>NC_074704.1:26499813-26844023 GCF_029448725.1 Salvelinus fontinalis | reverse complement strand
CAGTTATCTTAGCCAGTCAGCTAACATTAGCTATATGCAGTTATCTTAACCAGCCAGCTAACATTAGCTATATGCAGTTATCTTAGCCAGCCAGCTAATATTAACTATATGCAGTTATCTTAGCCAGCCAGCTAAAGTTAGCTATATGCAGTTATCTTAGCCAGCCAGCTAACATGAGTTATATGCAGTTATCTTAGCCAGCCAGCTAACATTAGCTATATGCAGCTTTCTCAGCCTGGCCAGCTAACATTAGCTATATGCAGTTATCTTAGCCGGGCCAGCTAACATTAACTATATGCAGTTATCTTAGCCAGTCTGCTAACATTAGCTATATGCAGTTATCTTAGCCAGCCAGCTAACATTAGCTATATGCAGTTATCTTAGCCAGCCAACTAACATTAGCTATATGCAGTTATCTTAGCCAGTCAGCTAACGTTAGCTATATGCAGTTATCTTAGCCAGCCAGCTAACATTAGCTATATGCAGTTATCTACGCCAGACAGGTAAAATTAGCTATATGCTGGTATCTTAGCCAGCCAGCTAACATTAGCTATATGCAGTTATCTACGCCAGACAGCTAATATTAGCTATATGCTGTTATCTTAGCAAGCCAACTAACGTTAGCTGTATGCAGTTATCTTAGCCAGTCTGCTAACATTAGCTATATGCAGTTATCTTAGCCAGCCAGCTAACATTAGCTATATGCAGTTATCTTAGCCAGCCAACTAACATTAGCTATATGCAGTTATCTTAGCCAGTCAGCTAACATTAGCTATATGCAGTTATCTTAGCCAGCCAACTAACGTTAGCTATATGCAGTTATCTTAGCCAACCAGCTAACACTAGCTATATGCAGTTATCTTAGCCAGCCAGCTAACACTAGCTATATGCAGTTATCTTAGCCAGCCAGCTAACATTAGCTATATGCAGTTATCTTAGCCAGCCAGCAAACATTAGCTATATGCAGTTATCTTAGCCAGCCAGCTAACATTAGCTATATGCAGTTATCTTAGCCAGCCAGCCAGCTAACATTAGCTAAATGCAGTTATCTTAGCCAGCCAGCTAACATTAGCTATATGCAATTATCTTAGCCAGCCAGCTAATGTGAGCTAAATGCAGTTATCATAGCCAGCCAGCTAACGTTAGCTAAATGCAGTTATCATAGCCAGCCAGCTAACGTTACTAAATGCAGTTATCATAGCCAGCCAGCTAACATTAGCTATATGCAGTTATCTTAGCCAGCCAGCTAACATTAGCTATATGCAGTTATCTATGCCAGACAGCTAACGTTAGCTATATGCAGTTATCTACGACAGACAGGTAATATTAGCTATATGCTGTTATCTTAGCCAGCCAGCTAATATTAGCTATATGCAGTTATCTTAGCCAGTCAGCTAACATTAGCTATATGCAGTTATCTTAGCCAGCCAGCTAATGTGAGCTAAATGCAGTTATCTTAGCCAGCCAGCTAACATTAGCTATATGCAGTTATCTTAGCCAGCCAGCTAACATTAGCTATATGCAGTTATCTACGCCAGACAGCTAATATTAGCTATATGCTGTTATCTTAGCAAGCCAGCTAATGTTAGCTATATGCAGTTATCTTAGCCAGTCTGCTAACATTAGCTATATGCAGTTATCTTAGCCAGCCAGCTAACATTAGCTATATGCAGTTATCTTAGCCAGCCAGCTAACGTTAGCTATATGCAGTTATCATAGCCAGCCAGCTAACACTAGCTATATGCAGTTATCTACGCCAGACAGCTAATATTAGCTATATGCTGTTATCTTAGCCAGCCAGCTAATGTTAGCTATATGCAGTTATCTTAGCCAGCCAGCTAACATTAGCTATATGCTGTTTTCTCAGCCGGGCCAGCTAACATTAGCTATATGCAGTTATCTTAGCCAGCCAACTAACGTTAGCTATATGCAGTTATCTTAGCTAGTCAGCTAACGTTAGCTATATGCAGTTATCTTAGCCAGCCAGCAAACATTAGCTATATGCAGTTATCTTAGCCAGCCAGCTAACATTAGCTATATGCAGTTATCTTAGCCAGCCAGCCAGCTAACATTAGCTATATGCAGTTATCTAGGCCAGCCAGCTAACATTAGCTATATGCAGTTATCTTAGCCAGCCAGCTAATGTGAGCTAAATGCAGTTATCTTAGTAAGCCAGCTAACGTTAGCTATAAGCAGTTATCTTAGCCAGCCAGCTAACATTAGCTATATGCAGTTATCTACGCCAGACAGCTAATATTAGCTATATGCTGTTATCTTAGCAAGCCAGCTAACATTAGCTATATGCAGTTATCTTAGCCAGCCAGCTAACATTAGCTATATGCAATTATCTTAGCCAGCCAGCTAATGTGAGCTAAATGCAGTTATCTTAGCCAGCCAGCTAACATTAGCTATATGCAGTTATCTTAGCCAGCCAGCTAACATTAGCTATATGCAGTTATCTACGCCAGACAGCTAATATTAGCTATATGCTGTTATCTTAGCAAGCCAGCTAATGTTAGCTATATGCTGTTATCTTAGCACATCAGCTAACGTTAGATATATGCAGTTATCTTAGCCAGCCAGCTAACGTTAGCTATATGCAGTTATCTACGCCAGACAGCTAATATTAGCTATATGCTGTTATCTTAGCAAGCCAGCTAATGTTAGCTATATGCTGTTATCTTAGCACATCAGCTAATGTTAGCTATATGCAGTTATCTTAGCCAGTCAGCTAACGTTAGCTATATGCAGTTATCTTAGCCGGGCCAGCTAATGTTAGCTATATGCAGTTATCTTAGCCAGCCAGCTAACATTCGCTATATGCAGTTTTCTCAGCCGGGCCAGCTAACATTAGCTATATGCAGTTATCTTTGCCAGCCAACTAACGTTAGCTATATGCAGTTATCTTAGCCAGCCAGCTAACATTAGCTATATGCAGTTATCTTAGCCGGGCCAGCTAACATTAGCTATATGCAGTTATCTTAGCCAGCCAACTGATGTTAGCTATATGCAAATATCTTAGCCAGTCAGCTAACATTAGCTATATGCAGTTATCTTAGAAAGCCAGCTAACATTAGCTATATGCAGTTACCTTAGCCAGCCAGCTAACGTTAGCTATATGCAGTTATCTTAGCCAGCCAGCTAACATTAGCTATATGCAGTTATCTACGCCAGACAGGTAATATTAGCTATATGCTGGCATCTTAGCCAGCCAGCTAATGTTAGCTATATGCAGTTATCTTAGCCAGTCAGCTAACATTAGCTATATGCAGTTATCTTAGCCGGGCCAGCTAATGTTAGCTATATGCAGTTATCTTAGCCAGCCAGCTAACATTCGCTATATGCAGTTTTCTCAGCCGGGCCAGCTAACATTAGCTATATGCAGTTATCTTTGCCAGCCAACTAACGTTAGCTATATGCAGTTATCTTAGCCAGCCAGCTAAAATTAGCTATATGAAGTTATCTTAGCCAGCCAACTAACGTTAGCTGTATGCAGTTTTCTCAGCCGGGCCAGCTAACATTAGCTATATGCAGTTATCTTAGCCAGCCAACTAACATTAGCTATATGCAGTTATCTTAGCCAGTCAGCTAACATTAGCTATATGCAGTTATCTTAGCCAGCCAGCTAACATTAGCTATATGCAGTTATCTTAGCCGGGCCAGCTAACGTTAGCTATATGCAGTTATCTTAGCCAGTCAGCTAATGTTAGCTATAAGCAGTTATCTGAGCCAGCCAGCTAACGTTAGCTATATGCAGTTATCTTAGCCAGCAAGCTAACATTAGTTATATGCAGTTATCTTAGCCAGCCAGCTAACATTAGCTATATGCAGTTATCTTAGCCAGTCAGCTAATGTTAGCTATAAGCAGTTATCTGAGCCAGCCAGCTAACGTTAGCTATATGCAGTTATCTTAGCCAGCAAGCTAACATTAGTTATATGCAGTTATCTTAGCCAGCCAGCTAACATTAGCTATATGCAGTTATCTTAGCCGGGCCAGCGAACATTAGCTATATGCAGTTATCTTAGCCAGTCAGCTAATGTTAGCTATAAGCAGTTATCATAGCCAGCCAGCTAACACTAGCTATATGCAGTTATCTACGCCAGACAGGTAAAATTAGCTATATGCTGGTATCTTAGCCGGGCCAGCTAACATTAGCTATATGCAGTTATCTTAGCCAGCCAACTAACATTAGCTATATGCAGTTATCTTAGCCAGCCAGCTAACATTAGCTATATGCAGTTATCTTAGCCGGGCCAGCTAACATTAGCTATATGCAGTTATCTTAGCCAGTCAGCTAATGTTAGCTACAAGCAGTTATCTGAGCCAGCCAGCTAATATTAGCTATATGCTGTTATCTTAGCCAGCCAACTAATGTTAGCTATATGCAAATATCTTAGCCAGTCAGCTAACATTAGCTATATGCAGTTATCTTAGAAAGCCAGCTAACATTAGCTATATGCAGTTATCTTAGCCAGCCAGCTAACGTTAGCTATATGCAGTTATCTTAGCCAGCCAGCTAACATTAGCTATATGCAGTTATCTATGCCAGACAGGTAATATTAGCTATATGCTGGCATCTTAGCCAGCCAGCTAATGTTAGCTATATGCAGTTATCTTAGCCAGTCAGCTAACATTAGCTATACGCAGTTATCTTAGCCGGGCCAGCTAATGTTAGCTATATGCAGTTATCTTAGCCAGCCAGCTAACATTCGCTATATGCAGTTTTCTCAGCCGGGCCAGCTAACATTAGCTATATGCAGTTATCTTTGCCAGCCAACTAACGTTAGCTATATGCAGTTATCTTAGCCAGCCAGCTAAAATTAGCTATATGAAGTTATCTTAGCCAGCCAACTAACGTTAGCTGTATGCAGTTATCTTAGCCAGCCAGCTAACATTAGCTATATGCAGTTTTCTCAGCCGGGCAGCTAACATTAGCTATATGCAGTTATCTACGCCAGACAGGTAAAATTAGCTATATGCTGGTATCTTAGCCAGCCAGCTAATGTTAGCTATATGCAGTTATCTTAGCCAGTCAGCTAACGTTAGCTATATGCAGTTATCTTAGCCGGGCCAGCTAATGTTAGCTATATGCAGTTATCTTAGCCAGCCAGCTAAAATTCGCTATATGCAGTTATCTTAGCCAGCCAACTAACGTTAGCTGTATGCAGTTATCTCAGCCGGGCCAGCTAACATTAGCTATATGCAGTTTTCTCAGCCGGGCCAGCTAACATTAGCTATATGCAGTTATCTTAGCCAGCCAACTAACATTAGCTATATGCAGTTATCTTAGCCAGCCAGCTAACATTAGCTATATGCAGTTATCTTAGCCGGGCCAGCTAACATTAGCTATATGCAGTTATCTTAGCCAGTCAGCTAATGTTAGCTATAAGCAGTTATCTGAGCCAGCCAGCTAATATTAGCTATATGCTGTTATCTTAGCCAGCCAACTAATGTTAGCTATATGCAGTTATCTTAGCCAGTCAGCTAACATTAGCTATATGCAGTTATCTTAGCCAGCCAGCTAATGTTAGCTATAAGCAGTTATCTGAGCCAGCCAGCTAACGTTAGCTATATGCAGTTATCTTAGCCAGCCAGCTAACATTAGTTATATGCAGTTATCTTAGCCAGCCAGCTAACATTAGCTATATGCAGTTATCTTAGCCTGTCAGCTAATGTTAGCTATAAGCAGTTATCTGAGCCAGCCAGCTAACGTTAGCTATATGCAGTTATCTTAGCCAGCAAGCTAACATTAGTTATATGCAGTTATCTTAGCCAGCCAGCTAACATTAGCTATTTGCAGTTATCTTAGCCAGCCAACTAACGTTAGCTATCCCCAGTTATCTTAGCCAGTCAGCTAACATTAGCTATATGCAGTTATCTTAACCAGCCAGCTAACATTAGCTATATGCAGTTATCTTAGCCAGCCAGCTAATATTAACTATATGCAGTTATCTTAGCCAGCCAGCTAAAGTTAGCTATATGCAGTTATCTTAGCCAGCCAGCTAACATGAGTTATATGCAGTTATCTTAGCCAGCCAGCTAACATTAGCTATATGCAGCTTTCTCAGCCTGGCCAGCTAACATTAGCTATATGCAGTTATCTTAGCCGGGCCAGCTAACATTAACTATATGCAGTTATCTTAGCCAGTCTGCTAACATTAGCTATATGCAGTTATCTTAGCCAGCCAGCTAACATTAGCTATATGCAGTTATCTTAGCCAGCCAACTAACATTAGCTATATGCAGTTATCTTAGCCAGTCAGCTAACGTTAGCTATATGCAGTTATCTTAGCCAGCCAGCTAACATTAGCTATATGCAGTTATCTACGCCAGACAGGTAAAATTAGCTATATGCTGGTATCTTAGCCAGCCAGCTAACATTAGCTATATGCAGTTATCTACGCCAGACAGCTAATATTAGCTATATGCTGTTATCTTAGCAAGCCAACTAACGTTAGCTGTATGCAGTTATCTTAGCCAGTCTGCTAACATTAGCTATATGCAGTTATCTTAGCCAGCCAGCTAACATTAGCTATATGCAGTTATCTTAGCCAGCCAACTAACATTAGCTATATGCAGTTATCTTAGCCAGTCAGCTAACATTAGCTATATGCAGTTATCTTAGCCAGCCAACTAACGTTAGCTATATGCAGTTATCTTAGCCAACCAGCTAACACTAGCTATATGCAGTTATCTTAGCCAGCCAGCTAACACTAGCTATATGCAGTTATCTTAGCCAGCCAGCTAACATTAGCTATATGCAGTTATCTTAGCCAGCAAGCTAACATTAGTTATATGCAGTTATCTTAGCCAGCCAGCTAACATTAGCTATATGCAGTTATCTTAGCCAGTCAGCTAATGTTAGCTATAAGCAGTTATCTGAGCCAGCCAGCTAACGTTAGCTATATGCAGTTATCTTAGCCAGCAAGCTAACATTAGTTATATGCAGTTATCTTAGCCAGCCAGCTAACATTAGCTATATGCAGTTATCTTAGCCGGGCCAGCGAACATTAGCTATATGCAGTTATCTTAGCCAGTCAGCTAATGTTAGCTATAAGCAGTTATCATAGCCAGCCAGCTAACACTAGCTATATGCAGTTATCTACGCCAGACAGGTAAAATTAGCTATATGCTGGTATCTTAGCCGGGCCAGCTAACATTAGCTATATGCAGTTATCTTAGCCAGCCAACTAACATTAGCTATATGCAGTTATCTTAGCCAGCCAGCTAACATTAGCTATATGCAGTTATCTTAGCCGGGCCAGCTAACATTAGCTATATGCAGTTATCTTAGCCAGTCAGCTAATGTTAGCTACAAGCAGTTATCTGAGCCAGCCAGCTAATATTAGCTATATGCTGTTATCTTAGCCAGCCAACTAATGTTAGCTATATGCAAATATCTTAGCCAGTCAGCTAACATTAGCTATATGCAGTTATCTTAGAAAGCCAGCTAACATTAGCTATATGCAGTTATCTTAGCCAGCCAGCTAACGTTAGCTATATGCAGTTATCTTAGCCAGCCAGCTAACATTAGCTATATGCAGTTATCTATGCCAGACAGGTAATATTAGCTATATGCTGGCATCTTAGCCAGCCAGCTAATGTTAGCTATATGCAGTTATCTTAGCCAGTCAGCTAACATTAGCTATACGCAGTTATCTTAGCCGGGCCAGCTAATGTTAGCTATATGCAGTTATCTTAGCCAGCCAGCTAACATTCGCTATATGCAGTTTTCTCAGCCGGGCCAGCTAACATTAGCTATATGCAGTTATCTTTGCCAGCCAACTAACGTTAGCTATATGCAGTTATCTTAGCCAGCCAGCTAAAATTAGCTATATGAAGTTATCTTAGCCAGCCAACTAACGTTAGCTGTATGCAGTTATCTTAGCCAGCCAGCTAACATTAGCTATATGCAGTTTTCTCAGCCGGGCAGCTAACATTAGCTATATGCAGTTATCTACGCCAGACAGGTAAAATTAGCTATATGCTGGTATCTTAGCCAGCCAGCTAATGTTAGCTATATGCAGTTATCTTAGCCAGTCAGCTAACGTTAGCTATATGCAGTTATCTTAGCCGGGCCAGCTAATGTTAGCTATATGCAGTTATCTTAGCCAGCCAGCTAAAATTCGCTATATGCAGTTATCTTAGCCAGCCAACTAACGTTAGCTGTATGCAGTTATCTCAGCCGGGCCAGCTAACATTAGCTATATGCAGTTTTCTCAGCCGGGCCAGCTAACATTAGCTATATGCAGTTATCTTAGCCAGCCAACTAACATTAGCTATATGCAGTTATCTTAGCCAGCCAGCTAACATTAGCTATATGCAGTTATCTTAGCCGGGCCAGCTAACATTAGCTATATGCAGTTATCTTAGCCAGTCAGCTAATGTTAGCTATAAGCAGTTATCTGAGCCAGCCAGCTAATATTAGCTATATGCTGTTATCTTAGCCAGCCAACTAATGTTAGCTATATGCAGTTATCTTAGCCAGTCAGCTAACATTAGCTATATGCAGTTATCTTAGCCAGCCAGCTAATGTTAGCTATAAGCAGTTATCTGAGCCAGCCAGCTAACGTTAGCTATATGCAGTTATCTTAGCCAGCCAGCTAACATTAGTTATATGCAGTTATCTTAGCCAGCCAGCTAACATTAGCTATATGCAGTTATCTTAGCCAGTCAGCTAATGTTAGCTATAAGCAGTTATCTGAGCCAGCCAGCTAACGTTAGCTATATGCAGTTATCTTAGCCAGCAAGCTAACATTAGTTATATGCAGTTATCTTAGCCAGCCAGCTAACATTAGCTATTTGCAGTTATCTTAGCCAGCCAACTAACGTTAGCTATCCCCAGTTATCTTAGCCAGTCAGCTAACATTAGCTATATGCAGTTATCTTAACCAGCCAGCTAACATTAGCTATATGCAGTTATCTTAGCCAGCCAGCTAATATTAACTATATGCAGTTATCTTAGCCAGCCAGCTAAAGTTAGCTATATGCAGTTATCTTAGCCAGCCAGCTAACATGAGTTATATGCAGTTATCTTAGCCAGCCAGCTAACATTAGCTATATGCAGCTTTCTCAGCCTGGCCAGCTAACATTAGCTATATGCAGTTATCTTAGCCGGGCCAGCTAACATTAACTATATGCAGTTATCTTAGCCAGTCTGCTAACATTAGCTATATGCAGTTATCTTAGCCAGCCAGCTAACATTAGCTATATGCAGTTATCTTAGCCAGCCAACTAACATTAGCTATATGCAGTTATCTTAGCCAGTCAGCTAACGTTAGCTATATGCAGTTATCTTAGCCAGCCAGCTAACATTAGCTATATGCAGTTATCTACGCCAGACAGGTAAAATTAGCTATATGCTGGTATCTTAGCCAGCCAGCTAACATTAGCTATATGCAGTTATCTACGCCAGACAGCTAATATTAGCTATATGCTGTTATCTTAGCAAGCCAACTAACGTTAGCTGTATGCAGTTATCTTAGCCAGTCTGCTAACATTAGCTATATGCAGTTATCTTAGCCAGCCAGCTAACATTAGCTATATGCAGTTATCTTAGCCAGCCAACTAACATTAGCTATATGCAGTTATCTTAGCCAGTCAGCTAACATTAGCTATATGCAGTTATCTTAGCCAGCCAACTAACGTTAGCTATATGCAGTTATCTTAGCCAACCAGCTAACACTAGCTATATGCAGTTATCTTAGCCAGCCAGCTAACACTAGCTATATGCAGTTATCTTAGCCAGCCAGCTAACATTAGCTATATGCAGTTATCTTAGCCAGCCAGCTAACGTTAGCTTTATGCAGTTATTATGCCAGCCAGCTAACATTAGCTATATGCAGTTATCATAGCCAGCCAGCTAACATTAGCTATATGCAGTTATCATAGCCAGCCAGCTAACATTAGCTATATGCAGTTATCTTAGCCAGCCAGCTAACATTAGCTATATGCAGTTATCTTTGCCAGCCAACTAACGTTAGCTATATGCAGTTATCTTTGCCAGCCAGCTAACATTAGCTATATGAAGTTATCTTAGCCAGCCAGCTAACATTAGCTATATGCAGTTTTCTCAGCCGGGCCAGCTAACATTAGTTATATGCAGTTATCTTAGCCAGCCAACTAACATTAGCTATATGCAGTTATCTTAGCCAGTCAGCTAACATTAGCTATATGCAGTTATCTTAGCCAGCCAGCTAACATTAGCTATATGCAGTTATCTTAGCCGGGCCAGCTAACATTAGCTATATGCAGTTATCTTAGCCAGCCAGCTAACATTAGCTATTTGCAGTTATCTTAGCCAGCCAACTAACGTTAGCTATCCCCAGTTATCTTAGCCAGTCAGCTAACATTAGCTATATGCAGTTATCTTAGCCAGCCAGCTAACATTAGCTATATGCAGTTATCTTAGCCAGCCAGCTAATATTAACTATATGCAGTTATCTTAGCCAGCCAGCTAAAGTTAGCTATATGCAGTTATCTTAGCCAGCCAGCTAACATTAGTTATATGCAGTTATCTTAGCCAGCCAGCTAACATTAGCTATATGCAGCTTTCTCAGCCGGGCCAGCTAACATTAGCTATATGCAGTTATCTTAGCCGGGCCAGCTAACATTAACTATATGCAGTTATCTTAGCCAGCCAGCTAATGTTGGCTAAATGCAGATATCTTAGCCAGCCAGCTAATGTTAGCTATATGCAGTTATCTTAGCCAGCCAACTAACGTTAGCTATATGCAGTTATCTTAGCCAGCCAGCTAACACTAGCTATATGCAGTTATCTTAGCCAGCCAGCTAACACTAGCTATATGCAGTTATCTTAGCCAGCCAGCTAACATTAGCTATATGCAGTTATCTTAGCCAGCCAGCTAATGTTAGCTTTATGCAGTTATTATGCCAGCCAGCTAACATTAGCTATATGCAGTTATCTTAGCCAGCCAGCTAACATTAACTATATGCAGTTATCTTAGCCAGCCAGCTAACGTTAGCTACATGCAGTTTTCTTAGCCAGCCAGCTAACGTTAGCTAAATGCAGTTATCTTAGCTGGCCAGCTAACGTTAGCTATATTCAGTTATCTTAGCCAGCCAACTAACATTAGCTATATGCAGTTATCTTGTTAGCCAGCCAGCTAACATTAGCTATATGCAGTTATCTTAGCCGGCCCAGCTAACATTAGCTATATGCAGTTTTCTTAGCCAGCCAGCTAACGTTAGCTATATGCAGTTTTCTTAGCCAGCCAGCTAACATTAGCTATATGCAGTTATCTTAGCCAGCCAGCTAACATTAGCTATATGCAGTTATCTTAGCCGGCCAGCTAATGTTAGCTATATGCAGTTATCTTAGCCGGGCCAGCTAATGTTAGCTATATGCAGTTATCTTAGCCAGCCAGCTAACATTAGCTATATGCAGTTATCTTAGCCAGCCAGCTAACATTAACTATATGCTAGCCAGCCAACTAACGTTAGCTATATGAAGATATCTTAGCCAGCCAGCTAACACTAGCTATATGCAGTTATCTTAGCCAGCCAGCTAACACTAGCTATATGCAGTTATCTTAGCCAGCCAGCTAACATTAGCTATATGCAGTTATCTTAGCCGGGCCAGCGAACATTAGCTATATGCAGTTATCATAGCCAGCCAGCTAACACTAGCTATATGCAGTTATCTACGCCAGACAGCTAGTATTAGCTATATGCTGTTATCTTAGCACATCAGCTAACGTTAGATATATGCAGTTATCTTAGCCAGCCAGCTAACGTTAGCTATATGCAGTTATCTTAGCCAGCCAGCTAACATTAGCTATATGCAGTTATCTACGCCAGACAGGTAAAATTAGCTATATGCTGGTATCTTAGCCAGCCAGCTAATGTTAGCTATATGCAGTTATCTTAGCCAGTCAGCTAACGTTAGCTATATGCAGTTATCTTAGCCGGGCCAGCTAATTTTAGCTATATGCAGTTATCTTAGCCAGCCAGCTAACATTCGCTATATGCAGTTATCTTAGCCAGCCAGCTAACATTAGCTATATGCAGTTATCTTAGCCGGGCCAGCTAACATTAGCTATATGCAGTTATCTTAGCCAGTCAGCTAATGTTAGCTATAAGCAGTTATCTGAGCCAGCCAGCTAATATTAGCTATATGCTGTTATCTTAGCCAGCCAACTAATGTTAGCTATATGCAAATATCTTAGCCAGTCAGCTAACATTAGCTATATGCAGTTATCTTAGAAAGCCAGCTAACATTAGCTATATACAGTTATCTTAGCCAGCCAGCTAACGTTAGCTATATGCAGTTATCTTAGCCAGCCAGCTAACATTAGCTATATGCAGTTATCTACGCCAGACAGGTAATATTAGCTATATGCTGGCATCTTAGCCAGCCAGCTAATGTTAGCTATATGCAGTTATCTTAGCCAGTCAGCTAACATTAGCTATACGCAGTTATCTTAGCCGGGCCAGCTAATGTTAGCTATATGCAGTTATCTTTGCCAGCCAACTAACGTTAGCTATATGCAGTTATCTTAGCCAGCCAGCTAAAATTAGCTATATGAAGTTATCTTAGCCAGCCAACTAACGTTAGCTGTATGCAGTTATCTTAGCCAGCCAGCTAACATTAGCTATATGCAGTTTTCTCAGCCGGGCCAGCTAACATTAGCTATATGCAGTTATCTTAGCCAGCCAACTAACATTAGCTATATGCAGTTATCTTAGCCAGTCAGCTAACATTAGCTATATGCAGTTATCTTAGCCAGCCAGCTAACATTAGCTATATGCAGTTATCTTAGCCGGCCAGCTAATGTTAGCTATATGCAGTTATCTTAGCCGGGCCAGCTAATGTTAGCTATATGCAGTTATCTTAGCCAGCCAGCTAACATTAGCTATATGCAGTTATCTTAGCCAGCCAGCTAACATTAACTATATGCTAGCCAGCCAACTAACGTTAGCTATATGAAGATATCTTAGCCAGCCAGCTAACACTAGCTATATGCAGTTATCTTAGCCAGCCAGCTAACACTAGCTATATGCAGTTATCTTAGCCAGCCAGCTAACATTAGCTATATGCAGTTATCTTAGCCGGGCCAGCGAACATTAGCTATATGCAGTTATCATAGCCAGCCAGCTAACACTAGCTATATGCAGTTATCTACGCCAGACAGCTAGTATTAGCTATATGCTGTTATCTTAGCACATCAGCTAACGTTAGATATATGCAGTTATCTTAGCCAGCCAGCTAACGTTAGCTATATGCAGTTATCTTAGCCAGCCAGCTAACATTAGCTATATGCAGTTATCTACGCCAGACAGGTAAAATTAGCTATATGCTGGTATCTTAGCCAGCCAGCTAATGTTAGCTATATGCAGTTATCTTAGCCAGTCAGCTAACGTTAGCTATATGCAGTTATCTTAGCCGGGCCAGCTAATGTTAGCTATATGCAGTTATCTTAGCCAGCCAGCTAACATTCGCTATATGCAGTTATCTTAGCCAGCCAGCTAACATTAGCTATATGCAGTTATCTTAGCCGGGCCAGCTAACATTAGCTATATGCAGTTATCTTAGCCAGTCAGCTAATGTTAGCTATAAGCAGTTATCTGAGCCAGCCAGCTAATATTAGCTATATGCTGTTATCTTAGCCAGCCAACTAATGTTAGCTATATGCAAATATCTTAGCCAGTCAGCTAACATTAGCTATATGCAGTTATCTTAGAAAGCCAGCTAACATTAGCTATATACAGTTATCTTAGCCAGCCAGCTAACGTTAGCTATATGCAGTTATCTTAGCCAGCCAGCTAACATTAGCTATATGCAGTTATCTACGCCAGACAGGTAATATTAGCTATATGCTGGCATCTTAGCCAGCCAGCTAATGTTAGCTATATGCAGTTATCTTAGCCAGTCAGCTAACATTAGCTATACGCAGTTATCTTAGCCGGGCCAGCTAATGTTAGCTATATGCAGTTATCTTTGCCAGCCAACTAACGTTAGCTATATGCAGTTATCTTAGCCAGCCAGCTAAAATTAGCTATATGAAGTTATCTTAGCCAGCCAACTAACGTTAGCTGTATGCAGTTATCTTAGCCAGCCAGCTAACATTAGCTATATGCAGTTTTCTCAGCCGGGCCAGCTAACATTAGCTATATGCAGTTATCTTAGCCAGCCAACTAACATTAGCTATATGCAGTTATCTTAGCCAGTCAGCTAACATTAGCTATATGCAGTTATCTTAGCCAGCCAGCTAATGTTAGCTATAAGCAGTTATCTGAGCCAGCCAGCTAACGTTAGCTATATGCAGTTATCTTAGCCAGCCAGCTAACATTAGTTATATGCAGTTATCTTAGCCAGCCAGCTAACATTAGCTATATGCAGTTATCTTAGTCAGTCAGCTAATGTTAGCTATAAGCAGTTATCTGAGCCAGCCAGCTAACGTTAGCTATATGCAGTTATCTTAGCCAGCAAGCTAACATTAGCTATATGCAGTTATCTTAGCCAGCCAGCTAACATTAGCTATTTGCAGTTATCTTAGCCAGCCAACTAACGTTAGCTATCCCCAGTTATCTTAGCCAGTCAGCTAACATTAGCTATATGCAGTTATCTTAACCAGCCAGCTAAAATTAGCTATATGCTGGTATCTTAGCCAGCCAGCTAATGTTAGCTATATGCTGTTATCTTAGCACATCAGCTAACGTTAGATATATGCAGTTATCTTAGCCAGCCAGCTAACGTTAGCTATATGCAGTTATATTAGCCAGCCAGCTAACATTAGCTATATGCAGTTATCTACGCCAGACAGGTAAAATTAGCTATATGCTGGTATCTTAGCCAGCCAGCTAATGTTAGCTATATGCAGTTATCTTAGCCAGTCAGCTAACGTTAGCTATATGCAGTTATCTTAGCCGGGCCAGCTAATGTTAGCTATATGCAGTTATCTTAGCCAGCCAGCTAACATTCGCTATATGCAGTTTTCTCAGCCGGGCCAGCTAACATTAGCTATATGCAGTTATCTTTAACAGCCAACTAACGTTAGCTATATGCAGTTATCTTAGCCAGCCAGCTAACATTAGCTATATGAAGTTATCCTAGCCAGCCAACTAACGTTAGCTGTATGCAGTTATCTCAGCCGGGCCAGCTAACATTAGCTATATGCAGTTTTCTCAGCCGGGCCAGCTAACATTAGCTATATGCAGTTATCTTAGCCAGCCAACTAACATTAGCTATATGCAGTTATCTTAGCCAGCCAGCTAACATTAGCTATATGCAGTTATCTTAGCCGGGCCAGCTAACATTAGCTATATGCAGTTATCTTAGCCAGTCAGCTAATGTTAGCTATAAGCAGTTATCTGAGCCAGCCAGCTAATATTAGCTATATGCTGTTATCTTAGTCAGCCAACTAATGTTAGCTATATGCAAATATCTTAGCCAGTCAGCTAACATTAGCTATATGCAGTTATCTTCGAAAGCCAGCTAACATTAGCTATATGCAGTTATCTTAGCCAGCCAGCTAACGTTAGCTATATGCAGTTATCTTAGCCAGCCAGCTAACATTAGCTATATGCAGTTATCTACGCCAGACAGGTAATATTAGCTATATGCTGGCATCTTAGCCAGCCAGCTAATGTTAGCTATATGCAGTTATCTTAGCCAGTCAGCTAACATTAGCTATACGCAGTTATCTTAGCCGGGCCAGCTAAAGTTAGCTATATGCAGTTATCTTAGCCAGCCAGCTAACATTCGCTATATGCAGTTTTCTCAGCCGGGCCAGCTAACATTAGCTATATGCAGTTATCTTTGCCAGCCAACTAACGTTAGCTATATGCAGTTATCTTAGCCAGCCAGCTAAAATTAGCTATATGAAGTTATCTTAGCCAGCCAACTAACGTTAGCTGTATGCAGTTATCTTAGCCAGCCAGCTAACATTAGCTATATGCAGTTTTCTCAGCCGGGCCAGCTAACATTAGCTATATGCAGTTATCTTAGCCAGCCAACTAACATTAGCTATATGCAGTTATCTTAGCCAGTCAGCTAACATTAGCTATATGCAGTTATCTTAGCCAGCCAGCTAATGTTAGCTATAAGCAGTTATCTGAGCCAGCCAGCTAACGTTAGCTATATGCAGTTATCTTAGCCAGCCAGCTAACATTAGTTATATGCAGTTATCTTAGCCAGCCAGCTAACATTAGCTATATGCAGTTATCTTAGCCAGTCAGCTAATGTTAGCTATAAGCAGTTATCTGAGCCAGCCAGCTAACGTTAGCTATATGCAGTTATCTTAGCCAGCAAGCTAACATTAGCTATATGCAGTTATCTTAGCCAGCCAGCTAACATTAGCTATTTGCAGTTATCTTAGCCAGCCAACTAACGTTAGCTATCCCCAGTTATCTTAGCCAGTCAGCTAACATTAGCTATATGCAGTTATCTTAACCAGCCAGCTAACATTAGCTATATGCAGTTATCTTAGCCAGCCAGCTAATATTAACTATATGCAGTTATCTTAGCCAGCCAGCTAAAGTTAGCTATATGCAGTTATCTTAGCCAGCCAGCTAACATGAGTTATATGCAGTTATCTTAGCCAGCCAGCTAACATTAGCTATATGCAGTTATCTACGCCAGACAGGTAAAATTAGCTATGTGCTGGTATCTTAGCCAGCCAGCTAATGTTAGCTATATGCAGTTATCTTAGCCAGTCAGCTAACGTTAGCTATATGCAGATATCTTAGCCGGGCCAGCTAATGTTAGCTATATGCAGTTATCTTAGCCAGCCAGCTAACATTCGCTATATGCAGTTTTCTCAGCCGGGCCAGCTAACATTAGCTATATGCAGTTATCTTTGCCAGCCAACTAACGTTAGCTATATGCAGTTATCTTAGCCAGCCAGCTAACATTAGCTATATGAAGTTATCTTAGCCAGCCAACTAACGTTAGCTGTATGCAGTTATCTCAGCCGGGCCAGCTAACATTAGCTATATGCAGTTTTCTCAGCCGGGCCAGCTAACATTAGCTATATGCAGTTATCTTAGCCAGCCAACTAACATTAGCTATATGCAGTTATCTTAGCCAGCCAGCTAACATTAGCTATATGCAGTTATCTTAGCCGGGCCAGCTAACATTAGCTATATGCAGTTATCTTAGCCAGTCAGCTAATGTTAGCTATAAGCAGTTATCTGAGCCAGCCAGCTAATATTAGCTATATGCTGTTATCTTAGCCAGCCAACTAATGTTAGCTATATGCAAATATCTTAGCCAGTCAGCTAACATTAGCTATATGCAGTTATCTTAGAAAGCCAGCTAAAATTAGCTATATGCAGTTATCTTAGCCAGCCAGCTAACGTTAGCTATATGCAGTTATCTTAGCCAGCCAGCTAACGTTAGCTATATGCAGTTATCTTAGCCGGGCCAGCTAACATTAACTATATGCAGATATCTTAGCCAGCCAGCTAATGTTAGCTATATGCAGTTATCTTAGCCAGCCAACTAACGTTAGCTATATGCAGTTATCTTAGCCAACCAGCTAACACTAGCTATATGCAGTTATCTTAGCCAGCCAGCTAACATTAGCTATATGCAGTTATCTTAGCCAGCCAGCTAACGTTAGCTTTATGCAGTTATTATGCCAGCCAGCTAACATTAGCTATATGCAGTTATCATAGCCAGCCAGCTAACATTAGCTATATGCAGTTATCATAGCCAGCCAGCTAACATTAGCTATATGCAGTTATCTTAGCCAGCCAGCTAACATTAGCTATATGCAGTTATCTACGCCAGACAGCTAATATTAGCTATATGCTGTTATCTTAGCAAGCCAACTAACGTTAGCTGTATGCAGTTATCTTAGCCAGTCTGCTAACATTAGCTATATGCAGTTATCTTAGCCAGCCAGCTAACATTAGCTATATGCAGTTATCTTAGCCAGCCAACTAACATTAGCTATATGCAGTTATCTTAGCCAGTCAGCTAACATTAGCTATATGCAGTTATCTTAGCCAGCCAGCTAACATTAGCTATATGCAGTTATCTTAGCCGGGCCAGCTAACATTAGCTATATGCAGTTGTCTTAGCCAGCCAGCTAACATTAGCTATTTGCAGTTATCTTAGCCAGCCAACTAACGTTAGCTATCCCCAGTTATCTTAGCCAGTCAGCTAACATTAGCTATATGCAGTTATCTTAGCCAGCCAGCTAACATTAGCTATATGCAGTTATCTTAGCCAGCCAGCTAATATTAACTATATGCAGTTATCTTAGCCAGCCAGCTAAAGTTAGCTATATGCAGTTATCTTAGCCAGCCAGCTAACATTAGTTATATGCAGTTATCTTAGCCAGCCAGCTAACATTAGCTATATGCAGCTTTCTCAGCCGGGCCAGCTAACATTAGCTATATGCAGTTATCTTAGCCGGGCCAGCTAACATTAACTATATGCAGTTATCTTAGCCAGCCAGCTAATGTTGGCTAAATGCAGATATCTTAGCCAGCCAGCTAATGTTAGCTATATGCAGTTATCTTAGCCAGCCAACTAACGTTAGCTATATGCAGTTATCTTAGCCAGCCAGCTAACACTAGCTATATGCAGTTATCTTAGCCAGCCAGCTAACATTAGCTATATGCAGTTATCTTAGCCAGCCAGCTAATGTTAGCTTTATGCAGTTATTATGCCAGCCAGCTAACATTAGCTATATGCAGTTATCTTAGCCAGCCAGCTAACATTAACTATATGCAGTTATCTTAGCCAGCCAGCTAACATTAGCTATATGCAGTTATCTTGTTAGCCAGCCAGCTAACATTAGCTATATGCAGTTATCTTAGCCGGCCCAGCTAACATTAGCTATATGCAGTTTTCTTAGCCAGCCAGCTAACGTTAGCTATATGCAGTTATCTTGTTAGCCAGCCAGCTAACATTAGCTATATGCAGTTATCTTAGCCAGCCAGCTAACATTAGCTATATGCAGTTATCTTAGCCAGCCAGCTAACGTTAGCTATATGCAGTTATCTTAGCCGGCCAGCTAATGTTAGCTATATGCAGTTATCTTAGCCGGGCCAGCTAATGTTAGCTATATGCAGTTATCTTAGCCGGGCCAGCTAATGTTAGCTATATGCAGTTATCTTAGCCAGCCAGCTAACATTAGCTATATGCAGTTATCTTAGCCAGCCAGCTAACATTAACTATATGCTAGCCAGCCAACTAACGTTAGCTATATGAAGATATCTTAGCCAGCCAGCTAACACTAGCTATATGCAGTTATCTTAGCCAGCCAGCTAACACTAGCTATATGCAGTTATCTTAGCCAGCCAGCTAACATTAGCTATATGCAGTTATCTTGTTAGCCAGCCAGCTAACATTAGCTATATGCAGTTATCTTAGCCGGGCCAGCTAACATTAGCTATATGCAGTTTTCTTAGCCAGCCAGCTAACGTTAACTATATGCAGTTATCTTAGCCAGCCAGCTAATGTTGGCTAAATGCAGATATCTTAGCCAGCCAGCTAATGTTAGCTATATGCAGTTATCTTAGCCAGCCAACTAACGTTAGCTATATGCAGTTATCTTAGCCAGCCAGCTAACACTAGCTATATGCAGTTATCTTAGCCAGCCAGCTAACATTAGCTATATGCAGTTATCTTAGCCAGCCAGCTAATGTTAGCTTTATGCAGTTATTATGCCAGCCAGCTAACATTAGCTATATGCAGTTATCTTAGCCAGCCAGCTAACGTTAGCTACATGCAGTTTTCTTAGCCAGCCAGCTAACGTTAGCTAAATGCAGTTATCTTAGCTGGCCAGCTAACGTTAGCTATATTCAGTTATCTTAGCCAGCCAACTAACATTAGCTATATGCAGTTATCTTGTTAGCCAGCCAGCTAACATTAGCTATATGCAGTTATCTTAGCCGGCCCAGCTAACATTAGCTATATGCAGTTTTCTTAGCCAGCCAGCTAACGTTAGCTATATGCAGTTATCTTGTTAGCCAGCCAGCTAACATTAGCTATATGCAGTTATCTTAGCCAGCCAGCTAACATTAGCTATATGCAGTTATCTTAGCCAGCCAGCTAACGTTAGCTATATGCAGTTATCTTAGCCGGCCAGCTAATGTTAGCTATATGCAGTTATCTTAGCCGGGCCAGCTAATGTTAGCTATATGCAGTTATCTTAGCCGGGCCAGCTACCATTAGCTATATGCAGTTATCTTAGCCAGCCAGCTAACATTAGCTATATGCAGTTATCTTAGCCAGCCAGCTAACATTAACTATATGCTAGCCAGCCAACTAACGTTAGCTATATGAAGATATCTTAGCCAGCCAACTAACATTAGCTATATGCAGTTATCTTGTTAGCCAGCCAGCTAACATTAGCTATATGCAGTTATCTTAGCCGGGCCAGCTAACATTAGCTATATGCAGTTTTCTTAGCCAGCCAGCTAACGTTAGCTATATGCAGTTATCTTAGCCAGCCAGCTAACATTAGCTATATGCAGTTATCTTAGCCAGCCAGCTAACATTAGCTATATGCAGTTATCTTAGCCAGCCAGCTAATTTTAGCTATATGCAGTTATCTTAGCCAGCCAGCTAATTTTAGCTAAATGCAGTTATCTTAGCTAGCCAGCTAACGTTAGCTATATGCAGTTATCTTAGCCAGCCAACTAACATTATCTATATGCATTTATCTTGGCCAGCCAGCTAACGTTAGCTATATGCAGTTATCTTAGCCAGCCAGCTAATGTTAGCTATATGCAGTTATCTTAGCCAGCAAGCTAATGTTAGCTAAATGAAGTTATCTTAGCCAGCCAGCTAACGTTAGCTATATGCAGTTATCTTAGCCAGCCAGCTAATGTTAGCTATATGCAGTTATCTTAGCCGGGCCAGCTAATGTTAGCTATATGCAGTTATCTTAGCCAGCCAGCTAACATTAGCTATATGCATTAGCTATATGCATTTATCTTAGCCAGCCAGCTAACGTTAGCTATATGCAGTTATCTTAGCCAGCAAGCTAATGTTAGCTAAATGAAGTTATCTTAGCCAGCCAGCTAACGTTAGCTATATGCAGTTATCTTAGCCAGCCAGCTATCATTAGCTACATGCAGTTATCTTAGCAAGCCAGCTAACATTAGCTATATGCAGCTTTCTCAGCCGGGCCAGCTAACATTAGCTATATGCAGTTATCTTAGCCGGGCCAGCTAACATTAACTATATGCAGTTATCTTAGCCAGCCAGCTAATGTTGGCTAAATGCAGATATCTTAGCCAGCCAGCTAATGTTAGCTATATGCAGTTATCTTAGCCAGCCAACTAACGTTAGCTATATGCAGTTATCTTCGCCA
This sequence comes from Salvelinus fontinalis, assembly GCF_029448725.1. Classification (NCBI taxonomy): domain Eukaryota; kingdom Metazoa; phylum Chordata; class Actinopteri; order Salmoniformes; family Salmonidae; genus Salvelinus; species Salvelinus fontinalis. Next base: position 26,822,726 of record NC_074704.1, on the reverse strand, counting down.
GCCAGCTAACACTAGCTATATGCAGTTATCTTAGCCAGCCAGCTAACACTAGCTATATGCAGTTATCTTAGCCAGCCAGCTAACATTAGCTATATGCAGTTATCTTAGCCAGCCAGCTAACGTTAGCTTTATGCAGTTATTATGCCAGCCAGCTAACATTAGCTATATGCAGTTATCTTAGCCAGCCAGCTAACATTAACTATATGCAGTTATCTTAGCCAGCCAGCTAACGTTAGCTAAATGCAGTTATCTTAGCCGGCCAGCTAACGTTAGCTAAGTGCAGTTATCTTAGCTGGCCAGCTAACGTTAGCTATATGCAGTTATCTTAGCCAGCCAACTAACATTAGCTACATGCAGTTATCTTGTTAGCCAGCCAGCTAACATTAGCTATATGCAGTTATCTTAGCCGGCCCAGCTAACATTAGCTATATGCAGTTATCTTAGCCAGCCAGCTAACGTTAGCTATATGCAGTTATCTTGTTAGCCAGCCAGCTAACATTAGCTATATGCAGTTATCTTAGCCAGCCAGCTAACATTAGCTACATGCAGTTATCTTGTTAGCCAGCCAGCTAACATTAGCTATATGCAGTTATCTTAGCCAGCCAGCTAACATTAACTATATGCAGTTATCTTAGCCAGCCAGCTAACGTTAGCTATATGCAGTTATCTTAGCCAGCCAGCTAACGTTAGCTATATGCAGTTATCTTAGCCGGCCAGCTAATGTTAGCTATATGCAGTTATCTTAGCCGGGCCAGCTAATGTTAGCTATATGCAGTTATCTTAGCCGGGCCAGCTAATGTTAGCTATATGCAGTTATCTTAGCCAGCCAGCTAACATTAGCTATATGCAGTTATCTTAGCCAGCCAGCTAACATTAACTATATGCTAGCCAGCCAACTAACGTTAGCTATATGAAGATATCTTAGCCAGCCAACTAACATTAGCTACATGCAGTTATCTTGTTAGCCAGCCAGCTAACATTAGCTATATGCAGTTATCTTAGCCGGGCCAGCTAACATTAGCTATATGCAGTTTTCTTAGCCAGCCAGCTAACGTTAGCTATATGCAGTTATCTTAGCCAGCCAGCTAACATTAGCTATATGCAGTTATCTTAGCCAGCCAGCTAACATTAGCTATATGCAGTTATCTTAGCCAGCCAGCTAATTTTAGCTATATGCAGTTATCTTAGCCAGCCAGCTAATTTTAGCTAAATGCAGTTATCTTAGCTAGCCAGCTAACGTTAGCTATATGCAGTTATCTTAGCCAGCCAACTAACATTATCTATATGCATTTATCTTGGCCAGCCAGCTAACGTTAGCTATATGCAGTTATCTTAGCCAGCCAGCTAATGTTAGCTATATGCAGTTATCTTAGCCAGCAAGCTAATGTTAGCTAAATGAAGTTATCTTAGCCAGCCAGCTAACGTTAGCTATATGCAGTTATCTTAGCCGGGCCAGCTAATGTTAGCTATATGCAGTTATCTTAGCCAGCCAGCTAACATTAGCTATATGCATTAGCTATATGCATTTATCTTAGCCAGCCAGCTAACGTTAGCTATATGCAGTTATCTTAGCCAGCAAGCTAATGTTAGCTAAATGAAGTTATCTTAGCCAGCCAGCTAACGTTAGCTATATGCAGTTATCTTAGCCAGCCAGCTATCATTAGCTACATGCAGTTATCTTAGCAAGCCAGCTAACATTAGCTATATGCAGCTTTCTCAGCCGGGCCAGCTAACATTAGCTATATGCAGTTATCTTAGCCGGGCCAGCTAACATTAACTATATGCAGTTATCTTAGCCAGCCAGCTAATGTTGGCTAAATGCAGATATCTTAGCCAGCCAGCTAATGTTAGCTATATGCAGTTATCTTAGCCAGCCAACTAACGTTAGCTATATGCAGTTATCTTCGCCAGCCAGCTAACACTAGCTATATGCAGTTATCTTAGCCAGCCAGCTAACACTAGCTATATGCAGTTATCTTAGCCAGCCAGCTAACGTTAGCTATATGCAGTTATCTTAGCCAGCCAGCTAACGTTAGCTTTATGCAGTTATTATGCCAGCCAGCTAACATTAGCTATATGCAGTTATCTTAGCCAGCCAGCTAACATTAACTATATGCAGTTATCTTAGCCAGCCAGCTAACGTTAGCTACATGCAGTTTTCTTAGCCAGCCAGCTAACGTTAGCTAAATGCAGTTATCTTAGCCGGCCAGCTAACGTTAGCTAAGTGCAGTTATCTTAGCTGGCCAGCTAACGTTAGCTATATGCAGTTATCTTAGCCAGCCAACTAACATTAGCTACATGCAGTTATCTTGTTAGCCAGCCAGCTAACATTAGCTATATGCAGTTATCTTAGCCGGCCCAGCTAACATTAGCTATATGCAGTTATCTTAGCCAGCCAGCTAACGTTAGCTATATGCAGCTTTCTCAGCCGGGCCAGCTAACATTAGCTATATGCAGTTATCTTAGCCGGGCCAGCTAACATTAACTATATGCAGTTATCTTAGCCAGCCAGCTAATGTTGGCTAAATGCAGATATCTTAGCCAGCCAGCTAATGTTAGCTATATGCAGTTATCTTAGCCAGCCAACTAACGTTAGCTATATGCAGTTATCTTCGCCAGCCAGCTAACACTAGCTATATGCAGTTATCTTAGCCAGCCAGCTAACACTAGCTATATGCAGTTATCTTAGCCAGCCAGCTAACATTAGCTATATGCAGTTATCTTAGCCAGCCAGCTAACGTTAGCTTTATGCAGTTATTATGCCAGCCAGCTAACATTAGCTATATGCAGTTATCTTAGCCAGCCAGCTAACATTAACTATATGCAGTTATCTTAGCCAGCCAGCTAACGTTAGCTAAATGCAGTTATCTTAGCCGGCCAGCTAACGTTAGCTAAGTGCAGTTATCTTAGCTGGCCAGCTAACGTTAGCTATATGCAGTTATCTTAGCCAGCCAACTAACATTAGCTACATGCAGTTATCTTGTTAGCCAGCCAGCTAACATTAGCTATATGCAGTTATCTTAGCCGGCCCAGCTAACATTAGCTATATGCAGTTATCTTAGCCAGCCAGCTAACGTTAGCTATATGCAGTTATCTTGTTAGCCAGCCAGCTAACATTAGCTATATGCAGTTATCTTAGCCAGCCAGCTAACATTAGCTACATGCAGTTATCTTGTTAGCCAGCCAGCTAACATTAGCTATATGCAGTTATCTTAGCCAGCCAGCTAACATTAACTATATGCAGTTATCTTAGCCAGCCAGCTAACGTTAGCTATATGCAGTTATCTTAGCCAGCCAGCTAACGTTAGCTATATGCAGTTATCTTAGCCGGCCAGCTAATGTTAGCTATATGCAGTTATCTTAGCCGGGCCAGCTAATGTTAGCTATATGCAGTTATCTTAGCCGGGCCAGCTAATGTTAGCTATATGCAGTTATCTTAGCCAGCCAGCTAACATTAGCTATATGCAGTTATCTTAGCCAGCCAGCTAATATTAACTATATGCTAGCCAGCCAACTAACGTTAGCTATATGAAGATATCTTAGCCAGCCAACTAACATTAGCTATATGCAGTTATCTTGTTAGCCAGCCAGCTAACATTAGCTATATGCAGTTATCTTAGCCGGGCCAGCTAACATTAGCTATATGCAGTTTTCTTAGCCAGCCAGCTAACGTTAGCTATATGCAGTTATCTTAGCCAGCCAGCTAACATTAGCTATATGCAGTTATCTTAGCCAGCCAGCTAACATTAGCTATATGCAGTTATCTTAGCCAGCCAGCTAATTTTAGCTATATGCAGTTATCTTAGCCAGCCAGCTAATTTTAGCTAAATGCAGTTATCTTAGCTAGCCAGCTAACGTTAGCTATATGCAGTTATCTTAGCCAGCCAACTAACATTATCTATATGCATTTATCTTGGCCAGCCAGCTAACGTTAGCTATATGCAGTTATCTTAGCCAGCCAGCTAATGTTAGCTATATGCAGTTATCTTAGCCAGCAAGCTAATGTTAGCTAAATGAAGTTATCTTAGCCAGCCAGCTAACGTTAGCTATATGCAGTTATCTTAGCCGGGCCAGCTAATGTTAGCTATATGCAGTTATCTTAGCCAGCCAGCTAACATTAGCTATATGCATTAGCTATATGCATTTATCTTAGCCAGCCAGCTAACGTTAGCTATATGCAGTTATCTTAGCCAGCAAGCTAATGTTAGCTAAATGAAGTTATCTTAGCCAGCCAGCTAACGTTAGCTATATGCAGTTATCTTAGCCAGCCAGCTATCATTAGCTACATGCAGTTATCTTAGCAAGCCAGCTAACATTAGCTATATGCAGCTTTCTCAGCCGGGCCAGCTAACATTAGCTATATGCAGTTATCTTAGCCGGGCCAGCTAACATTAACTATATGCAGTTATCTTAGCCAGCCAGCTAATGTTGGCTAAATGCAGATATCTTAGCCAGCCAGCTAATGTTAGCTATATGCAGTTATCTTAGCCAGCCAACTAACGTTAGCTATATGCAGTTATCTTCGCCAGCCAGCTAACACTAGCTATATGCAGTTATCTTAGCCAGCCAGCTAACACTAGCTATATGCAGTTATCTTAGCCAGCCAGCTAACGTTAGCTATATGCAGTTATCTTAGCCAGCCAGCTAACGTTAGCTTTATGCAGTTATTATGCCAGCCAGCTAACATTAGCTATATGCAGTTATCTTAGCCAGCCAGCTAACATTAACTATATGCAGTTATCTTAGCCAGCCAGCTAACGTTAGCTACATGCAGTTTTCTTAGCCAGCCAGCTAACGTTAGCTAAATGCAGTTATCTTAGCCGGCCAGCTAACGTTAGCTAAGTGCAGTTATCTTAGCTGGCCAGCTAACGTTAGCTATATGCAGTTATCTTAGCCAGTCTGCTAACATTAGCTATATGCAGTTATCTTAGCCAGCCAGCTAACATTAGCTATATGCAGTTATCTTAGCCGGCCCAGCTAACATTAGCTATATGCAGTTATCTTAGCCAGCCAGCTAACGTTAGCTATATGCAGTTATCTTGTTAGCCAGCCAGCTAACATTAGCTATATGCAGTTATCTTACGCCAGCCAGCTAACATTAGCTACATGCTGGTATCTTGTTAGCCAGCCAGCTAACATTAGCTATATGCAGTTATCTTACGCCAGCCAGCTAACATTAGCTATATGCTGTCATCTTAGCCAGCCAGCTAACGTTAGCTGCATGCAGTTTTCTTAGCCAGCCTGCTAACGTTAGCTATATGCAGTTATCTTAGCCGGCCAGCTAACGTTAGCTATATGCAGTTATCTTAGCCAGCCAACTAACATTAGCTACATGCAGTTATCTTGTTAGCCAGCCAGCTAACATTAGCTATATGCAGTTATCTTAGCCAGCCAGCTAACGTTAGCTATATGCAGTTATCTTAGCCAGCCAGCTAACGTTAGCTATATGCAGTTATCTTAGCCGGCCAGCTAATGTTAACTATATGCAGTTATTATAGCCGGGCCAGCTAATGTTAGCTATATGCAGTTATCTTAGCCAGCCAGCTACCATTAGCTATATGCAGTTATCTTAGCCAGCCAGCTAACATTAACTATATGCTAGCCAGCCAACTAACGTTAGCTATATGAAGTTATCTTAGCCAGCCAGCTAACACTAGCTATATGCAGTTATCTTAGCCAGCCAGCTAACACTAGCTATATGCAGTTATCTTAGCCAGCCAGCTAACATTAGCTATATGCAGTTATCTTAGCCAGTCAGCTAACATTAGCTATATGCAGTTATCTTAGCCAGCCAGCTAACATTAGTTATATGCAGTTATCTTAGCCAGCCAGCTAACATTAGCTATATGCAGTTATCTTAGCCAGTCAGCTAACATTAGCTATATGCAGTTATCTTAGCCAGCCAGCTAACATTAGCTATTTGCAGTTATTTTAGCCAGCCAGCTAAAGTTAGCTATATGCAGTTATCTTAGCCAGCCAGCTAACATTAGTTATATGCAGTTATCTTAGCCAGCCAGCTAACATTAGCTATATGCATTTATCTTAGCCAGCCAGCTAACGTTAGCTATATGCAGTTATCTTAGCCAGCCAGCTAACGTTAGCTATATGCAGTTATCTTGTTAGCCAGCCAGCTAACATTAGCTATATGCAGTTATCTTAGCCAGCCAGCTAACATTAGCTATATGCAGTTATCTTAGCCAGCCAGCTAATTTTAGCTATATGCAGTTATCTTAGCCAGCCAGCTAATTTTAGCTAAATGCAGTTATCTTAGCTAGCCAGCTAACGTTAGCTATATGCAGTTATCTTAGCCAGCCAACTAACATTATCTATATGCATTTATCTTGGCCAGCCAGCTAACGTTAGCTATATGCAGTTATCTTAGCCAGCCAGCTAATGTTAGCTATATGCAGTTATCTTAGCCAGCAAGCTAATGTTAGCTAAATGCAGTTATCTTAGCCAGCCAGCTAACGTTAGCTATATGCAGTTATCTTAGCCAGCCAGCTAATGTTAGCTATATGCAGTTATCTTAGCCGGGCCAGCTAATGTTAGCTATATGCAGTTATCTTAGCCAGCCAGCTAACATTAGCTATATGCATTAGCTATATGCATTTATCTTAGCCAGCCAGCTAACGTTAGCTATATGCAGTTATCTTAGCCAGCAAGCTAATGTTAGCTAAATGAAGTTATCTTAGCCAGCCAGCTAACGTTAGCTATATGCAGTTATCTTAGCCAGCCAGCTAACATTAACTATATGCTAGCCAGCCAACTAACGTTAGCTATATGAAGTTATCTTAGCCAGCCAGCTAACACTAGCTATATGCAGTTATCTTAGCCAGCCAGCTAACACTAGCTATATGCAGTTATCTTAGCCAGCCAGCTAACATTAGCTATATGCAGTTATCTTAGCCAGTCAGCTAACATTAGCTATATGCAGTTATCTTAGCCAGTCAGCTAACATTAGCTATATGCAGTTATTTTAGCCAGCCAGCTAAAGTTAGCTATATGCAGTTATCTTAGCCAGCCAGCTAACATTAGTTATATGCAGTTATCTTAGCCAGCCAGCTAACATTAGCTATATGCAGTTATCTTAGCCAGTCAGCTAACATTAGCTATATGCAGTTATCTTAGCCAGCCAGCTAACATTAGCTATTTGCAGTTATTTTAGCCAGCCAGCTAAAGTTAGCTATATGCAGTTATCTTAGCCAGCCAGCTAACATTAGTTATATGCAGTTATCTTAGCCAGCCAGCTAACATTAGCTATATGCATTTATCTTAGCCAGCCAGCTAACGTTAGCTATATGCAGTTATCTTAGCCAGCCAGCTAACGTTAGCTATATGCAGTTATCTTGTTAGCCAGCCAGCTAACATTAGCTATATGCAGTTATCTTAGCCAGCCAGCTAACATTAGCTATATGCAGTTATCTTAGCCAGCCAGCTAATTTTAGCTATATGCAGTTATCTTAGCCAGCCAGCTAATTTTAGCTAAATGCAGTTATCTTAGCTAGCCAGCTAACGTTAGCTATATGCAGTTATCTTAGCCAGCCAACTAACATTATCTATATGCATTTATCTTGGCCAGCCAGCTAACGTTAGCTATATGCAGTTATCTTAGCCAGCCAGCTAATGTTAGCTATATGCAGTTATCTTAGCCAGCAAGCTAATGTTAGCTAAATGAAGTTATCTTAGCCAGCCAGCTAACGTTAGCTATATGCAGTTATCTTAGCCAGCCAGCTAATGTTAGCTATATGCAGTTATCTTAGCCGGGCCAGCTAATGTTAGCTATATGCAGTTATCTTAGCCAGCCAGCTAACATTAGCTATATGCATTAGCTATATGCATTTATCTTAGCCAGCCAGCTAACGTTAGCTATATGCAGTTATCTTAGCCAGCAAGCTAATGTTAGCTAAATGAAGTTATCTTAGCCAGCCAGCTAACGTTAGCTATATGCAGTTATCTTAGCCAGCCAGCTATCATTAGCTACATGCAGTTATCTTAGCAAGCCAGCTAACATTAGCTATATGCAGCTTTCTCAGCCGGGCCAGCTAACATTAGCTATATGCAGTTATCTTAGCCGGGCCAGCTAACATTAACTATATGCAGTTATCTTAGCCAGCCAGCTAATGTTGGCTAAATGCAGATATCTTAGCCAGCCAGCTAATGTTAGCTATATGCAGTTATCTTAGCCAGCCAACTAACGTTAGCTATATGCAGTTATCTTCGCCAGCCAGCTAACACTAGCTATATGCAGTTATCTTAGCCAGCCAGCTAACACTAGCTATATGCAGTTATCTTAGCCAGCCAGCTAACATTAGCTATATGCAGTTATCTTAGCCAGCCAGCTAACGTTAGCTTTATGCAGTTATTATGCCAGCCAGCTAACATTAGCTATATGCAGTTATCTTAGCCAGCCAGCTAACATTAACTATATGCAGTTATCTTAGCCAGCCAGCTAACGTTAGCTAAATGCAGTTATCTTAGCCGGCCAGCTAACGTTAGCTAAGTGCAGTTATCTTAGCTGGCCAGCTAACGTTAGCTATATGCAGTTATCTTAGCCAGCCAACTAACATTAGCTACATGCAGTTATCTTGTTAGCCAGCCAGCTAACATTAGCTATATGCAGTTATCTTAGCCGGCCCAGCTAACATTAGCTATATGCAGTTATCTTAGCCAGCCAGCTAACGTTAGCTATATGCAGTTATCTTGTTAGCCAGCCAGCTAACATTAGCTATATGCAGTTATCTTAGCCAGCCAGCTAACATTAGCTACATGCAGTTATCTTGTTAGCCAGCCAGCTAACATTAGCTATATGCAGTTATCTTAGCCAGCCAGCTAACATTAACTATATGCAGTTATCTTAGCCAGCCAGCTAACGTTAGCTATATGCAGTTATCTTAGCCAGCCAGCTAACGTTAGCTATATGCAGTTATCTTAGCCGGCCAGCTAATGTTAGCTATATGCAGTTATCTTAGCCGGGCCAGCTAATGTTAGCTATATGCAGTTATCTTAGCCGGGCCAGCTAATGTTAGCTATATGCAGTTATCTTAGCCAGCCAGCTAACATTAGCTATATGCAGTTATCTTAGCCAGCCAGCTAACATTAACTATATGCTAGCCAGCCAACTAACGTTAGCTATATGAAGATATCTTAGCCAGCCAACTAACATTAGCTATATGCAGTTATCTTGTTAGCCAGCCAGCTAACATTAGCTATATGCAGTTATCTTAGCCAGCCAGCTATCATTAGCTACATGCAGTTATCTTAGCAAGCCAGCTAACATTAGCTATATGCAGCTTTCTCAGCCGGGCCAGCTAACATTAGCTATATGCAGTTATCTTAGCCGGGCCAGCTAACATTAACTATATGCAGTTATCTTAGCCAGCCAGCTAATGTTGGCTAAATGCAGATATCTTAGCCAGCCAGCTAATGTTAGCTATATGCAGTTATCTTAGCCAGCCAACTAACGTTAGCTATATGCAGTTATCTTCGCCAGCCAGCTAACACTAGCTATATGCAGTTATCTTAGCCAGCCAGCTAACACTAGCTATATGCAGTTATCTTAGCCAGCCAGCTAACATTAGCTATATGCAGTTATCTTAGCCAGCCAGCTAACGTTAGCTTTATGCAGTTATTATGCCAGCCAGCTAACATTAGCTATATGCAGTTATCTTAGCCAGCCAGCTAACATTAACTATATGCAGTTATCTTAGCCAGCCAGCTAACGTTAGCTAAATGCAGTTATCTTAGCCGGCCAGCTAACGTTAGCTAAGTGCAGTTATCTTAGCTGGCCAGCTAACGTTAGCTATATGCAGTTATCTTAGCCAGCCAACTAACATTAGCTACATGCAGTTATCTTGTTAGCCAGCCAGCTAACATTAGCTATATGCAGTTATCTTAGCCGGCCCAGCTAACATTAGCTATATGCAGTTATCTTAGCCAGCCAGCTAACGTTAGCTATATGCAGTTATCTTGTTAGCCAGCCAGCTAACATTAGCTATATGCAGTTATCTTAGCCAGCCAGCTAACATTAGCTACATGCAGTTATCTTGTTAGCCAGCCAGCTAACATTAGCTATATGCAGTTATCTTAGCCAGCCAGCTAACATTAATTATATGCAGTTATCTTAGCCAGCCAGCTAACGTTAGCTATATGCAGTTATCTTAGCCAGCCAGCTAACGTTAGCTATATGCAGTTATCTTAGCCGGCCAGCTAATGTTAGCTATATGCAGTTATCTTAGCCGGGCCAGCTAATGTTAGCTATATGCAGTTATCTTAGCCGGGCCAGCTAATGTTAGCTATATGCAGTTATCTTAGCCAGCCAGCTAACATTAGCTATATGCAGTTATCTTAGCCAGCCAGCTAACATTAACTATATGCTAGCCAGCCAACTAACGTTAGCTATATGAAGATATCTTAGCCAGCCAACTAACATTAGCTATATGCAGTTATCTTGTTAGCCAGCCAGCTAACATTAGCTATATGCAGTTATCTTAGCCGGGCCAGCTAACATTAGCTATATGCAGTTTTCTTAGCCAGCCAGCTAACGTTAGCTATATGCAGTTATCTTAGCCAGCCAGCTAACATTAGCTATATGCAGTTATCTTAGCCAGCCAGCTAACATTAGCTATATGCAGTTATCTTAGCCAGCCAGCTAATTTTAGCTATATGCAGTTATCTTAGCCAGCCAGCTAATTTTAGCTAAATGCAGTTATCTTAGCTAGCCAGCTAACGTTAGCTATATGCAGTTATCTTAGCCAGCCAACTAACATTATCTATATGCATTTATCTTGGCCAGCCAGCTAACGTTAGCTATATGCAGTTATCTTAGCCAGCCAGCTAATGTTAGCTATATGCAGTTATCTTAGCCAGCAAGCTAATGTTAGCTAAATGAAGTTATCTTAGCCAGCCAGCTAACGTTAGCTATATGCAGTTATCTTAGCCGGGCCAGCTAATGTTAGCTATATGCAGTTATCTTAGCCAGCCAGCTAACATTAGCTATATGCATTAGCTATATGCATTTATCTTAGCCAGCCAGCTAACGTTAGCTATATGCAGTTATCTTAGCCAGCAAGCTAATGTTAGCTAAATGAAGTTATCTTAGCCAGCCAGCTAACGTTAGCTATATGCAGTTATCTTAGCCAGCCAGCTATCATTAGCTACATGCAGTTATCTTAGCAAGCCAGCTAACATTAGCTATATGCAGCTTTCTCAGCCGGGCCAGCTAACATTAGCTATATGCAGTTATCTTAGCCGGGCCAGCTAACATTAACTATATGCAGTTATCTTAGCCAGCCAGCTAATGTTGGCTAAATGCAGATATCTTAGCCAGCCAGCTAATGTTAGCTATATGCAGTTATCTTAGCCAGCCAACTAACGTTAGCTATATGCAGTTATCTTCGCCAGCCAGCTAACACTAGCTATATGCAGTTATCTTAGCCAGCCAGCTAACACTAGCTATATGCAGTTATCTTAGCCAGCCAGCTAACATTAGCTATATGCAGTTATCTTAGCCAGCCAGCTAACGTTAGCTTTATGCAGTTATTATGCCAGCCAGCTAACATTAGCTATATGCAGTTATCTTAGCCAGCCAGCTAACATTAACTATATGCAGTTATCTAAGCCAGCCAGCTAACGTTAGCTACATGCAGTTTTCTTAGCCAGCCAGCTAACGTTAGCTAAATGCAGTTATCTTAGCCGGCCAGCTAACGTTAGCTAAGTGCAGTTATCTTAGCTGGCCAGCTAACGTTAGCTATATGCAGTTATCTTAGCCAGCCAACTAACATTAGCTACATGCAGTTATCTTGTTAGCCAGCCAGCTAACATTAGCTATATGCAGTTATCTTAGCCGGCCCAGCTAACATTAGCTATATGCAGTTATCTTAGCCAGCCAGCTAACGTTAGCTATATGCAGTTATCTTGTTAGCCAGCCAGCTAACATTAGCTATATGCAGTTATCTTAGCCAGCCAGCTAACATTAGCTACATGCAGTTATCTTGTTAGCCAGCCAGCTAACATTAGCTATATGCAGTTATCTTAGCCAGCCAGCTAACATTAACTATATGCAGTTATCTTAGCCAGCCAGCTAACGTTAGCTACATGCAGTTTTCTTAGCCAGCCAGCTAACGTTAGCTAAATGCAGTTATCTTAGCCGGCCAGCTAACGTTAGCTATATGCAGTTATCTTAGCCAGCCAACTAACATTAGCTACATGCAGTTATCTTGTTAGCCAGCCAGCTAACATTAGCTATATGCAGTTATCTTAGCCAGCCAGCTAACATTAGCTATATGCAGTTATCTTAGCCAGCCAGCTAACGTTAGCTATATGCAGTTATCTTAGCCGGCCAGCTAATGTTAACTATATGCAGTTATTATAGCCGGGCCAGCTAATGTTAGCTATATGCAGTTATCTTAGCCAGCCAGCTAACATTAGTTATATGCAGTTATCTTAGCCAGCCAGCTAACATTAGCTATATGCAGTTATCTTAGCCAGTCAGCTAACATTAGCTATATGCAGTCATCTTAGCCAGCCAGCTAACATTAACTATATGCTAGCCAGCCAACTAACGTTAGCTATATGAAGTTATCTTAGCCAGCCAGCTAACACTAGCTATATGCAGTTATCTTAGCCAGCCAGCTAACATTAGCTATATGCAGTTATCTTAGCCAGTCAGCTAACATTAGCTATATGCAGTTATCTTAGCCAGTCAGCTAACATTAGCTATATGCAGTTATTTTAGCCAGCCAGCTAAAGTTAGCTATATGCAGTTATCTTAGCCAGCCAGCTAACATTAGTTATATGCAGTTATCTTAGCCAGCCAGCTAACATTAGCTATATGCAGTTATCTTAGCCAGTCAGCTAACATTAGCTATATGCAGTCATCTTAGCCAGCCAGCTAACATTAGCTATTTGCAGTTATTTTAGCCAGCCAGCTAAAGTTAGCTATATGCAGTTATCTTAGCCAGCCAGCTAACATTAGTTATATGCAGTTATCTTAGCCAGCCAGCTAACATTAGCTATATGCATTTATCTTAGCCAGCCAGCTAACGTTAGCTATATGCAGTTATCTTAGCCAGCCAGCTAACGTTAGCTATATGCAGTTATCTTGTTAGCCAGCCAGCTAACATTAGCTATATGCAGTTATCTTAGCCAGCCAGCTAACATTAGCTATATGCAGTTATCTTAGCCAGCCAGCTAATTTTAGCTATATGCAGTTATCTTAGCCAGCCAGCTAATTTTAGCTAAATGCAGTTATCTTAGCTAGCCAGCTAACGTTAGCTATATGCAGTTATCTTAGCCAGCCAACTAACATTATCTATATGCATTTATCTTGGCCAGCCAGCTAACGTTAGCTATATGCAGTTATCTTAGCCAGCCAGCTAATGTTAGCTATATGCAGTTATCTTAGCCAGCAAGCTAATGTTAGCTAAATGAAGTTATCTTAGCCAGCCAGCTAACGTTAGCTATATGCAGTTATCTTAGCCAGCCAGCTAATGTTAGCTATATGCAGTTATCTTAGCCGGGCCAGCTAATGTTAGCTATATGCAGTTATCTTGTTAGCCAGCCAGCTAACATTAGCTATATGCAGTTATCTTAGCCGGGCCAGCTAACATTAGCTATATGCAGTTTTCTTAGCCAGCCAGCTAACGTTAGCTATATGCAGTTATCTTAGCCAGCCAGCTAACATTAGCTATATGCAGTTATCTTAGCCAGCCAGCTAACATTAGCTATATGCAGTTATCTTAGCCAGCCAGCTAATTTTAGCTATATGCAGTTATCTTAGCCAGCCAGCTAATTTTAGCTAAATGCAGTTATCTTAGCTAGCCAGCTAACGTTAGCTATATGCAGTTATCTTAGCCAGCCAACTAACATTATCTATATGCATTTATCTTGGCCAGCCAGCTAACGTTAGCTATATGCAGTTATCTTAGCCAGCCAGCTAATGTTAGCTATATGCAGTTATCTTAGCCAGCAAGCTAATGTTAGCTAAATGAAGTTATCTTAGCCAGCCAGCTAACGTTAGCTATATGCAGTTATCTTAGCCGGGCCAGCTAATGTTAGCTATATGCAGTTATCTTAGCCAGCCAGCTAACATTAGCTATATGCATTAGCTATATGCATTTATCTTAGCCAGCCAGCTAACGTTAGCTATATGCAGTTATCTTAGCCAGCAAGCTAATGTTAGCTAAATGAAGTTATCTTAGCCAGCCAGCTAACGTTAGCTATATGCAGTTATCTTAGCCAGCCAGCTATCATTAGCTACATGCAGTTATCTTAGCAAGCCAGCTAACATTAGCTATATGCAGCTTTCTCAGCCGGGCCAGCTAACATTAGCTATATGCAGTTATCTTAGCCGGGCCAGCTAACATTAACTATATGCAGTTATCTTAGCCAGCCAGCTAATGTTGGCTAAATGCAGATATCTTAGCCAGCCAGCTAATGTTAGCTATATGCAGTTATCTTAGCCAGCCAACTAACGTTAGCTATATGCAGTTATCTTCGCCAGCCAGCTAACACTAGCTATATGCAGTTATCTTAGCCAGCCAGCTAACACTAGCTATATGCAGTTATCTTAGCCAGCCAGCTAACATTAGCTATATGCAGTTATCTTAGCCAGCCAGCTAACGTTAGCTTTATGCAGTTATTATGCCAGCCAGCTAACATTAGCTATATGCAGTTATCTTAGCCAGCCAGCTAACATTAACTATATGCAGTTATCTAAGCCAGCCAGCTAACGTTAGCTACATGCAGTTTTCTTAGCCAGCCAGCTAACGTTAGCTAAATGCAGTTATCTTAGCCGGCCAGCTAACGTTAGCTAAGTGCAGTTATCTTAGCTGGCCAGCTAACGTTAGCTATATGCAGTTATCTTAGCCAGCCAACTAACATTAGCTACATGCAGTTATCTTGTTAGCCAGCCAGCTAACATTAGCTATATGCAGTTATCTTAGCCGGCCCAGCTAACATTAGCTATATGCAGTTATCTTAGCCAGCCAGCTAACGTTAGCTATATGCAGTTATCTTGTTAGCCAGCCAGCTAACATTAGCTATATGCAGTTATCTTAGCCAGCCAGCTAACATTAGCTACATGCAGTTATCTTGTTAGCCAGCCAGCTAACATTAGCTATATGCAGTTATCTTAGCCAGCCAGCTAACATTAACTATATGCAGTTATCTTAGCCAGCCAGCTAACGTTAGCTACATGCAGTTATCTTGTTAGCCAGCCAGCTAACATTAGCTATATGCAGTTATCTTAGCCAGCCAGCTAACATTAGCTATATGCAGTTATCTTAGCCAGCCAGCTAACGTTAGCTATATGCAGTTATCTTAGCCGGCCAGCTAATGTTAACTATATGCAGTTATTATAGCCGGGCCAGCTAATGTTAGCTATATGCAGTTATCTTAGCCAGCCAGCTACCATTAGCTATATGCAGTTATCTTAGCCAGCCAGCTAACATTAACTATATGCTAGCCAGCCAACTAACGTTAGCTATATGAAGTTATCTTAGCCAGCCAGCTAACACTAGCTATATGCAGTTATCTTAGCCAGCCAGCTAACATTAGCTATATGCAGTTATCTTAGCCAGTCAGCTAACATTAGCTATATGCAGTTATCTTAGCCAGTCAGCTAACATTAGCTATATGCAGTTATTTTAGCCAGCCAGCTAAAGTTAGCTATATGCAGTTATCTTAGCCAGCCAGCTAACATTAGTTATATGCAGTTATCTTAGCCAGCCAGCTAACATTAGCTATATGCAGTTATCTTAGCCAGTCAGCTAACATTAGCTATATGCAGTCATCTTAGCCAGCCAGCTAACATTAGCTATTTGCAGTTATTTTAGCCAGCCAGCTAAAGTTAGCTATATGCAGTTATCTTAGCCAGCCAGCTAACATTAGTTATATGCAGTTATCTTAGCCAGCCAGCTAACATTAGCTATATGCATTTATCTTAGCCAGCCAGCTAACGTTAGCTATATGCAGTTATCTTAGCCAGCCAGCTAACGTTAGCTATATGCAGTTATCTTGTTAGCCAGCCAGCTAACATTAGCTATATGCAGTTATCTTAGCCAGCCAGCTAATGTTAGCTATATGCAGTTATCTTAGCCAGCAAGCTAATGTTAGCTAAATGAAGTTATCTTAGCCAGCCAGCTAACGTTAGCTATATGCAGTTATCTTAGCCAGCCAGCTAACGTTAGCTATATGCAGTTATCTTGTTAGCCAGCCAGCTAACATTAGCTATATGCAGTTATCTTAGCCAGCCAGCTAATGTTAGCTATATGCAGTTATCTTAGCCGGGCCAGCTAATGTTAGCTATATGCAGTTATCTTAGCCAGCCAGCTAACATTAGCTATATGCATTAGCTATATGCATTTATCTTAGCCAGCCAGCTAACGTTAGCTATATGCAGTTATCTTAGCCAGCCAGCTAATGTTAGCTATATGCAGTTATCTTAGCCAGCAAGCTAATGTTAGCTATATGCAGTTATCTTGTTAGCCAGCCAGCTAACATTAGCTATATGCAGTTATCTTAGCCAGCCAGCTAACATTAGCTATATGCAGTTATCTTAGCCAGCCAGCTAACGTTAGCTATATGCAGTTATTTTAGCCGGCCAGCTAATGTTAGCTATATGCAGTTATCTTAGCCGGGCCAGCTAATGTTAGCTATATGCAGTTATCTTAGCCAGCCAGCTACCATTAGCTATATGCAGTTATCTTAGCCAGCCAGCTAACATTAACTATATGCTAGCCAGCCAACTAACGTTAGCTATATGAAGTTATCTTAGCCAGCCAGCTAACACTAGCTATATGCAGTTATCTTAGCCAGCCAGCTAACACTAGCTATATGCAGTTATCTTAGCCAGCCAGCTAACATTAGCTATATGCAGTTATCTTAGCCAGCCAACTAACATTAGCTACATGCAGTTATCTTGTTAGCCAGCCAGCTAACATTAGCTATATGCAGTTATCTTAGCCGGCCCAGCTAACATTAGCTATATGCAGTTTTCTTAGCCAGCCAGCTAACGTTAGCTATATGCAGTTATCCTGTTAGCCAGCCAGCTAACATTAGCTATATGCAGTTATCTTAGCCAGCCAGCTAACATTAACTATATGCTAGCCAGCCAACTAACGTTAGCTATATGAAGTTATCTTAGCCAGCCAGCTAACACTAGCTATATGCAGTTATCTTAGCCAGCCAGCTAACACTAGCTATATGCAGTTATCTTAGCCAGCCAGCTAACATTAGCTATATGCAGTTATCTTAGCCAGCCAACTAACATTAGCTACATGCAGTTATCTTGTTAGCCAGCCAGCTAACATTAGCTATATGCAGTTATCTTAGCCGGCCCAGCTAACACTAGCTATATGCAGTTATCTTAGCCAGCCAGCTAACACTAGCTATATGCAGTTATCTTAGCCAGCCAGCTAACACTAGCTATATGCAGTTATCTTAGCCAGCCAGCTAACACTAGCTATATGCAGTTATCTTAGCCAGCCAGCTAACATTAGCTATATGCAGTTATCTTAGCCAGCCAGCTAACATTAGTTATATGCAGTTATCTTAGCCAGCCAGCTAACATTAGCTATATGCATTTATTTTAGCCAGCCAGCTAACGTTAGCTATATGCAGTTATCTTAGCCAGCCAGCTAACGTTAGCTACATGCAGTTATCTTAGCAAGCCAGCTAACATTAGCTATATGCAGTTATCTTAGCCAGCCAGCTAACGTTAGCTAAATGCAGTTATCTTAGCTGGCCAGCTAACGTTAGCTATATGCAGTTATCTTAGCCAGCCAACTAACATTAGCTATATGCAGTTATCTTGTTAGCCAGCCAGCTAACATTAGCTATATGCAGTTATCTTAGCCGGGCCAGCTAACATTAGCTATATGCAGTTTTCTTAGCCAGCCAGCTAACGTTAGCTATATGCAGTTTTCTTAGCCAGCCAGCTAACGTTAGCTATATGCAGTTATCTTAGCCAGCCAGCTAACATTAGCTATATGCAGTTATCTTAGCAAGCCAGCTAACATTAGCTATATGCAGTTATCTTAGCCAGCCAGCTAATTTTAGCTATATGCAGTTATCTTAGCCAGCCAGCTAATTTTAGCTAAATGCAGTTATCTTAGCTAGCCAGCTAATGTTAGCTATATGCAGTTATCTTAGCCAGCAAGCTAATGTTAGCTAAATGAAGTTATCTTAGCCAGCCAGCTAACGTTAGCTATATGCAGTTATCTTAGCCAGCCAGCTAACATTAGCTATATGCAGTTATCTTAGCCAGCCAGCTAATGTTAGCTATATGCAGTTATCTTAGCCGGGCCAGCTAATGTTAGCTATATGCAGTTATCTTAGCCAGCCAGCTAACATTAGCTATATGCAGTTATCTTAGCCAGCCAGCTAACATTAACTATATGCTAGCCAGCCAACTAACGTTAGCTATATGCAGTTATCTTAGCCAGCCAGCTAACACTAGCTATATGCAGTTATCTTAGCCAGCCAGCTAACACTAGCTATATGCAGTTATCTTAGCCAGCCAGCTAACATTAGCTATATGCAGTTATCTTAGCCAGCCAGCTAACGTTAGCTATATGCAGTTATCTTAGCCAGCCAGCTAACATTAGCTATATGCAGTTATCTTAGCCAGCCAGCTAACGTTAGCTACATGCAGTTATCTTAGCAAGCCAGCTAACATTAGCTATATGCAGTTATCTTAGCCAGCCAGCTAACGTTAGCTAAATGCAGTTATCTTAGCTAGCCAGCTAACGTTAGCTATATGCAGTTATCTTAGCCAGCCAACTAACATTAGCTATATGCAGTTTTCTTAGCCAGCCAGCTAACGTTAGCTATGTGCAGTTATCTTAGCCAGTCAGCTAACTTTAGCTACAAGCAGTTATCTTAGCCAGCCAGCTAACATTAGCTATATGCAGTTATCTTAGCCAGCCAGCTAACATTAGCTATATGCAGTTATCTTAGCCAGCCAGCTAACATTACCTATATGCAGTTATCTTAGCCGGGCCAGCTAACATTAGCTATATGCAGTTATCTTAGCCAGCCAGCTAACATTAGCTATATGCAGTTATCTTAGCCAGCCAGCTAACATTAGCTATATGCAGTTATCTTAGCCAGCCAGCTAATTTTAGCTAAATGCAGTTATCTTAGCTGGCCAGCTAACGTTAGCTATATGCAGTTATCTTAGCCAGCCAGCTAACATTAGCTATATGCAGTTATCTTAGCCAGCCAGCTAACATTAGCTATATGCAGTTATCTTAGCCGGGCCAGCTAACATTAGCTATATGCAGTTATCTTAGCCAGCAAGCTAATGTTAGCTAAATTAAGTTATCTTAGCCAGCCAGCTAACATTAGCCCAACAAGCGTAGCCAACCACCTAACGTTAAATCAACCATCTAACAAAAAATCAAAGAATGTTATTAGCCAGCCAGCTAACATTAGCTATATGCAGTTATCTTAGCCAGCCAGCTAACGTCAGCTACATGCAGTTATCTTAGCAAGCCAGCTAACATCAGCTATATGCAGTTATCTTAGCCAGCCAGCTAACATTAGTTATATGCAGTTATCTTAGCCAGCCAGCTAACATTAGCTATATGCAGTTATCTTAGCCAGCCAGCTAACATTAACTATATGCTAGCCAGCCAACTAACGTTAGCTATATGCAGTTATCTTAGCCAGCCAGCTAACACTAGCTATATGCAGTTATCTTAGCCAGCCAGCTAACACTAGCTATATGCAGTTAT
Source organism: Salvelinus fontinalis (assembly GCF_029448725.1). NCBI lineage: Eukaryota > Metazoa > Chordata > Actinopteri > Salmoniformes > Salmonidae > Salvelinus > Salvelinus fontinalis. The sequence continues at coordinate 26,802,990 of NC_074704.1, read as the reverse complement.
CTTAGCCAGCCAGCTAACATTAGCTATATGCAGTTATCTTACCCAGTCAGCTAACATTAGCTATATGCAGTTATCTTAGCCAGTCAGCTAACATTAGCTATATGCAGTTATCTTAGCCAGCCAGCTAACATTAGCTATATGCTAGCCAGCCAACTAACGTTAGCTATATGCAGTTATCTTAGCCAGCCAGCTAACATTAACTATATGCTAGCCAGCCAACTAACGTTAGCTATATGCAGTTATCTTAGCCAGCCAGCTAACACTAGCTATATGCAGTTATCTTAGCCAGCCAGCTAACACTAGCTATATGCAGTTATCTTAGCCAGCCAGCTAACATTAGCTATATGCAGTTATCTTAGCCAGCCAGCTAACATTAACTATATGCTAGCCAGCCAACTAACGTTAGCTATATGCAGTTATCTTAGCCAGCCAGCTAACACTAGCTATATGCAGTTATCTTAGCCAGCCAGCTAACACTAGCTATATGCAGTTATCTTAGCCAGCCAGCTAACATTAGCTATATGCAGTTATCTTACCCAGTCAGCTAACATTAGCTATATGCAGTTATCTTAGCCAGTCAGCTAACATTAGCTATATGCAGTTATCTTAGCCAGCCAGCTAACATTAGCTATATGCATTTATCTTATCCAGCCAGCTAACGTTAGCTATATGCAGTTATCTTAGCCAGCCAGCTAACGTTAGCTACATGCAGTTATCTTAGCCAGCCAGCTAACATTAGCTATATGCAGTTATCTTACCCAGTCAGCTAACATTAGCCATATGCAGTTATCTTAGCCAGTCAGCTAACATTAGCTATATGCAGTTATCTTAGCCAGCCAGCTAACATTAGCTATATGCAGTTATCTTAGCCAGCCAGCTAACATTAGCTATATGCAGTTATCTTAGCCAGCCAGCTAATGTTAGCTAAATGCAGTTATCTTAGCTGGCCAGCTAACGTTAGCTATATGCAGTTATCTTAGCCAGCCAGCTAACATTAGCTATATGCAGTTATCTTAGCCAGCCAGCTAACATTAGCTATATGCAGTTATCTTAGCCGGGCCAGCTAACATTAGCTATATGCAGTTATCTTAGCCAGCAAGCTAATGTTAGCTAAATGAAGTTATCTTAGCCAGCCAGCTAACATTAGCCCAACAAGCGTAGCCAACCACCTAACGTTAAATCAACCATCTAACAAAAAATCAAAGAATGTTATTAGCCAGCCAGCTAACATTAGCTATATGCAGTTATCTTAGCCAGCCAGCTAACGTCAGCTACATGCAGTTATCTTAGCAAGCCAGCTAACATCAGCTATATGCAGTTATCTTAGCCAGCCAGCTAACATTAGTTATATGCAGTTATCTTAGCCAGCCAGCTAACATTAGCTATATGCAGTTATCTTAGCCAGCCAGCTAACATTAACTATATGCTAGCCAGCCAACTAACGTTAGCTATATGCAGTTATCTTAGCCAGCCAGCTAACACTAGCTATATGCAGTTATCTTAGCCAGCCAGCTAACACTAGCTATATGCAGTTATCTTAGCCAGCCAACTAACATTAGCTATATGCAGTTATCTTACCCAGTCAGCTAACATTAGCTATATGCAGTTATCTTAGCCAGTCAGCTAACATTAGCTATATGCAGTTATCTTAGCCAGCCAGCTAACATTAGCTATATGCATTTATCTTATCCAGCCAGCTAACGTTAGCTATATGCAGTTATCTTAGCCAGCCAGCTAACGTTAGCTACATGCAGTTATCTTAGCCAGCCAGCTAACATTAGCTATATGCAGTTATCTTACCCAGTCAGCTAACATTAGCCATATGCAGTTATCTTAGCCAGTCAGCTAACATTAGCTATATGCAGTTATCTTAGCCAGCCAGCTAACATTAGCTATTTGCAGTTATTTTAGCCAGACAGCTAAAGTTAACTATATGCAGTTATCTTAGCCAGCCAGCTAACATTAGCTATATGCAGTTATCTTAGCCAGCCAGCTAACATTAGCTATATGCAGTTATCTTAGCCAGCCAGCTAACATTAGCTATTTGCAGTTATTTTAGCCAGCCAGCTAAAGTTAACTATATGCAGTTATCTTAGCCAGCCAGCTAACATTAGTTATATGCAGTTATCTTAGCCAGCCAGCTAACATTAGCTATATGCATTTATCTTAGCCAGCCAGCTAACGTTAGCTATATGCAGTTATCTTAGCCAGCCAGCTAACATTAGCTATATGCAGTTATCTTAGCCAGCCAGCTAACATTAGCTATATGCAGTTATCTTAGCCAGCCAGCTAACATTAGCTATATGCAGTTATCTTAGCCAGCCAGCTAACATTAGCTATTTGCAGTTATTTTAGCCAGCCAGCTAAAGTTAACTATATGCAGTTATCTTAGCCAGCCAGCTAACATTAGTTATATGCAGTTATCTTAGCCAGCCAGCTAACATTAGCTATATGCATTTATCTTAGCCAGCCAGCTAACGTTAGCTATATGCAGTTATCTTAGCCAGCCAGCTAACATTAGCTATATGCAGTTATCTTAGCCAGCCAGCTAACATTAGCTATATGCAGTTATCTTAGCCAGCCAGCTAACATTAGCTATATGCAGTTATCTTAGCCAGCCAGCTAACGTCAGCTACATGCAGTTATCTTAGCAAGCCAGCTAACATCAGCTATATGCAGTTATCTTAGCCAGCCAGCTAACATTAGTTATATGCAGTTATCTTAGCCAGCCAGCTAACATTAGCTATATGCAGTTATCTTAGCCAGCCAGCTAACATTAACTATATGCTAGCCAGCCAACTAACGTTAGCTATATGCAGTTATCTTAGCCAGCCAGCTAACACTAGCTATATGCAGTTATCTTAGCCAGCCAGCTAACACTAGCTATATGCAGTTATCTTAGCCAGCCAGCTAACATTAGCTATATGCAGTTATCTTACCCAGTCAGCTAACATTAGCTATATGCAGTTATCTTAGCCAGTCAGCTAACATTAGCTATATGCAGTTATCTTAGCCAGCCAGCTAACATTAGCTATATGCATTTATCTTATCCAGCCAGCTAACGTTAGCTATATGCAGTTATCTTAGCCAGCCAGCTAACGTTAGCTACATGCAGTTATCTTAGCCAGCCAGCTAACATTAGCTATATGCAGTTATCTTACCCAGTCAGCTAACATTAGCCATATGCAGTTATCTTAGCCAGTCAGCTAACATTAGCTATATGCAGTTATCTTAGCCAGCCAGCTAACATTAGCTATTTGCAGTTATTTTAGCCAGACAGCTAAAGTTAACTATATGCAGTTATCTTAGCCAGCCAGCTAACATTAGCTATATGCAGTTATCTTAGCCAGCCAGCTAACATTAGCTATATGCAGTTATCTTAGCCAGCCAGCTAACATTAGCTATTTGCAGTTATTTTAGCCAGCCAGCTAAAGTTAACTATATGCAGTTATCTTAGCCAGCCAGCTAACATTAGTTATATGCAGTTATCTTAGCCAGCCAGCTAACATTAGCTATATGCATTTATCTTAGCCAGCCAGCTAACGTTAGCTATATGCAGTTATCTTAGCCAGCCAGCTAAAATTAGCTATATGCAGTTATCTTAGCCAGCCAGCTAACATTAGCTATATGCAGTTATCTTAGCCAGCCAGCTAACATTAGCTATATGCAGTTATCTTAGCCAGCCAGCTAACATTACCTATATGCAGTTATCTTAGCCGGGCCAGCTAACATTAGCTATATGCAGTTATCTTAGCCAGCCAGCTAATGTTAGCTAAATGCAGTTATCTTAGCTGGCCAGCTAACGTTACCTATATGCAGTTATCTTAGCCAGCCAGCTAACATTAGCTATATGCAGTTATCTTAGCCAGCAAGCTAATGTAAGCTAAATGAAGTTATCTTAGCCAGCCAGCTAACATTAGCCCAACAAGCGTAGCCAACCACCTAACGTTAAATCAACCATCTAACAAAAAATCAAAGAATGTTATTAGCCAGCCAGCTAACATTAGCTATATGCAGTTATCTTAGCCAGCCAGCTAACGTCAGCTACATGCAGTTATCTTAGCAAGCCAGCTAACATCAGCTATATGCAGTTATCTTAGCCAGCCAGCTAACATTAGTTATATGCAGTTATCTTAGCCAGCCAGCTAACATTAGCTATATGCAGTTATCTTAGCCAGCCAGCTAACATTAACTATATGCTAGCCAGCCAACTAACGTTAGCTATATGCAGTTATCTTAGCCAGCCAGCTAACACTAGCTATATGCAGTTATCTTAGCCAGCCAGCTAACACTAGCATATGCAGTTATCTTAGCCAGCCAGCTAACATTAGCTATATGCAGTTATCTTACCCAGTCAGCTAACATTAGCTATATGCAGTTATCTTAGCCAGTCATCTAACATTAGCTATATGCAGTTATCTTAGCCAGCCAGCTAACATTAGCTATATGCATTTATCTTATCCAGCCAGCTAACGTTAGCTATATGCAGTTATCTTAGCCAGCCAGCTAACGTTAGCTACATGCAGTTATCTTAGCCAGCCAGCTAACATTAGCTATATGCAGTTATCTTACCCAGTCAGCTAACATTAGCTATATGCAGTTATCTTAGCCAGCCAGCTAACATTAGCTATTTGCAGTTATTTTAGCCAGCCAGCTAAAGTTAACTATATGCAGTTATCTTAGCCAGCCAGCTAACATTAGCTATATGCAGTTATCTTAGCCAGCCAGCTAACATTAGCTATATGCAGTTATCTTAGCCAGCCAGCTAACATTAGCTATTTGCAGTTATTTTAGCCAGCCAGCTAAAGTTAACTATATGCAGTTATCTTAGCCAGCCAGCTAACATTAGTTATATGCAGTTATCTTAGCCAGCCAGCTAACATTAGCTATATGCATTTATCTTAGCCAGCCAGCTAACGTTAGCTATATGCAGTTATCTTAGCCAGCCAGCTAACATTAGCTATATGCAGTTATCTTAGCCAGCCAGCTAACATTAGCTATATGCAGTTATCTTAGCCGGGCCAGCTAACATTAGCTATATGCAGTTATCTTAGCCAGCAAGCTAACATTAGCTATATGCAGTTATCTTAGCCAGCCAGCTAACATTAGCTATATGCAGTTATCTTAGCCAGCCAGCTAACATTAGCTATATGCAGTTATCTTAGCCAGCCAGCTAATGTTAGCTAAATGCAGTTCTCTTAGCCAGCCAGCTAACATTAGCTATATGCAGTTATCTTAGCCAGTCAGATAATGTTAGCTATAAGCAGTTATCTGAGCCAGCCAGCTAACGTTAGCTATATGCAGTTATCTTAGCCAGCAAGCTAACATTAGTTATATGCAGTTATCTTAGCCAGCCAGCTAACATTAGCTATATGCAGTTATCTTAGCCGGGCCGGCTAATGTTAGCTATATGCTGTTATCTTAGCCAGCCGGGCTAACATTAGCTATTTGCAGTTATCTTAGCCAGCCAACTAACGTTAGCTATACTCAGGTATCTTAGCCAGTCAGCTAGTTATCTTAGCCGGGCCAGCTAACATTAGCTATATGCAGTTATCTTAGCCAGCCAGCTAACATTAGCTATATGCAGTTATCTTAGCCAGCCAGCTAACATTAACTATATGCTGTTATCTTAGCCAGCCAGCTAAAGTTAGCTATATGCAGTTATCTTAGCCAGCCAGCTAACGTTAGCTAAATGCAGTTATTTTAGCCAGCCAGCTAAAGTTAACTATATGCAGTTATCTTAGCCAGTCAGCTAACATTAGCTATAAGCAGTTATCTTAGCCAGCCAGCTAACATTAGCCCAACAAGCGTAGCCAACCACCTAACGTTAAATCAACCATCTAACAAAAAATCAAAGAATGTTATTAGCCAGCCAGCTAACATTAGCTATATGCAGTTATCTTAGCCAGCCAGGTAACATTAGCTATATGCAGTTATCTTAGCCAGCCAGCTAACGTTAGCTACATGCAGTTATCTTAGCCAGCCAGCTAACATTAGCTATATGCAGTTATCTTAGCCAGTCAGCTAATGTTAGCTATAAGCAGTTATCTGAGCCAGCCAGCTAACGTTAGCTACATGCAGTTATCTTAGCAAGCCAGCTAACATCAGCTATATGCAGTTATCTTAGCCAGCCAGCTAACATTAGCTATATGCAGTTATCTTAGCCAGCCAGCTAACGTTAGCTACATGCAGTTATCTTAGCCAGCCAGCTAACATTAGCTATATGCAGTTATCTTAGCCAGTCAGCTAATGTTAGCTATAAGCAGTTATCTGAGCCAGCCAGCTAACGTTAGCTATATGCAGTTATCTTAGCCAGCAAGCTAACATTAGTTATATGCAGTTATCTTAGCCAGCCAGCTAACATTAGCTATATGCAGTTATCTTAGCCGGGCCAGCTAATGTTAGCTATATGCTGTTATCTTAGCCAGCCAACTAACGTTAGCTATACGCAGGTATCTTAGCCAGTCAGCTAGTTATCTTAGCCGGGCCAGCTATCATTAGCTATATGCAGTTATCTTAGCCAGCCAGCTAACATTAGCTATATGCAGTTATCTTAGCCAGCCAGCTAACATTAACTATATGCAGTTATCTTAGCCAGCCAGCTAACATTAGCTATATGCAGTTATCTTAGCCAGCCAGCTAACATTAGCTATATGCAGTTATCTTAGCCAGCCAGCTAACATTAACTATATGCAGTTATCTTAGCCAGCCAGCTAACATTAGCTATATGCAGTTATCTTAGCCAGCCAGCTAACATTAGCTATATGCAGTTATCTTAGCCAGCCAGCTAACATTAGCTATATGCAGTTATCTTAGCCAGCCAGCTAATGTTAGCTATATGCAGTTATCTTAGCCGGGCCAGCTAATGTTAGCTATATGCAGTTATCTTAGCCAGCCAGCTAACATTAGCTATATGCAGTTATCTTAGCCAGCCAGCTAACAATAACTATATGCTAGCCAGCCAACTAACGTTAGCTATATGCAGTTATCTTAGCCAGCCAGCTAACACTAGCTATATGCAGTTATCTTAGCCAGCCAGCTAACACTAGCTATATGCAGTTATCTTAGCCAGCCAGCTAACATTAGCTATATGCAGTTATCTTAGCCAGCCAGCTAACGTTAGCTATATGCAGTTATCTTAGCCAGCCAGCTAACATTAGCTATATGCAGTTATCTTAGCCAGCCAGCTAACGTTAGCTACATGCAGTTATCTTAGCAAGCCAGCTAACATTAGCTATATGCAGTTATCTTAGCCAGCCAGCTAACGTTAGCTAAATGCAGTTATCTTAGCTAGCCAGCTAACGTTAGCTATATGCAGTTATCTTAGCCAGCCAACTAACATTAGCTATATGCAGTTTTCTTAGCCAGCCAGCTAACGTTAGCTATGTGCAGTTATCTTAGCCAGTCAGCTAACATTAGCTACAAGCAGTTATCTTAGCCAGCCAGCTAACATTAGCTATATGCAGTTATCTTAGCCAGCCAGCTAACATTAGCTATATGCAGTTATCTTAGCCAGCCAGCTAACATTACCTATATGCAGTTATCTTAGCCGGGCCAGCTAACATTAGCTATATGCAGTTATCTTAGCCAGCCAGCTAACATTAGCTATATGCAGTTATCTTAGCCAGCCAGCTAACATTAGCTATATGCAGTTATCTTAGCCAGCCAGCTAATTTTAGCTAAATGCAGTTATCTTAGCTGGCCAGCTAACGTTAGCTATATGCAGTTATCTTAGCCAGCCAGCTAACATTAGCTATATGCAGTTATCTTAGCCAGCCAGCTAACATTAGCTATATGCAGTTATCTTAGCCGGGCCAGCTAACATTAGCTATATGCAGTTATCTTAGCCAGCAAGCTAATGTTAGCTAAATTAAGTTATCTTAGCCAGCCAGCTAACATTAGCCCAACAAGCGTAGCCAACCACCTAACGTTAAATCAACCATCTAACAAAAAATCAAAGAATGTTATTAGCCAGCCAGCTAACATTAGCTATATGCAGTTATCTTAGCCAGCCAGCCAACGTCAGCTACATGCAGTTATCTTAGCAAGCCAGCTAACATCAGCTATATGCAGTTATCTTAGCCAGCCAGCTAACATTAGTTATATGCAGTTATCTTAGCCAGCCAGCTAACATTAGCTATATGCAGTTATCTTAGCCAGCCAGCTAACATTAACTATATGCTAGCCAGCCAACTAACGTTAGCTATATGCAGTTATCTTAGCCAGCCAGCTAACACTAGCTATATGCAGTTATCTTAGCCAGCCAGCTAACACTAGCTATATGCAGTTATCTTAGCCAGCCAGCTAACATTAGCTATATGCAGTTATCTTACCCAGTCAGCTAACATTAGCTATATGCAGTTATCTTAGCCAGTCAGCTAACATTAGCTATATGCAGTTATCTTAGCCAGCCAGCTAACATTAGCTATATGCATTTATCTTATCCAGCCAGCTAACGTTAGCTATATGCAGTTATCTTAGCCAGCCAGCTAACGTTAGCTACATGCAGTTATCTTAGCCAGCCAGCTAACATTAGCTATATGCAGTTATCTTACCCAGTCAGCTAACATTAGCCATATGCAGTTATCTTAGCCAGTCAGCTAACATTAGCTATATGCAGTTATCTTAGCCAGCCAGCTAACATTAGCTATATGCAGTTATCTTAGCCAGCCAGCTAACATTAGCTATATGCAGTTATCTTAGCCAGCCAGCTAATGTTAGCTAAATGCAGTTATCTTAGCTGGCCAGCTAACGTTAGCTATATGCAGTTATCTTAGCCAGCCAGCTAACATTAGCTATATGCAGTTATCTTAGCCAGCCAGCTAACATTAGCTATATGCAGTTATCTTAGCCGGGCCAGCTAACATTAGCTATATGCAGTTATCTTAGCCAGCAAGCTAATGTTAGCTAAATGAAGTTATCTTAGCCAGCCAGCTAACATTAGCCCAACAAGCGTAGCCAACCACCTAACGTTAAATCAACCATCTAACAAAAAATCAAAGAATGTTATTAGCCAGCCAGCTAACATTAGCTATATGCAGTTATCTTAGCCAGCCAGCTAACGTCAGCTACATGCAGTTATCTTAGCAAGCCAGCTAACATCAGCTATATGCAGTTATCTTAGCCAGCCAGCTAACATTAGTTATATGCAGTTATCTTAGCCAGCCAGCTAACATTAGCTATATGCAGTTATCTTAGCCAGCCAGCTAACATTAACTATATGCTAGCCAGCCAACTAACGTTAGCTATATGCAGTTATCTTAGCCAGCCAGCTAACACTAGCTATATGCAGTTATCTTAGCCAGCCAGCTAACACTAGCTATATGCAGTTATCTTAGCCAGCCAGCTAACATTAGCTATATGCAGTTATCTTACCCAGTCAGCTAACATTAGCTATATGCAGTTATCTTAGCCAGTCAGCTAACATTAGCTATATGCAGTTATCTTAGCCAGCCAGCTAACATTAGCTATATGCATTTATCTTATCCAGCCAGCTAACGTTAGCTATATGCAGTTATCTTAGCCAGCCAGCTAACGTTAGCTACATGCAGTTATCTTAGCCAGCCAGCTAACATTAGCTATATGCAGTTATCTTACCCAGTCAGCTAACATTAGCCATATGCAGTTATCTTAGCCAGTCAGCTAACATTAGCTATATGCAGTTATCTTAGCCAGCCAGCTAACATTAGCTATTTGCAGTTATTTTAGCCAGACAGCTAAAGTTAACTATATGCAGTTATCTTAGCCAGCCAGCTAACATTAGCTATATGCAGTTATCTTAGCCAGCCAGCTAACATTAGCTATTTGCAGTTATTTTAGCCAGCCAGCTAAAGTTAACTATATGCAGTTATCTTAGCCAGCCAGCTAACATTAGTTATATGCAGTTATCTTAGCCAGCCAGCTAACATTAGCTATATGCATTTATCTTAGCCAGCCAGCTAACGTTAGCTATATGCAGTTATCTTAGCCAGCCAGCTAACATTAGCTATATGCAGTTATCTTAGCCAGCCAGCTAACATTAGCTATATGCAGTTATCTTAGCCAGCCAGCTAACATTAGCTATATGCAGTTATCTTAGCCAGCCAGCTAACGTCAGCTACATGCAGTTATCTTAGCAAGCCAGCTAACATCAGCTATATGCAGTTATCTTAGCCAGCCAGCTAACATTAGTTATATGCAGTTATCTTAGCCAGCCAGCTAACATTAGCTATATGCAGTTATCTTAGCCAGCCAGCTAACATTAACTATATGCTAGCCAGCCAACTAACGTTAGCTATATGCAGTTATCTTAGCCAGCCAGCTAACACTAGCTATATGCAGTTATCTTAGCCAGCCAGCTAACACTAGCTATATGCAGTTATCTTAGCCAGCCAGCTAACATTAGCTATATGCAGTTATCTTACCCAGTCAGCTAACATTAGCTATATGCAGTTATCTTAGCCAGTCAGCTAACATTAGCTATATGCAGTTATCTTAGCCAGCCAGCTAACATTAGCTATATGCATTTATCTTATCCAGCCAGCTAACGTTAGCTATATGCAGTTATCTTAGCCAGCCAGCTAACGTTAGCTACATGCAGTTATCTTAGCCAGCCAGCTAACATTAGCTATATGCAGTTATCTTACCCAGTCAGCTAACATTAGCCATATGCAGTTATCTTAGCCAGTCAGCTAACATTAGCTATATGCAGTTATCTTAGCCAGCCAGCTAACATTAGCTATTTGCAGTTATTTTAGCCAGACAGCTAAAGTTAACTATATGCAGTTATCTTAGCCAGCCAGCTAACATTAGCTATATGCAGTTATCTTAGCCAGCCAGCTAACATTAGCTATATGCAGTTATCTTAGCCAGCCAGCTAACATTAGCTATTTGCAGTTATTTTAGCCAGCCAGCTAAAGTTAACTATATGCAGTTATCTTAGCCAGCCAGCTAACATTAGTTATATGCAGTTATCTTAGCCAGCCAGCTAACATTAGCTATATGCATTTATCTTAGCCAGCCAGCTAACGTTAGCTATATGCAGTTATCTTAGCCAGCCAGCTAAAATTAGCTATATGCAGTTATCTTAGCCAGCCAGCTAACATTAGCTATATGCAGTTATCTTAGCCAGCCAGCTAACATTAGCTATATGCAGTTATCTTAGCCAGCCAGCTAACATTACCTATATGCAGTTATCTTAGCCGGGCCAGCTAACATTAGCTATATGCAGTTATCTTAGCCAGCCAGCTAATGTTAGCTAAATGCAGTTATCTTAGCTGGCCAGCTAACGTTACCTATATGCAGTTATCTTAGCCAGCCAGCTAACATTAGCTATATGCAGTTATCTTAGCCAGCAAGCTAATGTAAGCTAAATGAAGTTATCTTAGCCAGCCAGCTAACATTAGCCCAACAAGCGTAGCCAACCACCTAACGTTAAATCAACCATCTAACAAAAAATCAAAGAATGTTATTAGCCAGCCAGCTAACATTAGCTATATGCAGTTATCTTAGCCAGCCAGCTAACGTCAGCTACATGCAGTTATCTTAGCAAGCCAGCTAACATCAGCTATATGCAGTTATCTTAGCCAGCCAGCTAACATTAGTTATATGCAGTTATCTTAGCCAGCCAGCTAACATTAGCTATATGCAGTTATCTTAGCCAGCCAGCTAACATTAACTATATGCTAGCCAGCCAACTAACGTTAGCTATATGCAGTTATCTTAGCCAGCCAGCTAACACTAGCTATATGCAGTTATCTTAGCCAGCCAGCTAACACTAGCTATATGCAGTTATCTTAGCCAGCCAGCTAACATTAGCTATATGCAGTTATCTTACCCAGTCAGCTAACATTAGCTATATGCAGTTATCTTAGCCAGTCATCTAACATTAGCTATATGCAGTTATCTTAGCCAGCCAGCTAACATTAGCTATATGCATTTATCTTATCCAGCCAGCTAACGTTAGCTATATGCAGTTATCTTAGCCAGCCAGCTAACGTTAGCTACATGCAGTTATCTTAGCCAGCCAGCTAACATTAGCTATATGCAGTTATCTTACCCAGTCAGCTAACATTAGCTATATGCAGTTATCTTAGCCAGCCAGCTAACATTAGCTATTTGCAGTTATTTTAGCCAGCCAGCTAAAGTTAACTATATGCAGTTATCTTAGCCAGCCAGCTAACATTAGCTATATGCAGTTATCTTAGCCAGCCAGCTAACATTAGCTATATGCAGTTATCTTAGCCAGCCAGCTAACATTAGCTATTTGCAGTTATTTTAGCCAGCCAGCTAAAGTTAACTATATGCAGTTATCTTAGCCAGCCAGCTAACATTAGTTATATGCAGTTATCTTAGCCAGCCAGCTAACATTAGCTATATGCATTTATCTTAGCCAGCCAGCTAACGTTAGCTATATGCAGTTATCTTAGCCAGCCAGCTAACATTAGCTATATGCAGTTATCTTAGCCAGCCAGCTAACATTAGCTATATGCAGTTATCTTAGCCGGGCCAGCTAACATTAGCTATATGCAGTTATCTTAGCCAGCAAGCTAACATTAGCTATATGCAGTTATCTTAGCCAGCCAGCTAACATTAGCTATATGCAGTTATCTTAGCCAGCCAGCTAACATTAGCTATATGCAGTTATCTTAGCCAGCCAGCTAATGTTAGCTAAATGCAGTTATCTTAGCCAGCCAGCTAACATTAGCTATATGCAGTTATCTTAGCCAGTCAGCTAATGTTAGCTATAAGCAGTTATCTGAGCCAGCCAGCTAACGTTAGCTATATGCAGTTATCTTAGCCAGCAAGCTAACATTAGTTATATGCAGTTATCTTAGCCAGCCAGCTAACATTAGCTATATGCAGTTATCTTAGCCGGGCCGGCTAATGTTAGCTATATGCTGTTATCTTAGCCAGCCAGCTAACATTAGCTATTTGCAGTTATCTTAGCCAGCCAACTAACGTTAGCTATACTCAGGTATCTTAGCCAGTCAGCTAGTTATCTTAGCCGGGCCAGCTAACATTAGCTATATGCAGTTATCTTAGCCAGCCAGCTAACATTAGCTATATGCAGTTATCTTAGCCAGCCAGCTAACATTAACTACATGCTGTTATCTTAGCCAGCCAGCTAAAGTTAGCTATATGCAGTTATCTTAGCCAGCCAGCTAACGTTAGCTAAATGCAGTTATTTTAGCCAGCCAGCTAAAGTTAACTATATGCAGTTATCTTAGCCAGTCAGCTAACATTAGCTATAAGCAGTTATCTTAGCCAGCCAGCTAACATTAGCCCAACAAGCGTAGCCAACCACCTAACGTTAAATCAACCATCTAACAAAAAATCAAAGAATGTTATTAGCCAGCCAGCTAACATTAGCTATATGCAGTTATCTTAGCCAGCCAGGTAACATTAGCTATATGCAGTTATCTTAGCCAGCCAGCTAACGTTAGCTACATGCAGTTATCTTAGCCAGCCAGCTAACATTAGCTATATGCAGTTATCTTAGCCAGTCAGCTAATGTTAGCTATAAGCAGTTATCTGAGCCAGCCAGCTAACGTTAGCTACATGCAGTTATCTTAGCAAGCCAGCTAACATCAGCTATATGCAGTTATCTTAGCCAGCCAGCTAACATTAGCTATATGCAGTTATCTTAGCCAGCCAGCTAACGTTAGCTACATGCAGTTATCTTAGCCAGCCAGCTAACATTAGCTATATGCAGTTATCTTAGCCAGTCAGCTAATGTTAGCTATAAGCAGTTATCTGAGCCAGCCAGCTAACGTTAGCTATATGCAGTTATCTTAGCCAGCAAGCTAACATTAGTTATATGCAGTTATCTTAGCCAGCCAGCTAACATTAGCTATATGCAGTTATCTTAGCCGGGCCAGCTAATGTTAGCTATATGCTGTTATCTTAGCCAGCCAACTAACGTTAGCTATACGCAGGTATCTTAGCCAGTCAGCTAGTTATCTTAGCCGGGCCAGCTATCATTAGCTATATGCAGTTATCTTAGCCAGCCAGCTAACATTAGCTATATGCAGTTATCTTAGCCAGCCAGCTAACATTAACTATATGCAGTTATCTTAGCCAGCCAGCTAACATTAGCTATATGCAGTTATCTTAGCCAGCCAGCTAACATTAGCTATATGCAGTTATCTTAGCCAGCCAGCTAACATTAACTATATGCAGTTATCTTAGCCAGCCAGCTAACATTAGCTATATGCAGTTATCTTAGCCAGCCAGCTAACATTAGCTATATGCAGTTATCTTAGCCAGCCAGCTAACATTAGCTATATGCAGTTTTCTCAGCCGGGCCAGCTAACATTAGCTATATGCAGTTATCTTAGCCAGCCAACTAACGTTAGCTATATGCAGTTATCTTAGCCAGCCAGCTAACACAAGCTATGTTACATTTACATTTAAGTCATTTAGCAGACGCTCTTATCCAGAGCGACTTACAAATTGGTGCATTCACCTTATGACATCCAGTGGAACAGCCACTTTACAACAGTGCATCTAAATCTTTTAAGGGGGGGGGGTCAGAAGGATTACTTTATCCTATCCTAGATATTCCTTAAAGAGGTGGGGTTTCAGGTGTCTCCGGAAGGTGGTGATTGACTCCGCTGTCCTGGCGTCGTGAGGGAGTTTGTTCCACCATTGGGGGGCCAGAGCAGCGAACAGTTTTGACTGGGCTGAGCGGGAACTGTACTTCCTCAGTGGTAGGGAGGCGAGCAGGCCAGAGGTGGATGAACGCAGTGCCCTTGTTTGGGTGTAGGGCCTGATCAGAGCCTGGAGGTACTGAGGTGCCGTTCCCCTCACAGCTCCGTAGGCAAATACCATGGTCTTGTAGCGGATGCGAGCTTCAACTGGAAGCCAGTGGAGAGAGCGGAGGAGCGGGGTGACGTGAGAGAACTTGGGAAGGTTGAACACCAGACGGGCTGCGGCGTTCTGGATGAGTTGTAGGGGTTTAATGGCACAGGCAGGGAGCCCAGCCAACAGCGAGTTGCAGTAATCCAGACGGGAGATGACAAGTGCCTGGATTAGGACCTGCGCCGCTTCCTGTGTGAGGCAGGGTCGTACTCTGCGGATGTTGTAGAGCATGAACCTACAGGAACGGGCCACCGCCTTGATGTTAGTTGAGAACGACAGGGTGTTGTCCAGGATCACGCCAAGGTTCTTAGCGCTCTGGGAGGAGGACACAATGGAGTTGTCAACCGTGATGGCGAGATCATGGAACGGGCAGTCCTTCCCCGGGAGGAAGAGCAGCTCCGTCTTGCCGAGGTTCAGCTTGAGGTGGTGATCCGTCATCCACACTGATATGTCTGCCAGACATGCAGAGATGCGATTCGCCACCTGGTCATCAGAAGGGGGAAAGGAGAAGATTAATTGTGTGTCGTCTGCATAGCAATGATAGGAGAGACCATGTGAGGTTATGACAGAGCCAAGTGACTTGGTGTATAGCGAGAATAGGAGAGGGCCTAGAACAGAGCCCTGGGGGACGCCAGTGGTGAGAGCACGTGGTGAGGAGACAGATTCTCGCCACGCCACCTGGTAGGAGCGACCTGTCAGGTAGGACGCAATCCAAGCGTGGGCCGCGCCGGAGATGCCCAACTCGGAGAGGGTGGAGAGGAGGATCTGATGGTTCACAGTGTCGAAGGCAGCCGATAGGTCTAGAAGGATGAGAGCAGAGGAGAGAGAGTTAGCTTTAGCAGTGCGGAGCGCCTCCGTGATACAGAGAAGAGCAGTCTCAGTAGAATGACTAGTCTTGAAACCTGACTGATTTGGATCAAGAAGGTCATTCTGAGAGAGATAGCAGGAGAGCTGGCCAAGGACGGCACGTTCAAGAGTTTTGGAGAGAAAAGAAAGAAGGGATACTGGTCTGTAGTTGTTGACATCGGAGGGATCGAGTGTAGGTTTTTTCAGAAGGGGTGCAACTCTCGCTCTCTTGAAGACGGAAGGGACGTAGCCAGCGGTCAGGGATGAGTTGATGAGCGAGGTGAGGTAAGGGAGAAGGTCTCCGGAAATGGTCTGGAGAAGAGAGGAGGGGATAGGGTCAAGCGGGCAGGTTGTTGGGCGGCCGGCCGTCACAAGACGCGAGATTTCATCTGGAGAGAGAGGGGAGAAAGAGGTCAGAGCACAGGGTAGGGCAGTGTGAGCAGAACCAGCGGTGTCGTTTGACTTAGCAAACGAGGATCGGATGTCGTCGACCTTCTTTTCAAAATGGTTGACGAAGTCATCTGCAGAGAGGGAGGAGGGGGGGGGGAGGGGGAGGAGGATTCAGGAGGGAGGAGAAGGTGGCAAAGAGCTTCCTAGGGTTAGAGGCAGATGCTTGGAATTTAGAGTGGTAGAAAGTGGCTTTAGCAGCAGAGACAGAAGAGGAAAATGTAGAGAGGAGGGAGTGAAAGGATGCCAGGTCCGCAGGGAGGCGAGTTTTCCTCCATTTCCGCTCGGCTGCCCGGAGCCCTGTTCTGTGAGCTCGCAATGAGTCGTCGAGCCACGGAGCGGGAGGGGAGGACCGAGCCGGCCTGGAGGATAGGGGACATAGAGAGTCAAAGGATGCAGAAAGGGAGGAGAGGAGGGTTGAGGAGGCAGAATCAGGAGATAGGTTGGAGAAGGTTTGAGCAGAGGGGAGAGATGATAGGATGGAAGAGGAGAGAGTAGCGGGGGAGAGAGAGCGAAGGTTGGGACGGCGCGATACCATCCGAGTAGGGGCAGTGTGGGAAGTGTTGGATGAGAGCGAGAGGGAAAAGGATACAAGGTAGTGGTCGGAGACTTGGAGGGGAGTTGCAATGTGGTTAGTGGAAGAACAGCATCTAGTAAAGATGAGGTCAAGCGTATTGCCTGCCTTGTGAGTAGGGGGGGAAGGTGAGAGGGTGAGGTCAAAAGAGGAGAGGAGTGGAAAGAAGGAGGCAGAGAGGAATAAGTCAAAGGTAGACGTGGGGAGGTTAAAGTCGCCCAGAACTGTGAGAGGTGAGCCGTCCTCAGGAAAGGAGCTAATCAAGGCATCAAGCTCATTGATGAACTCTCCGAGGGAACCTGGAGGGCGATAAATGATAAGGATGTTAAGCTTGAAAGGGCTGGTAACTGTGACAGCATGGAATTCAAAGGAGGCGATAGACAGATGGGTAAGGGGAGAAAGAGAGAATGACCACTTGGGAGAGATGAGGATCCCGGTGCCACCACCCCGCTGACCAGCTGCTCTCGGGGTGTGCGAGAACACGTGGGCGGACGAAGAGAGAGCAGTAGGAGTAGCAGTGTTATCTGTGGTGATCCATGTTTCCGTCAGTGCCAAGAAGTCGAGGGACTGGAGGGAGGCATAGGCTGAGATGAACTCTGCTTTGTTGGCCGCAGATTGGCAGTTCCAGAGGCTACCGGAGACCTGGAACTCCACGTGGGTCGTGCGCGCTGGGACCACCAGATTAGGGTGGCCGCGGCCACGCGGTGTGAAGCGTTTGTATGGTCGGTGCAGAGAGGAGAGAACAGGGATAGACAGACACATAGTTGACAGGCTACAGAAGAGGCTACGCTAATGCAAAGGAGATTGGAATGACAAGTGGACTACACGTCTCGAATGTTCAGAAAGTTAAGCTTACGTAGCAAGAATCTTATTGACTAAAATGATCAAAATGATACAGTACTGCTGAAGTAGGCTAGCTGGCAGTGGCTGCGTTGTTGACTTTGTAGGCTAGCTGGCAGTGGCTGCGTTGTTGACACTACACTAATCAAGTCGTTCCGTTGAGTGTAATAGTTTCTACAGTGCTGCTACAGTGCTGCTATTCGATGGCTAGCTGGCTAGCTAGCAGTGTTGATTACGTTACGTTGCGTTAAAAGAACGACAATAGCTGGCTAGCTAACCTAACCGTTCTATACATCTGTTGTTTGTCATGTAGGTTGAAAAGGCTGTAAAAGACCTTTGTACTTTTGTCTCAGAGCTCTCAACAAATCATCTGGGGGTGATTTGTCGACCAGCCATCATTATCGTAGAAGTCTCAATTGATTCACTTTATATTTGTGTGTTGTATTGACCTGCTCCCTTATTAAAAAGTGAATAAAGATTTTGTTTCAGAATAACTCTGACTTGTGTGATAAGTTTGTCTCAATTGATATTAAAGAAATTAACCACATTTGGCGATGGGGATGTTATTCTTCACTTGGTGATCGCTCCTGAAGACCTGGGTAAATCGTGCACCAGGGATCCCTCAAACTTTGGATCTCAGGGAGACCACACTTTGGGAACGGAGCAGATGATCCCACCTTTGATCTGAGAGGCAGCAAGCCGAGTGGATACCACATCTCGAGGGTGGTTTAAAAAAGAAAGAAAGAGGTGAGCGAAACAAGTGGAGTTTTTAGAAAATCCTCGTAGGCTCTGAGTGGGTTTTCCAGTGTGAGGGGGGCATCTTGGAGGCGTAAACAGGGCCGAGGCAATAGGCTCAGTGTGTGTTCCTGAGTGAGGGACACCTTGGAGGTGTGAAGAGGGCCGAGCCAGCTATCTATGTGAACTGGATGCAAACTAGAATCTGTGTTTACTAGTTAAGACCATGTATGATATAGTATAAGCTAGTAAGGTGCACCTATAATTATTCCCACCTTGGAGGTGTAAAGTGGGCTGAGTCAGCTATCTGTGTGAGTTGAATGGAAACTAGAATCTGTGTTTACTAGGTAAGACTATTTACGATATGGTATAAGCTAGTAAAGTGCACCAGTAATTACTTTAAACATGTAATTGTTTAAAACCTGGACCCCATTTTAGAAGTATTGAAAGATGTAAATGTTTGAGTTACATTATCCTAGGAACTAACCATGAGATAGATATGTGAAAATTTTCCTGCAGGTTAAAATTGTTGAAAAACAACTAATTGAGTAGGTATGTTTGGGAAGTTGTATGACTGTGATACGAGAGTTGTGTGACTGTGATTTGAGAGTTGCGTGACTGTGGTATGAGAGTTGTTACTGTGGTATAAGAGAATTTGAGCTATATGCAGTTATCTTAGCCAGCCAGCTAATTTTAGCTAAATGCAGTTATCTTAGCTAGCCAGCTAACGTTAGCTATATGCAGTTATCTTAGCCAGCCAGCTAACATTAGCTATATGCATTTATCTTGGCCAGCCAGCTAACGTTAGCTATATGCAGTTATCTTACCCAGTCAGCTAACATTAGCTATATGCAGTTATCTTAGCCAGTCAGCTAACATTAGCTATATGCAGTAATCTTAGCCAGCCAGCTAACATTAGCTATTTGCAGTTATTTTAGCCAGCCAGCTAAAGTTAACTATATGCAGTTATCTTAGCCAGCCAGCTAACATTAGTTATATGCAGTTATCTTAGCCAGCCAGCTAACATTAGCTATATGCAGTTATCTTAGCAAGCCAGCTAACATTAGCTATATGCAGTTATCTTAGCCAGCCAGCTAACGTTAGCTAAATGCAGTTATCTTAGCTAGCCAGCTAACGTTAGCTATATGCAGTTATCTTTGCCAGCCAACTAACATTAGCTATATGCAGTTTTCTTAGCCAGCCAGCTAACGTTAGCTATGTGCAGTTATCTTAGCCAGTCAGCTAACATTAGCTACAAGCAGTTATCTTAGCCAGCCAGCTAACATTAGCTATATGCAGTTATCTTAGCCAGCCAGCTAACATTAGCTATATGCAGTTATCTTAGACAGCCAGCTAACATTAGCTATATGCAGTTATCTTAGCCAGCCAGCTAACATTACCTATATGCAGTTATCTTAGCCGGGCCAGCTAACATTAGCTATATGCAGTTATCTTAGCCAGCAAGCTAATGTTAGCTAAATGAAGTTATCTTAGCCAGCCAGCTAACATTAGCCCAACAAGCGTAGCCAACCACCTAACCTTAAATCAACCATCTAACAAAAAATCAAAGAATGTTATTAGCCAGCCAGCTAACATTAGCTATATGCAGTTATCTTAGCCAGCCAGCTAACACTAGATATATGCAGTTATCTTAGCCAGCCAGCTAACATTAGCTATATGCAGTTATCTTAGCCAGTCAGCTAACATTAGCTATATGCAGTTATCTTAGCCAGCTAACATTAGCTATATGCAGTTATCTTAGCCAGCCAGCTAACATTAGCTATTTGCAGTTATTTTAGCCAGCCAGCTAAAGTTAACTATATGCAGTTAACTGCATATAGCTAATGTTAGCTGGCTTGCTAAGATAACTGCATGTAGCTAACGTTAGCTGGCTGGCTAAGATAACTGCATATAGTTAACTTTAGCTGGCTGGCTAAAATAACTGCAAATAGCTAATGTTAGCTGGCTGGCTAAGATAACTGCATATAGCTAATGTTAGCTGACTGGGTAAGATAACTGCATATAGCTAATGTTAGCTGACTGGGTAAGATAACTGCATATAGCTAATGTTAGCTGGCTGGCTAAGATAACTGCATATAGCTAGTGTTAGCTGGCTGGCTAAGATAACTGCATATAGCTAGTGTTAGCTGGCTGGCTAAGATAACTGCATATAGCTAACGTTAGTTGGCTGGCTAGCATATAGTTAATGTTAGCTGGCTGGCTAAGATAACTGCATATAGCTAATGTTAGCTGGCTGGCTAAGATAACTGCATATAGCTAACATTAGCTGGCCCGGCTAAGATAACTGCATATAGCTAATGTTAGCTGGCTGGCTAATAACATTCTTTGATTTTTTGTTAGATGGTTGATTTAAGGTTAGGTGGTTGGCTACGCTTGTTGGGCTAATGTTAGCTGGCTGGCTAAGATAACTTCATTTAGCTAACATTAGCTTGCTGGCTAAGATAACTGCATATAGCTAATGTTAGCTGGCCCGGCTAAGATAACTGCATATAGCTAATGTTAGCTGGCTGGCTAAGATAACTGCATATAGCTAATGTTAGCTGGCTGGCTAAGATAACTGCATATAGCTAACGTTAGCTGGCCAGCTAAGATAACTGCATTTAGCTAACATTAGCTGGCTGGCTAAGATAACTGCATATAGCTAATGTTAGCTGGCCCGGCTAAGATAACTGCATATAGCTAACGTTAGCTGGCTGGCTAAGATAACTGCATATAACTAATGTTAGCTGGCTGGCTAAGATAACTGCATGTAGCTAACGTTAGCTGGCTGGCTAAGATAACTGCATATAGTTAACTTTAGCTGGCTGGCTAAAATAACTGCAAATAGCTAATGTTAGCTGACTGGCTAAGATAACTGCATATAGCTAATGTTAGCTGACTGGGTAAGATAACTGCATATAGCTAATGTTAGCTGGCTTGCTAAGATAACTGCATGTAGCTAACGTTAGCTGGCTGGCTAAGATAACTGCATATAGTTAACTTTAGCTGGCTGGCTAAAATAACTGCAAATAGCTAATGTTAGCTGGCTGGCTAAGATAACTGCATATAGCTAATGTTAGCTGACTGGCTAAGATAACTGCATATAGCTAATGTTAGCTGACTGGGTAAGATAACTGCATATAGCTAATGTTAGCTGGCTTGCTAAGATAACTGCATGTAGCTAACGTTAGCTGGCTGGCTAAGATAACTGCATATAGTTAACTTTAGCTGGCTGGCTAAAATAACTGCAAATAGCTAATGTTAGCTGGCTGGCTAAGATAACTGCATATAGCTAATGTTAGCTGACTGGCTAAGATAACTGCATATAGCTAATGTTAGCTGACTGGCTAAGATAACTGCATATAGCTAATGTTAGCTGGCTGGCTAAGATAACTGCATATATCTAGTGTTAGCTGGCTGGCTAAGATAACTGCATATAGCTAATGTTAGCTGGCTGGCTAATAACATTCTTTGATTTTTTGTTAGATGGTTGATTTAAGGTTAGGTGGTTGGCTACGCTTGTTGGGCTAATGTTAGCTGGCTGGCTAAGATAACTTCATTTAGCTAACATTAGCTTGCTGGCTAAGATAACTGCATATAGCTAATGTTAGCTGGCCCGGCTAAGATAACTGCATATAGCTAATGTTAGCTGGCTGGCTAAGATAACTGCATATAGCTAATGTTAGCTGGCTGGCTAAGATAACTGCATATAGCTAACGTTAGCTGGCCAGCTAAGATAACTGCATTTAGCTAACATTAGCTGGCTGGCTAAGATAACTGCATATAGCTAATGTTAGCTGGCCCGGCTAAGATAACTGCATATAGGTAATGTTAGCTGGCTGGCTAAGATAACTGCATATAGCTAATGTTAGCTGGCTGGCTAAGATAACTGCATATAGCTAATGTTAGCTGGCTGGCTAAGATAACTGCATATAGCTAATGTTAGCTGGCTGGCTAAGATAACTGCTTGTAGCTAATGTTAGCTGACTGGCTAAGATAACTGCACATAGCTAACGTTAGCTGGCTGGCTAAGAAAACTGCATATAGCTAATGTTAGTTGGCTGGCAAAGATAACTGCATATAGCTAACGTTAGCTGGCTAGCTAAGATAACTGCATTTAGCTAACGTTAGCTGGCTGGCTAAGATAACTGCATATAGCTAATGTTAGCTGGCTTGCTAAGATAACTGCATGTAGCTAACGTTAGCTGGCTGGCTAAGATAACTGCATATAGCTAACGTTAGCTGGCTGGCTAAGATAAATGCATATAGCTAATGTTAGCTGGCTGGCTAAGATAACTGCATATAACTAATGTTAGCTGGCTGGCTAAGATAACTGCATATAGTTAACATTAGCTGGCTGGCTAAAATAACTGCAAATAGCTAATGTTAGCTGGCTGGCTAAGATAACTGCATATAGCTAATGTTAGCTGACTGGCTAAGATAACTGCATATAGCTGCATTACAACGGAACGACTTGATTAGCGTAGTGTTAGCTAGTTGTCTTTGCTGTCCTTGTATCCATGATAATTGTGTAGTTTAGAGAAACTTAGAGAAACTGTCGAGGTCACCTAGCCAGCTTCACTTTCAACAACGCAGCTACTGCTAGCCAGGCTACTTCACCAGCCAGCAGTACTATATCATTTTAGTCAATAAGATTTTTAATTTTATTGATTTTTTGCTACGTAAGCTTAACTTTCTGAACATTCGAGACGTGTAGCCCACTTGTCATTCTAATCTCCTTTGCTTTAGCGTAGCCTCTTCTGTAGCCTGTCAAATATGTGTCTGTCTATCCCTGTTCTCTCCTCTCTGCACAGACCATACAAACGCCTCACACCGCGTGGCCGCGCCCACCCTAACCTGGTGGTCCCAGCCCGCACGACCCACGTGGAGTTCCAGGTCTCCGGTAGCCTCTGGAACTGCCGATCCGCGGCCAACAAGGCAGAGCTCATCTCAGCCTATGCGTCCCTCCAGTCCCTCGACTTCTTGGCACTGACGGAAACATGGCTCACCACAGATAACACTGCTACTCCTACTGCTCTCTCTTCGTCTGCCCACGTGTTCTCGCACACCCCGAGAGCTTCTGGTCAGCGGGGTGGTGGCACCGGGATCCTCATCTCTCCCAAGTGGTCATTCTCTCTTTCTCCCCTTACCCATCTGTCTATCGCCTCCTTTGAATTCCATGCTGTCACAGTTACCAGCCCTTTCAAGCTTAACATCCTTATCATTTATCGCCCTCCAGGTTCCCTTGGAGAGTTCATCAATGAGCTTGATGCCTTGATAAGCTCCTTTCCTGAGGACGGCTCACCTCTCACAGTTCTGGGTGACTTTAACCTCCCCATGTCTACCTTTGACTCATTCCTCTCCGCCTCCTTCTTTCCACTCCTCTCCTCTTTTGACCTCACCCTCTCACCTTCCCCCCCTACTCACAAGGCAGGCAATACGCTTGACCTCATCTTTACTAGATGCTGTTCTTCCACTAACCTCATTGCAACTCCCCTCCAAGTCTCCGACCACTACCTTGTATCCTTTTCCCTCTCGCTCTCATCCAACACTTCCCACACTGCCCCTACTCGGATGATATCGCGCCGTCCCAACCTTCGCTCTCTCTCCCCCGCTACTCTCTCCTCTTCCATCCTATCATCTCTTCCCTCTGCCCAAACCTTCTCCAACCTATCTCCTGATTCTGCCTCCTCAACCCTCCTCTCCTCCCTTTCTGCATCCTTTGACTCTCTATGTCCCCTATCCTCCAGGCCGGCTCGGTCCTCCCCTCCCGCTCCGTGGCTCGACGACTCATTGCGAGCTCACAGAACAGGGCTCCGGGCAGCCGAGCGGAAATGGAGGAAAACTCGCCTCCCTGCGGACCTGGCATCCTTTCACTCCCTCCTCTCTACATTTTCCTCTTCTGTCTCTGCTGCTAAAGCCACTTTCTACCACTCTAAATTCCAAGCATCTGCCTCTAACCCTAGGAAGCTCTTTGCCACCTTCTCCTCCCTCCTGAATCCTCCGCCCCCGCCCCCCCCCCCCCTCCTCCCTCTCTGCAGACGACTTCGTCAACCATTTTGAAAAGAAGGTCGACGACATCCGATCCTCGTTTGCTAAGTCAAACGACACCGCTGGTTCTGCTCACACTGCCCTACCCTGTGCTTTGACCTCTTTCTCTCCTCTCTCTCCAGATGAAATCTCGCGTCTTGTGACGGCCGGCCGCCCAACAACCTGCCCGCTTGACCCTATCCCCTCCTCTCTTCTCCAGACCATTTCCGGAGACCTTCTCCCTTACCTCACCTCGCTCATCAACTCATCCCTGACCGCTGGCTACGTCCCTTCCGTCTTCAAGAGAGCGAGAGTTGCACCCCTTCTGAAAAAACCTACACTCGATCCCTCCGATGTCAACAACTACAGACCAGTATCCCTTCTTTCTTTTCTCTCCAAAACTCTTGAACGTGCCGTCCTTGGCCAGCTCTCCTGCTATCTCTCTCAGAATGACCTTCTTGATCCAAATCAGTCAGGTTTCAAGACTAGTCACTCAACTGAGACTGCTCTTCTCTGTATCACGGAGGCGCTCCGCACTGCTAAAGCTAACTCTCTTTCCTCTGCTCTCATCCTTCTAGACCTATCGGCTGCCTTCGATACTGTGAACCATCAGATCCTCCTCTCCACCCTCTCCGAGTTGGGCATCTCCGGCGCGGCCCACGCTTGGATTGCGTCCTACCTGACAGGTCGCTCCTACCAGGTGGCGTGGCGAGAATCTGTCTCCTCACCACGCGCTCTCACCACTGGTGTCCCCCAGGGCTCTGTTCTAGGCCCTCTCCTATTCTCGCTATACACCAAGTCACTTGGCTCTGTCATAACCTCACACGGTCTCTCCTATCATTGCTATGCAGACGACACACAACTAATCTTCTCCTTTCCCCCTTCTGATGACCAGGTGGCGAATCGCATCTCTGCATGTCTGGCAGACATATCAGTGTGGATGACGGATCACCACCTCAAGCTGAACCTCGGCAAGACGGAGCTGCTCTTCCTCCCGGGGAAGGACTGCCCGTTCCATGATCTCGCCATCACGGTTGACAACTCCATTGTGTCCTCCTCCCAGAGCGCTAAGAACCTTGGCGTGATCCTGGACAACACCCTGTCGTTCTCAACTAACATCAAGGCGGTGGCCCGTTCCTGTAGGTTCATGCTCTACAACATCCGCAGAGTACGACCCTGCCTCACACAGGAAGCGGCGCAGGTCCTAATCCAGGCACTTGTCATCTCCCGTCTGGATTACTGCAACTCGCTGTTGGCTGGGCTCCCTGCCTGTGCCATCAAACCCCTACAACTCATCCAGAACGCCGCAGCCCGTCTGGTGTTCAACCTTCCCAAGTTCTCTCACGTCACCCCGCTCCTCCGCTCTCTCCACTGGCTTCCAGTTGAAGCTCGCATCCGCTACAAGACCATGGTGCTTGCCTACGGAGCTGTGAGGGGAACGGCACCTCAGTACCTTCAGGCTCTGATCAGGCCCTACACCCAAACAAGGGCACTGCGTTCATCCACCTCTGGCCTGCTCGCCTCCCTACCACTGAGGAAGTACAGTTCCCGCTCAGCCCAGTCAAAACTGTTCGCTGCTCTGGCACCCCAATGGTGGAACAAACTCCCTCACGACGCCAGGACAGCGGAGTCAATCACCACCTTCCGGAGACACCTGAAACCCCACCTCTTCAAGGAATACCTAGGATAGGATAAAGCAATCCTTCTGCCCCCCCCCCCCTTAAAAGATTTAGATGCACTATTGTAAAGTGGCTGTTCCACTGGATGTCATTAGGTGAATGCACCAATTTGTAAGTCGCTCTGGATAAGAGCGTCTGCTAAATGACTTAAATGTAATGTAAATGTATAGCTAATGTTAGCTGACTGGGTAAGATAACTGCATATAGCTAATGTTAGCTGGCTTGCTAAGATAACTGCATGTAGCTAACGTTAGCTGGCTGGCTAAGATAACTGCATATAGCTAACGTTAGCTGGCTGGCTAAGATAAATGCATATAGCTAATGTTAGCTGGCTGGCTAAGATAACTGCATATAACTAATGTTAGCTGGCTGGCTAAGATAACTGCATATAGTTTACTTTAGCTGGCTGGCTAAAATAACTGCATATAGCTAACGTTAGTTGGCTGGCTAGCATATAGTTAATGTTAGCTGGCTGGCTAAGATAACTGCATATAGCTAATGTTAGCTGGCTAAGATAACTGAATATAGCTAATGTTAGCTGACTGGCTAAGATAACTGCATATAGCTAATGTTAGCTGACTGGGTAAGATAACTGCATATAGCTAATGTTAGCTGGCTGGCTAAGATAACTGCATATAACTAATGTTAGCTGGCTGGCTAAGATAACTGCATGTAGCTAACGTTAGCTGGCTGGCTAAGATAACTGCATATAGTTAACTTTAGCTGGCTGGCTAAAATAACTGCAAATAGCTAATGTTAGCTGACTGGCTAAGATAACTGCATATAGCTAATGTTAGCTGACTGGGTAAGATAACTGCATATAGCTAATGTTAGCTGGCTTGCTAAGATAACTGCATGTAGCTAACGTTAGCTGGCAGGCTAAGATAACTGCATATAGTTAACTTTAGCTGGCTGGCTAAAATAACTGCAAATAGCTAATGTTAGCTGGCTGGCTAAGATAACTGCATATAGCTAATGTTAGCTGACTGGCTAAGATAACTGCATATAGCTAATGTTAGCTGGCTGGCTAAGATAACTGCATATAGCTAACGTTAGCTGGCTTGCTAAGATAACTGCATGTAGCTAACGTTAGCTGGCTGGCTAAGATAACTGCATATAGTTAACTTTAGCTGGCTGGCTAAAATAACTGCAAATAGCTAATGTTAGCTGGCTGGCTAAGATAACTGCATATAGCTAATGTTAGCTGACTGGCTAAGATAACTGCATATAGCTAATGTTAGCTGACTGGCTAAGATAACTGCATATAGCTAATGTTAGCTGGCTGGCTAAGATAACTGCATATATCTAGTGTTAGCTGGCTGGCTAAGATAACTGCATATAGCTGCATTACAACGGAACGACTTGATTAGCGTAGTGTTAGCTAGTTGTCTTTGCTGTCCTTGTATCCATGATAATTGTGTAGTTTAGAGAAACTTAGAGAAACTGTCGAGGTCACCTAGCCAGCTTCACTTTCAACAACGCAGCTACTGCTAGCCAGGCTACTTCACCAGCCAGCAGTACTATATCATTTTAGTCAATAAGATTTTTAATTTTATTGATTTTTTGCTACGTAAGCTTAACTTTCTGAACATTCGAGACGTGTAGCCCACTTGTCATTCTAATCTCCTTTGCTTTAGCGTAGCCTCTTCTGTAGCCTGTCAAATATGTGTCTGTCTATCCCTGTTCTCTCCTCTCTGCACAGACCATACAAACGCCTCACACCGCGTGGCCGCGCCCACCCTAACCTGGTGGTCCCAGCCCGCACGACCCACGTGGAGTTCCAGGTCTCCGGTAGCCTCTGGAACTGCCGATCCGCGGCCAACAAGGCAGAGCTCATCTCAGCCTATGCGTCCCTCCAGTCCCTCGACTTCTTGGCACTGACGGAAACATGGCTCACCACAGATAACACTGCTACTCCTACTGCTCTCTCTTCGTCTGCCCACGTGTTCTCGCACACCCCGAGAGCTTCTGGTCAGCGGGGTGGTGGCACCGGGATCCTCATCTCTCCCAAGTGGTCATTCTCTCTTTCTCCCCTTACCCATCTGTCTATCGCCTCCTTTGAATTCCATGCTGTCACAGTTACCAGCCCTTTCAAGCTTAACATCCTTATCATTTATCGCCCTCCAGGTTCCCTTGGAGAGTTCATCAATGAGCTTGATGCCTTGATAAGCTCCTTTCCTGAGGACGGCTCACCTCTCACAGTTCTGGGTGACTTTAACCTCCCCATGTCTACCTTTGACTCATTCCTCTCCGCCTCCTTCTTTCCACTCCTCTCCTCTTTTGACCTCACCCTCTCACCTTCCCCCCCTACTCACAAGGCAGGCAATACGCTTGACCTCATCTTTACTAGATGCTGTTCTTCCACTAACCTCATTGCAACTCCCCTCCAAGTCTCCGACCACTACCTTGTATCCTTTTCCCTCTCGCTCTCATCCAACACTTCCCACACTGCCCCTACTCGGATGATATCGCGCCGTCCCAACCTTCGCTCTCTCTCCCCCGCTACTCTCTCCTCTTCCATCCTATCATCTCTTCCCTCTGCCCAAACCTTCTCCAACCTATCTCCTGATTCTGCCTCCTCAACCCTCCTCTCCTCCCTTTCTGCATCCTTTGACTCTCTATGTCCCCTATCCTCCAGGCCGGCTCGGTCCTCCCCTCCCGCTCCGTGGCTCGACGACTCATTGCGAGCTCACAGAACAGGGCTCCGGGCAGCCGAGCGGAAATGGAGGAAAACTCGCCTCCCTGCGGACCTGGCATCCTTTCACTCCCTCCTCTCTACATTTTCCTCTTCTGTCTCTGCTGCTAAAGCCACTTTCTACCACTCTAAATTCCAAGCATCTGCCTCTAACCCTAGGAAGCTCTTTGCCACCTTCTCCTCCCTCCTGAATCCTCCTCCCCCTCCCCCCCCCCTCCTCCCTCTCTGCAGACGACTTCGTCAACCATTTTGAAAAGAAGGTCGACGACATCCGATCCTCGTTTGCTAAGTCAAACGACACCGCTGGTTCTGCTCACACTGCCCTACCCTGTGCTTTGACCTCTTTCTCTCCTCTCTCTCCAGATGAAATCTCGCGTCTTGTGACGGCCGGCCGCCCAACAACCTGCCCGCTTGACCCTATCCCCTCCTCTCTTCTCCAGACCATTTCCGGAGACCTTCTCCCTTACCTCACCTCGCTCATCAACTCATCCCTGACCGCTGGCTACGTCCCTTCCGTCTTCAAGAGAGCGAGAGTTGCACCCCTTCTGAAAAAACCTACACTCGATCCCTCCGATGTCAACAACTACAGACCAGTATCCCTTCTTTCTTTTCTCTCCAAAACTCTTGAACGTGCCGTCCTTGGCCAGCTCTCCTGCTATCTCTCTCAGAATGACCTTCTTGATCCAAATCAGTCAGGTTTCAAGACTAGTCACTCAACTGAGACTGCTCTTCTCTGTATCACGGAGGCGCTCCGCACTGCTAAAGCTAACTCTCTTTCCTCTGCTCTCATCCTTCTAGACCTATCGGCTGCCTTCGATACTGTGAACCATCAGATCCTCCTCTCCACCCTCTCCGAGTTGGGCATCTCCGGCGCGGCCCACGCTTGGATTGCGTCCTACCTGACAGGTCGCTCCTACCAGGTGGCGTGGCGAGAATCTGTCTCCTCACCACGCGCTCTCACCACTGGTGTCCCCCAGGGCTCTGTTCTAGGCCCTCTCCTATTCTCGCTATACACCAAGTCACTTGGCTCTGTCATAACCTCACACGGTCTCTCCTATCATTGCTATGCAGACGACACACAACTAATCTTCTCCTTTCCCCCTTCTGATGACCAGGTGGCGAATCGCATCTCTGCATGTCTGGCAGACATATCAGTGTGGATGACGGATCACCACCTCAAGCTGAACCTCGGCAAGACGGAGCTGCTCTTCCTCCCGGGGAAGGACTGCCCGTTCCATGATCTCGCCATCACGGTTGACAACTCCATTGTGTCCTCCTCCCAGAGCGCTAAGAACCTTGGCGTGATCCTGGACAACACCCTGTCGTTCTCAACTAACATCAAGGCGGTGGCCCGTTCCTGTAGGTTCATGCTCTACAACATCCGCAGAGTACGACCCTGCCTCACACAGGAAGCGGCGCAGGTCCTAATCCAGGCACTTGTCATCTCCCGTCTGGATTACTGCAACTCGCTGTTGGCTGGGCTCCCTGCCTGTGCCATCAAACCCCTACAACTCATCCAGAACGCCGCAGCCCGTCTGGTGTTCAACCTTCCCAAGTTCTCTCACGTCACCCCGCTCCTCCGCTCTCTCCACTGGCTTCCAGTTGAAGCTCGCATCCGCTACAAGACCATGGTGCTTGCCTACGGAGCTGTGAGGGGAACGGCACCTCAGTACCTTCAGGCTCTGATCAGGCCCTACACCCAAACAAGGGCACTGCGTTCATCCACCTCTGGCCTGCTCGCCTCCCTACCACTGAGGAAGTACAGTTCCCGCTCAGCCCAGTCAAAACTGTTCGCTGCTCTGGCACCCCAATGGTGGAACAAACTCCCTCACGACGCCAGGACAGCGGAGTCAATCACCACCTTCCGGAGACACCTGAAACCCCACCTCTTCAAGGAATACCTAGGATAGGATAAAGCAATCCTTCTGCCCCCCCCCCCCTTAAAAGATTTAGATGCACTATTGTAAAGTGGCTGTTCCACTGGATGTCATTAGGTGAATGCACCAATTTGTAAGTCGCTCTGGATAAGAGCGTCTGCTAAATGACTTAAATGTAATGTAAATGTATAGCTAATGTTAGCTGACTGGGTAAGATAACTGCATATAGCTAATGTTAGCTGGCTTGCTAAGATAACTGCATGTAGCTAACGTTAGCTGGCTGGCTAAGATAACTGCATATAGCTAACGTTAGCTGGCTGGCTAAGATAAATGCATATAGCTAATGTTAGCTGGCTGGCTAAGATAACTGCATATAACTAATGTTAGCTGGCTGGCTAAGATAACTGCATATAGTTTACTTTAGCTGGCTGGCTAAAATAACTGCATATAGCTAACGTTAGTTGGCTGGCTAGCATATAGTTAATGTTAGCTGGCTGGCTAAGATAACTGCATATAGCTAATGTTAGCTGGCTAAGATAACTGAATATAGCTAATGTTAGCTGACTGGCTAAGATAACTGCATATAGCTAATGTTAGCTGACTGGGTAAGATAACTGCATATAGCTAATGTTAGCTGGCTGGCTAAGATAACTGCATATAACTAATGTTAGCTGGCTGGCTAAGATAACTGCATGTAGCTAACGTTAGCTGGCTGGCTAAGATAACTGCATATAGTTAACTTTAGCTGGCTGGCTAAAATAACTGCAAATAGCTAATGTTAGCTGACTGGCTAAGATAACTGCATATAGCTAATGTTAGCTGACTGGGTAAGATAACTGCATATAGCTAATGTTAGCTGGCTTGCTAAGATAACTGCATGTAGCTAACGTTAGCTGGCAGGCTAAGATAACTGCATATAGTTAACTTTAGCTGGCTGGCTAAAATAACTGCAAATAGCTAATGTTAGCTGGCTGGCTAAGATAACTGCATATAGCTAATGTTAGCTGACTGGCTAAGATAACTGCATATAGCTAATGTTAGCTGGCTGGCTAAGATAACTGCATATAGCTAACGTTAGCTGGCTTGCTAAGATAACTGCATGTAGCTAACGTTAGCTGGCTGGCTAAGATAACTGCATATAGTTAACTTTAGCTGGCTGGCTAAAATAACTGCAAATAGCTAATGTTAGCTGGCTGGCTAAGATAACTGCATATAGCTAATGTTAGCTGACTGGCTAAGATAACTGCATATAGCTAATGTTAGCTGACTGGCTAAGATAACTGCATATAGCTAATGTTAGCTGGCTGGCTAAGATAACTGCATATATCTAGTGTTAGCTGGCTGGCTAAGATAACTGCATATAGCTAATGTTAGCTGGCTGGCTAATAACATTCTTTGATTTTTTGTTAGATGGTTGATTTAAGGTTAGGTGGTTGGCTACGCTTGTTGGGCTAATGTTAGCTGGCTGGCTAAGATAACTTCATTTAGCTAACATTAGCTTGCTGGCTAAGATAACTGCATATAGCTAATGTTAGCTGGCCCGGCTAAGATAACTGCATATAGGTAATGTTAGCTGGCTGGCTAAGATAACTGCATATAGCTAATGTTAGCTGGCTGGCTAAGATAACTGCATATAGCTAACGTTAGCTGGCCAGCTAAGATAACTGCATTTAGCTAACATTAGCTGGCTGGCTAAGATAACTGCATATAGCTAATGTTAGCTGGCCCGGCTAAGATAACTGCATATAGGTAATGTTAGCTGGCTGGCTAAGATAACTGCATATAGCTAATGTTAGCTGGCTGGCTAAGATAACTGCATATAGCTAATGTTAGCTGGCTGGCTAAGATAACTGCATATAGCTAATGTTAGCTGGCTGGCTAAGATAACTGCTTGTAGCTAATGTTAGCTGACTGGCTAAGATAACTGCACATAGCTAACGTTAGCTGGCTGGCTAAGAAAACTGCATATAGCTAATGTTAGTTGGCTGGCAAAGATAACTGCATATAGCTAACGTTAGCTGGCTAGCTAAGATAACTGCATTTAGCTAACGTTAGCTGGCTGGCTAAGATAACTGCACATAGCTAACGTTAGCTGGCTGGCTAAGAAAACTGCATGTAGCTAATGTTAGTTGGCTGGCAAAGATAACTGCATATAGCTAACGTTAGCTGGCTAGCTAAGATAACTGCATTTAGCTAATGTTAGCTGGCTGGCTAAGATAACTGCATATAACTAATGTTAGCTGGCTGGCTAAGATAACTGCATATATCTAGTGTTAGCTGGCTGGCTAAGATAACTGCATATAGCTAATGTTAGCTGGCTGGCTAAGATAACTGCATATAGCTAATGTTAGCTGACTGGCTAAGATAACTGCATATAGCTGCATTACAACGGAACGACTTGATTAGCGTAGTGTTAGCTAGTTGTCTTTGCTGTCCTTGTATCCATGATAATTGTGTAGTTTAGAGAAACTTAGAGAAACTGTCGAGGTCACCTAGCCAGCTTCACTTTCAACAACGCAGCTACTGCTAGCCAGGCTACTTCACCAGCCAGCAGTACTATATCATTTTAGTCAATAAGATTTTTAATTTTATTGATTTTTTGCTACGTAAGCTTAACTTTCTGAACATTCGAGACGTGTAGCCCACTTGTCATTCTAATCTCCTTTGCTTTAGCGTAGCCTCTTCTGTAGCCTGTCAAATATGTGTCTGTCTATCCCTGTTCTCTCCTCTCTGCACAGACCATACAAACGCCTCACACCGCGTGGCCGCGCCCACCCTAACCTGGTGGTCCCAGCCCGCACGACCCACGTGGAGTTCCAGGTCTCCGGTAGCCTCTGGAACTGCCGATCCGCGGCCAACAAGGCAGAGCTCATCTCAGCCTATGCGTCCCTCCAGTCCCTCGACTTCTTGGCACTGACGGAAACATGGCTCACCACAGATAACACTGCTACTCCTACTGCTCTCTCTTCGTCTGCCCACGTGTTCTCGCACACCCCGAGAGCTTCTGGTCAGCGGGGTGGTGGCACCGGGATCCTCATCTCTCCCAAGTGGTCATTCTCTCTTTCTCCCCTTACCCATCTGTCTATCGCCTCCTTTGAATTCCATGCTGTCACAGTTACCAGCCCTTTCAAGCTTAACATCCTTATCATTTATCGCCCTCCAGGTTCCCTTGGAGAGTTCATCAATGAGCTTGATGCCTTGATAAGCTCCTTTCCTGAGGACGGCTCACCTCTCACAGTTCTGGGTGACTTTAACCTCCCCATGTCTACCTTTGACTCATTCCTCTCCGCCTCCTTCTTTCCACTCCTCTCCTCTTTTGACCTCACCCTCTCACCTTCCCCCCCTACTCACAAGGCAGGCAATACGCTTGACCTCATCTTTACTAGATGCTGTTCTTCCACTAACCTCATTGCAACTCCCCTCCAAGTCTCCGACCACTACCTTGTATCCTTTTCCCTCTCGCTCTCATCCAACACTTCCCACACTGCCCCTACTCGGATGATATCGCGCCGTCCCAACCTTCGCTCTCTCTCCCCCGCTACTCTCTCCTCTTCCATCCTATCATCTCTTCCCTCTGCCCAAACCTTCTCCAACCTATCTCCTGATTCTGCCTCCTCAACCCTCCTCTCCTCCCTTTCTGCATCCTTTGACTCTCTATGTCCCCTATCCTCCAGGCCGGCTCGGTCCTCCCCTCCCGCTCCGTGGCTCGACGACTCATTGCGAGCTCACAGAACAGGGCTCCGGGCAGCCGAGCGGAAATGGAGGAAAACTCGCCTCCCTGCGGACCTGGCATCCTTTCACTCCCTCCTCTCTACATTTTCCTCTTCTGTCTCTGCTGCTAAAGCCACTTTCTACCACTCTAAATTCCAAGCATCTGCCTCTAACCCTAGGAAGCTCTTTGCCACCTTCTCCTCCCTCCTGAATCCTCCTCCCCCTCCCCCCCCCCCTCCTCCCTCTCTGCAGACGACTTCGTCAACCATTTTGAAAAGAAGGTCGACGACATCCGATCCTCGTTTGCTAAGTCAAACGACACCGCTGGTTCTGCTCACACTGCCCTACCCTGTGCTTTGACCTCTTTCTCTCCTCTCTCTCCAGATGAAATCTCGCGTCTTGTGACGGCCGGCCGCCCAACAACCTGCCCGCTTGACCCTATCCCCTCCTCTCTTCTCCAGACCATTTCCGGAGACCTTCTCCCTTACCTCACCTCGCTCATCAACTCATCCCTGACCGCTGGCTACGTCCCTTCCGTCTTCAAGAGAGCGAGAGTTGCACCCCTTCTGAAAAAACCTACACTCGATCCCTCCGATGTCAACAACTACAGACCAGTATCCCTTCTTTCTTTTCTCTCCAAAACTCTTGAACGTGCCGTCCTTGGCCAGCTCTCCTGCTATCTCTCTCAGAATGACCTTCTTGATCCAAATCAGTCAGGTTTCAAGACTAGTCACTCAACTGAGACTGCTCTTCTCTGTATCACGGAGGCGCTCCGCACTGCTAAAGCTAACTCTCTTTCCTCTGCTCTCATCCTTCTAGACCTATCGGCTGCCTTCGATACTGTGAACCATCAGATCCTCCTCTCCACCCTCTCCGAGTTGGGCATCTCCGGCGCGGCCCACGCTTGGATTGCGTCCTACCTGACAGGTCGCTCCTACCAGGTGGCGTGGCGAGAATCTGTCTCCTCACCACGCGCTCTCACCACTGGTGTCCCCCAGGGCTCTGTTCTAGGCCCTCTCCTATTCTCGCTATACACCAAGTCACTTGGCTCTGTCATAACCTCACACGGTCTCTCCTATCATTGCTATGCAGACGACACACAACTAATCTTCTCCTTTCCCCCTTCTGATGACCAGGTGGCGAATCGCATCTCTGCATGTCTGGCAGACATATCAGTGTGGATGACGGATCACCACCTCAAGCTGAACCTCGGCAAGACGGAGCTGCTCTTCCTCCCGGGGAAGGACTGCCCGTTCCATGATCTCGCCATCACGGTTGACAACTCCATTGTGTCCTCCTCCCAGAGCGCTAAGAACCTTGGCGTGATCCTGGACAACACCCTGTCGTTCTCAACTAACATCAAGGCGGTGGCCCGTTCCTGTAGGTTCATGCTCTACAACATCCGCAGAGTACGACCCTGCCTCACACAGGAAGCGGCGCAGGTCCTAATCCAGGCACTTGTCATCTCCCGTCTGGATTACTGCAACTCGCTGTTGGCTGGGCTCCCTGCCTGTGCCATCAAACCCCTACAACTCATCCAGAACGCCGCAGCCCGTCTGGTGTTCAACCTTCCCAAGTTCTCTCACGTCACCCCGCTCCTCCGCTCTCTCCACTGGCTTCCAGTTGAAGCTCGCATCCGCTACAAGACCATGGTGCTTGCCTACGGAGCTGTGAGGGGAACGGCACCTCAGTACCTTCAGGCTCTGATCAGGCCCTACACCCAAACAAGGGCACTGCGTTCATCCACCTCTGGCCTGCTCGCCTCCCTACCACTGAGGAAGTACAGTTCCCGCTCAGCCCAGTCAAAACTGTTCGCTGCTCTGGCACCCCAATGGTGGAACAAACTCCCTCACGACGCCAGGACAGCGGAGTCAATCACCACCTTCCGGAGACACCTGAAACCCCACCTCTTCAAGGAATACCTAGGATAGGATAAAGCAATCCTTCTGCCCCCCCCCCCCTTAAAAGATTTAGATGCACTATTGTAAAGTGGCTGTTCCACTGGATGTCATTAGGTGAATGCACCAATTTGTAAGTCGCTCTGGATAAGAGCGTCTGCTAAATGACTTAAATGTAATGTAAATGTATAGCTAATGTTAGCTGACTGGGTAAGATAACTGCATATAGCTAATGTTAGCTGGCTTGCTAAGATAACTGCATGTAGCTAACGTTAGCTGGCTGGCTAAGATAACTGCATATAGCTAACGTTAGCTGGCTGGCTAAGATAAATGCATATAGCTAATGTTAGCTGGCTGGCTAAGATAACTGCATATAACTAATGTTAGCTGGCTGGCTAAGATAACTGCATATAGTTTACTTTAGCTGGCTGGCTAAAATAACTGCATATAGCTAACGT
Organism: Salvelinus fontinalis; assembly: GCF_029448725.1. Lineage (NCBI taxonomy): Eukaryota > Metazoa > Chordata > Actinopteri > Salmoniformes > Salmonidae > Salvelinus > Salvelinus fontinalis. The sequence continues at coordinate 26,766,359 of NC_074704.1, read as the reverse complement.
TAGTTGGCTGGCTAGCATATAGTTAATGTTAGCTGGCTGGCTAAGATAACTGCATATAGCTAATGTTAGCTGGCTAAGATAACTGAATATAGCTAATGTTAGCTGACTGGCTAAGATAACTGCATATAGCTAATGTTAGCTGACTGGGTAAGATAACTGCATATAGCTAATGTTAGCTGGCTGGCTAAGATAACTGCATATAACTAATGTTAGCTGGCTGGCTAAGATAACTGCATGTAGCTAACGTTAGCTGGCTGGCTAAGATAACTGCATATAGTTAACTTTAGCTGGCTGGCTAAAATAACTGCAAATAGCTAATGTTAGCTGACTGGCTAAGATAACTGCATATAGCTAATGTTAGCTGACTGGGTAAGATAACTGCATATAGCTAATGTTAGCTGGCTTGCTAAGATAACTGCATGTAGCTAACGTTAGCTGGCAGGCTAAGATAACTGCATATAGTTAACTTTAGCTGGCTGGCTAAAATAACTGCAAATAGCTAATGTTAGCTGGCTGGCTAAGATAACTGCATATAGCTAATGTTAGCTGACTGGCTAAGATAACTGCATATAGCTAATGTTAGCTGGCTGGCTAAGATAACTGCATATAGCTAACGTTAGCTGGCCAGCTAAGATAACTGCATTTAGCTAACATTAGCTGGCTGGCTAAGATAACTGCATATAGCTAATGTTAGCTGGCCCGGCTAAGATAACTGCATATAGGTAATGTTAGCTGGCTGGCTAAGATAACTGCATATAGCTAATGTTAGCTGGCTGGCTAAGATAACTGCATATAGCTAATGTTAGCTGGCTGGCTAAGATAACTGCATATAGCTAATGTTAGCTGGCTGGCTAAGATAACTGCTTGTAGCTAATGTTAGCTGACTGGCTAAGATAACTGCACATAGCTAACGTTAGCTGGCTGGCTAAGAAAACTGCATATAGCTAATGTTAGTTGGCTGGCAAAGATAACTGCATATAGCTAACGTTAGCTGGCTAGCTAAGATAACTGCATTTAGCTAACGTTAGCTGGCTGGCTAAGATAACTGCATATAGCTAATGTTAGCTGGCTGGCTAAGATAACTGCATATATCTAGTGTTAGCTGGCTGGCTAAGATAACTGCATATAGCTAATGTTAGCTGGCTGGCTAATAACATTCTTTGATTTTTTGTTAGATGGTTGATTTAAGGTTAGGTGGTTGGCTACGCTTCTTGGGCTAATGTTAGCTGGCTGGCTAAGATAACTTCATTTAGCTAACATTAGCTTGCTGGCTAAGATAACTGCATATAGCTAATGTTAGCTGGCCCGGCTAAGATAACTGCATATAGCTAATGTTAGCTGGCTGGCTAAGATAACTGCATATAGCTAATGTTAGCTGGCTGGCTAAGATAACTGCATATAGCTAACGTTAGCTGGCCAGCTAAGATAACTGCATTTAGCTAACATTAGCTGGCTGGCTAAGATAACTGCAAATAGCTAATGTTAGCTGGCCCGGCTAAGATAACTGCATATAGGTAATGTTAGCTGGCTGGCTAAGATAACTGCATATAGCTAATGTTAGCTGGCTGGCTAAGATAACTGCATATAGCTAATGTTAGCTGGCTGGCTAAGATAACTGCATATAGCTAATGTTAGCTGGCTGGCTAAGATAACTGCTTGTAGCTAATGTTAGCTGACTGGCTAAGATAACTGCACATAGCTAACGTTAGCTGGCTGGCTAAGAAAACTGCATATAGCTAATGTTAGTTGGCTGGCAAAGATAACTGCATATAGCTAACGTTAGCTGGCTAGCTAAGATAACTGCATTTAGCTAACGTTAGCTGGCTGGCTAAGATAACTGCATATAGCTAATGTTAGCTGGCTTGCTAAGATAACTGCATGTAGCTAACGTTAGCTGGCTGGCTAAGATAACTGCATATAGCTAATGTTAGCTGACTGGGTAAGATAACTGCATATAGCTAATGTTAGCTGGCTTGCTAAGATAACTGCATGTAGCTAACGTTAGCTGGCTGGCTAAGATAACTGCATATAGCTAACGTTAGCTGGCTGGCTAAGATAAATGCATATAGCTAATGTTAGCTGGCTGGCTAAGATAACTGCATATAACTAATGTTAGCTGGCTGGCTAAGATAACTGCATATAGTTTACTTTAGCTGGCTGGCTAAAATAACTGCATATAGCTAACGTTAGTTGGCTGGCTAGCATATAGTTAATGTTAGCTGGCTGGCTAAGATAACTGCATATAGCTAATGTTAGCTGGCTAAGATAACTGAATATAGCTAATGTTAGCTGACTGGCTAAGATAACTGCATATAGCTAATGTTAGCTGACTGGGTAAGATAACTGCATATAGCTAATGTTAGCTGGCTGGCTAAGATAACTGCATATAGCTAGTGTTAGCTGGCTGGCTAAGATAACTGCATATAGCTAACGTTAGTTGGCTGGCTAGCATATAGTTAATGTTAGCTGGCTGGCTAAGATCACTGCATATAGCTAATGTTAGCTGGCTGGCTAAGATAACTGCATATAGCTAACATTAGCTGGCCCGGCTAAGATAACTGCATATAGCTAACATTAGCTGGCTGGCTAAGATAACTGCATATAGCTAATGTTAGCTGGCTGGCTAAGATAACTGCATATAGCTAACATTAGCTGGCTGGCTAAGATAACTGCATATAGCTAACGTTAGCTGGCTGGCCAAGATAAATGCATATAGCTAATGTTAGCTGGCTGGCTAAGATAACTGCATATAGCTATCGTTAGCTGGCTAGCTAAGATAACTGCATTTAGCTAAAATTAGCTGGCTGGCTAAGATAACTGCATATAGCTCAAATTAGCTGGCTGGCTAAGATAACTGCATATAGCTAATGTTAGCTGGCTGGCTAAGATAACTGCATATAGCTAATGTTAGCTGGCTGGCTAAGATAACTGCATATAGCTAATGTTAGCTGGCTGGCTAAGATAACTGCATATAGCTAACGTTAGCTGGCTGGCTAAGAAAACTGCATATAGCTAACGTTAGCTGGCTGGCTAAGAAAACTGCATATAGCTAATGTTAGCTGGCCCGGCTAAGATAACTGCATATAGCTAATGTTAGCTGGCTGGCTAACAAGATAACTGCATATAGCTAATGTTAGTTGGCTGGCTAAGATAACTGCATATAGCTAACGTTAGCTGGCCAGCTAAGATAACTGCATTTAGCTAACGTTAGCTGGCTGGCAAAGATAACTGCATATAGCTAATGTTAGCTGGCTTGCTAAGATAACTGCATGTAGCTAACGTTAGCTGGCTGGCTAAGATAACTGCATATAGCTAACGTTAGCTGGCTGGCTAAGATAAATGCATATAGCTAATGTTAGCTGGCTGGCTAAGATAACTGCATATAACTAATGTTAGCTGGCTGGCTAAGATAACTGCATATAGCTAACTTTAGCTGGCTGGCTAAAATAACTGCAAATAGCTAATGTTAGCTGGCTGGCTAAGATAACTGCATATAGCTAATGTTAGCTGACTGGCTAAGATAACTGCATATAGCTAATGTTAGCTGGCTGGCTAAGATAACTGCATATAGCTAACGTTAGCTGGCTGGCTAAGAAAACTGCATATAGCTAATGTTAGCTGGCCCGGCTAAGATAACTGCATATAGCTAATGTTAGCTGGCTGGCTAACAAGATAACTGCATATAGCTAATGTTAGTTGGCTGGCTAAGATAACTGCATATAGCTAACGTTAGCTGGCCAGCTAAGATAACTGCATTTAGCTAACGTTAGCTGGCTGGCTAAGATAACTGCATATAGCTAATGTTAGCTGGCTTGCTAAGATAACTGCATGTAGCTAACGTTAGCTGGCTGGCTAAGATAACTGCATATAGCTAACGTTAGCTGGCTGGCTAAGATAAATGCATATAGCTAATGTTAGCTGGCTGGCTAAGATAACTGCATATAACTAATGTTAGCTGGCTGGCTAAGATAACTGCATATAGCTAACTTTAGCTGGCTGGCTAAAATAACTGCAAATAGCTAATGTTAGCTGGCTGGCTAAGATAACTGCATATAGCTAATGTTAGCTGACTGGCTAAGATAACTGCATATAGCTAATGTTAGCTGGCTGGCTAAGATAACTGCATATAACTAATGTTAGCTGGCTGGCTAAGATAACTGCATATAGCTAACTTTAGCTGGCTGGCTAAAATAACTGCATATAGCTAATGTTAGCTGACTGGCTAAGATAACTGCATATAGCTAATGTTAGCTGGCTTGCTAAGATAACTGCATGTAGCTAACGTTAGCTGGCTGGCTAAGATAACTGCATATAGCTAACGTTAGCTGGCTGGCTAAGATAACTGCATATAGCTAATGTTAGCTGACTGGCTAAGATAACTGCATATAGCTAATGTTAGCTGACTGGGTAAGATAACTGCATATAGCTAATGTTAGCTGGCTGGCTAAGATAACTGCATATAGCTAATGTTAGCTGGCTGGCTAAGATAACTGCATATAGCTAATGTTAGCTGGCTGGCTAAGATAACTGCTTGTAGCTAATGTTAGCTGACTGGCTAAGATAACTGCACATAGCTAACGTTAGCTGGCTGGCTAAGAAAACTGCATATAGCTAATGTTAGTTGGCTGGCAAAGATAACTGCATATAGCTAACGTTAGCTGGCTAGCTAAGATAACTGCATTTAGCTAACGTTAGCTGGCTGGCTAAGATAACTGCTTGTAGCTAATGTTAGCTGACTGGCTAAGATAACTGCACATAGCTAACGTTAGCTGGCTGGCTAAGAAAACTGCATATAGCTAATGTTAGTTGGCTGGCAAAGATAACTGCATATAGCTAACGTTAGCTGGCTAGCTAAGATAACTGCATTTAGCTAACGTTAGCTGGCTGGCTAAGATAACTGCATATAGCTAATGTTAGCTGGCTTGCTAAGATAACTGCATGTAGCTAACGTTAGCTGGCTGGCTAAGATAACTGCATATAGCTAACGTTAGCTGGCTGGCTAAGATAAATGCATATAGCTAATGTTAGCTGGCTGGCTAAGATAACTGCATATAACTAATGTTAGCTGGCTGGCTAAGATAACTGCATATAGTTAACTTTAGCTGGCTGGCTAAAATAACTGCAAATAGCTAATGTTAGCTGGCTGGCTAAGATAACTGCATATAGCTAATGTTAGCTGACTGGCTAAGATAACTGCATATAGCTAATGTTAGCTGACTGGGTAAGATAACTGCATATAGCTAATGTTAGCTGGCTTGCTAAGATAACTGCATGTAGCTAACGTTAGCTGGCTGGCTAAGATAACTGCATATAGCTAACGTTAGCTGGCTGGCTAAGATAAATGCATATAGCTAATGTTAGCTGGCTGGTTAAGATAACTGCATATAACTAATGTTAGCTGGCTGGCTAAGATAACTGCATATAGTTTACTTTAGCTGGCTGGCTAAAATAACTGCATATAGCTAACGTTAGTTGGCTGGCTAGCATATAGTTAATGTTAGCTGGCTGGCTAAGATAACTGCATATAGCTAATGTTAGCTGGCTAAGATAACTGCATATAGCTAATGTTAGCTGACTGGCTAAGATAACTGCATATAGCTAATGTTAGCTGACTGGGTAAGATAACTGCATATAGCTAATGTTAGCTGGCTGGCTAAGATAACTGCATATAGCTAGTGTTAGCTGGCTGGCTAAGATAACTGCATATAGCTAACGTTAGTTGGCTGGCTAGCATATAGTTAATGTTAGCTGGCTGGCTAAGATAACTGCATATAGCTAATGTTAGCTGGCTGGCTAAGATAACTGCATATAGCTAACATTAGCTGGCCCGGCTAAGATAACTGCATATAGCTAACATTAGCTGGCTGGCTAAGATAACTGCATATAGCTAATGTTAGCTGGCTGGCTAAGATAACTGCATATAGCTAACATTAGCTGGCTGGCTAAGATAACTGCATATAGCTAACGTTAGCTGGCTGGCCAAGATAAATGCATATAGCTAATGTTAGCTGGCTGGCTAAGATAACTGCATATAGCTAACGTTAGCTGGCTAGCTAAGATAACTGCATTTAGCTAAAATTAGCTGGCTGGCTAAGATAACTGCATATAGCTCAAATTAGCTGGCTGGCTAAGATAACTGCATATAGCTAATGTTAGCTGGCTGGCTAAGATAACTGCATATAGCTAATGTTAGCTGGCTGGCTAAGATAACTGCATATAGCTAATGTTAGCTGGCCAGCTAAGATAACTGCATTTAGCTAACGTTAGCTGAATGGCTAAGATAACTGCATATAGCTAATGTTAGCTGGCTTGCTAAGATAACTGCATGTAGCTAACGTTAGCTGGCTGGCTAAGATAACTGCATATAGCTAACGTTAGCTGGCTGGCTAAGATAAATGCATATAGCTAATGTTAGCTGGCTGGCTAAGATAACTGCATATAACTAATGTTAGCTGGCTGGCTAAGATAACTGCATATAGCTAACTTTAGCTGGCTGGCTAAAATAACTGCAAATAGCTAATGTTAGCTGGCTGGCTAAGATAACTGCATATAGCTAATGTTAGCTGACTGGCTAAGATAACTGCATATAGCTAATGTTAGCTGGCTGGCTAAGATAACTGCATATAGCTAATGTTAGCTGGCTGGCTAAGATAAATGCATATAGTTTACTTTAGCTGGCTGGCTAAAATAACTGCATATAGCTAACGTTGGTTGGCTGGCTAGCATATAGTTAATGTTAGCTGGCTGGCTAAGATAACTGCATATAGCTAATGTTAGCTGGCTAAGATAACTGCATATAGCTAATGTTAGCTGACTGGCTAAGATAACTGCATATAGCTAATGTTAGCTGGCTTGCTAAGATAACTGCATGTAGCTAACGTTAGCTGGCTGGCTAAGATAACTACATATAGCTAACGTTAGCTGGCTGGCTAAGATAAATGCATATAGCTAATGTTAGCTGGCTGGCTAAGATAACTGCATATAACTAATGTTAGCTGGCTGGCTAAGATAACTGCATATAGCTAACTTTAGCTGGCTGGCTAAAATAACTGCAAATAGCTAATGTTAGCTGGCTGGCTAAGATAACTGCATATAGCTAATGTTAGCTGACTGGCTAAGATAACTGCATATAGCTAATGTTAGCTGGCTGGCTAAGATAACTGCATATAGCTAACGTTAGCTGGCTGGCTAAGATAAATGCATATAGTTTACTTTAGCTGGCTGGCTAAAATAACTGCATATAGCTAACGTTGGTTGGCTGGCTAGCATATAGTTAATGTTAGCTGGCTGAATAAGATAACTGCACATAGCTAATGTTAGCTGGCTAAGATAACTGCATATAGCTAATGTTAGCTGACTGGCTAAGATAACTGCATATAGCTAATGTTAGCTGACTGGGTAAGATAACTGCATATAGCTAATGTTAGCTGGCTGGCTAAGATAACTGCATATAGCTAGTGTTAGCTGGCTGGCTAAGATAACTGCATATAGCTAACGTTAGTTGGCTGGCTAGCATATAGTTAATGTTAGCTGGCTGGCTAAGATAACTGCATATAGCTAATGTTAGCTGGCTGGCTAAGATAACTGCATATAGCTAACATTAGCTGGCCCGGCTAAGATAACTGCATATAGCTAACATTAGCTGGCTGGCTAAGATAACTGCATATAGCTAATGTTAGCTGGCTGGCTAAGATAACTGCATATAGCTAACATTAGCTGGCTGGCTAAGATAACTGCATATAGCTAACGTTAGCTGGCTGGCCAAGATAAATGCATATAGCTAATGTTAGCTGGCTGGCTAAGATAACTGCATATAGCTAACGTTAGCTGGCTAGCTAAGATAACTGCATTTAGCTAAAATTAGCTGGCTGGCTAAGATAACTGCATATATCTCAAATTAGCTGGCTGGCTAAGATAACTGCATATAGCTAATGTTAGCTGGCTGGCTAAGATAACTGCATATAGCTAATGTTAGCTGGCTGGCTAAGATAACTGCATATAGCTAATGTTAGCTGGCCAGCTAAGATAACTGCATTTAGCTAACGTTAGCTGGCTGGCTAAGATAACTGCATATAGCTAATGTTAGCTGGCTTGCTAAGATAACTGCATGTAGCTAACGTTAGCTGGCTGGCTAAGATAACTGCATATAGCTAACGTTAGCTGGCTGGCTAAGATAAATGCATATAGCTAATGTTAGCTGGCTGGCTAAGATAACTGCATATAACTAATGTTAGCTGGCTGGCTAAGATAACTGCATATAGCTAACTTTAGCTGGCTGGCTAAAATAACTGCAAATAGCTAATGTTAGCTGGCTGGCTAAGATAACTGCATATAGCTAATGTTAGCTGACTGGCTAAGATAACTGCATATAGCTAATGTTAGCTGGCTGGCTAAGATAACTGCATATAGCTAACGTTAGCTGGCTGGCTAAGAAAACTGCATATAGCTAACGTTAGCTGGCTGGCTAAGAAAACTGCATATAGCTAATGTTAGCTGGCCCGGCTAAGATAACTGCATATAGCTAATGTTAGCTGGCTGGCTAACAAGATAACTGCATATAGCTAATGTTAGTTGGCTGGCTAAGATAACTGCATAACTGCATTTAGCTAACGTTAGCTGGCTGGCTAAGATAAATGCATATAGCTAATGTTAGCTGGCTGGCTAAGATAACTGCATATAACTAATGTTAGCTGGCTGGCTAAGATAACTGCATATAGCTAACTTTAGCTGGCTGGCTAAAATAACTGCAAATAGCTAATGTTAGCTGGCTGGCTAAGATAACTGCATATAGCTAATGTTAGCTGACTGGCTAAGATAACTGCATATAGCTAATGTTAGCTGGCTGGCTAAGATAACTGCATATAACTAATGTTAGCTGGCTGGCTAAGATAACTGCATATAGCTAACTTTAGCTGGCTGGCTAAAATAACTGCATATAGCTAATGTTAGCTGACTGGCTTAGATAACTGCATATAGCTAATGTTAGCTGGCTTGCTAAGATAACTGCATGTAGCTAACGTTAGTTGGCTGGCTAAGATAACTGCATATAGCTAACGTTAGCTGGCTGGCTAAGATAAATGCATATAGCTAATGTTAGCTGGCTGGCTAAGATAACTGCATATAGCTAATGTTAGCTGGCTTGCTAAGATAACTGCATGTAGCTAACGTTAGCTGGCTGGCTAAGATAACTGCATATAGTTAACTTTAGCTGGCTGGCTAAAATAACTGCAAATAGCTAATGTTAGCTGGCTGGCTAAGATAACTGCATATAGCTAATGTTAGCTGACTGGGTAAGATAACTGCATATAGCTAATGTTAGCTGGCTGGCTAAGATAACTGCATATAGCTAGTGTTAGCTGGCTGGCTAAGATAACTGCATATAGCTAGTGTTAGCTGGCTGGCTAAGATAACATAACTGCATATAGCTAACGTTAGTTGGCTGGCTAGCATATAGTTAATGTTAGCTGGCTGGCTAAGATAACTGCATATAGCTAATGTTAGCTGGCTGGCTAAGATAACTGCATATAGCTAACATTAGCTGGCCCGGCTAAGATAACTGCATATAGCTAATGTTAGCTGGCTGGCTAATAACATTCTTTGATTTTTTGTTAGATGGTTGATTTAAGGTTAGGTGGTTGGCTACGCTTGTTGGGCTAATGTTAGCTGGCTGGCTAAGATAACTTCATTTAGCTAACATTAGCTTGCTGGCTAAGATAACTGCATATAGCTAATGTTAGCTGACTGGCTAAGATAACTGCACATAGCTAACGTTAGCTGGCTGGCTAAGAAAACTGCATATAGCTAATGTTAGCTGGCTGGCTAAGATAACTGCATATAACTAATGTTAGCTGGCTGGCTAAGATAACTGCATATAGCTAACTTTAGCTGGCTGGCTAAAATAACTGCATATAGCTAATGTTAGCTGACTGGCTAAGATAACTGCATATAGCTAATGTTAGCTGGCTTGCTAAGATAACTGCATGTAGCTAACGTTAGCTGGCTGGCTAAGATAACTGCATATAGCTAATGTTAGCTGGCTGGCTAAGATAACTGCATATAGCTAATGTTAGCTGACTGGCTAAGATAACTGCATATAGCTAATGTTAGCTGACTGGGTAAGATAACTGCATATAGCTAATGTTAGCTGGCTGGCTAAGATAACTGCATATAGCTAATGTTAGCTGGCTGGCTAAGATAACTGCATATAGCTAATGTTAGCTGGCTGGCTAAGATAACTGCTTGTAGCTAATGTTAGCTGACTGGCTAAGATAACTGCACATAGCTAACGTTAGCTGGCTGGCTAAGAAAACTGCATATAGCTAATGTTAGTTGGCTGGCAAAGATAACTGCATATAGCTAACGTTAGCTGGCTAGCTAAGATAACTGCATTTAGCTAACGTTAGCTGGCTGGCTAAGATAACTGCATATAGCTAATGTTAGCTGGCTTGCTAAGATAACTGCATGTAGCTAACGTTAGCTGGCTGGCTAAGATAACTGCATATAGCTAACGTTAGCTGGCTGGCTAAGATAAATGCATATAGCTAATGTTAGCTGGCTGGCTAAGATAACTGCATATAACTAATGTTAGCTGGCTGGCTAAGATAACTGCATATAGTTAACTTTAGCTGGCTGGCTAAGATAACTGCAAATAGCTAATGTTAGCTGGCTGGCTAAGATAACTGCAAATAGCTAACGTTAGCTGACTGGCTAAGATAACTGCATCTAGCTAATGTTAGCTGACTGGGTAAGATAACTGCATATAGCTAATGTTAGCTGGCTTGCTAAGATAACTGCATGTAGCTAACGTTAGCTGGCTGGCTAAGATAACTGCATATAGCTAACGTTAGCTGGCTGGCTAAGATAAATGCATATAGCTAATGTTAGCTGGCTGGCTAAGATAACTGCATATAACTAATGTTAGCTGGCTGGCTAAGATAACTGCATATAGTTTACTTTAGCTGGCTGGCTAAAATAACTGCATATAGCTAACGTTAGTTGGCTGGCTAGCATATAGTTAATGTTAGCTGGCTGGCTAAGATAACTGCATATAGCTAATGTTAGCTGGCTAAGATAACTGCATATAGCTAATGTTAGCTGACTGGCTAAGATAACTGCATATAGCTAATGTTAGCTGACTGGGTAAGATAACTGCATATAGCTAATGTTAGCTGGCTGGCTAAGATAACTGCATATAGCTAGTGTTAGCTGGCTGGCTAGCATATAGTTAATGTTAGCTGGCTGGCTAAGATAACTGCATATAGCTAATGTTAGCTGGCTGGCTAAGATAACTGCATATAGCTAAGATTAGCTGGCTGGCTAAGATAACTGCATATAGCTAATGTTAGCTGGCTGGCTAAGATAACTGCATATAGCTAAGATTAGCTGGCCCGGCTAAGATAACTGCATATAGCTAACATTAGCTGGCTGGCTAAGATAACTGCATATAGCTAATGTTAGCTGGCTGGCTAAGATAACTGCATATAGCTAACATTAGCTGGCTGGCTAAGATAACTGCATATAGCTAACGTTAGCTGGCTGGCCAAGATAAATGCATATAGCTAATGTTAGCTGGCTGGCTAAGATAACTGCATATAGCTAACGTTAGCTGGCTAGCTAAGATAACTGCATTTAGCTAAAATTAGCTGGCTGGCTAAGATAACTGCATATAGCTCAAATTAGCTGGCTGGCTAAGATAACTGCATATAGCTAATGTTAGCTGGCTGGCTAAGATAACTGCATATAGCTAATGTTAGCTGGCTGGCTAAGATAACTGCATATAGCTAATGTTAGCTGGCTAAGATAACTGCATATAGCTAATGTTAGCTGACTGGCTAAGATAACTGCATATAGCTAATGTTAGCTGGCTTGCTAAGATAACTGCATGTAGCTAACGTTAGCTGGCTGGCTAAGATAACTGCATATAGCTAACGTTAGCTGGCTGGCTAAGATAAATGCATATAGCTAATGTTAGCTGGCTGGCTAAGATAACTGCATATAACTAATGTTAGCTGGCTGGCTAAGATAACTGCATATAGCTAACTTTAGCTGGCTGGCTAAAATAACTGCAAATAGCTAATGTTAGCTGGCTGGCTAAGATAACTGCATATAGCTAATGTTAGCTGACTGGCTAAGATAACTGCATATAGCTAATGTTAGCTGGCTGGCTAAGATAACTGCATATAGCTAACGTTAGCTGGCTGGCTAAGATAAATGCATATAGTTTACTTTAGCTGGCTGGCTAAAATAACTGCATATAGCTAACGTTGGTTGGCTGGCTAGCATATAGTTAATGTTAGCTGGCTGAATAAGATAACTGCACATAGCTAATGTTAGCTGGCTAAGATAACTGCATATAGCTAATGTTAGCTGACTGGCTAAGATAACTGCATATAGCTAATGTTAGCTGACTGGGTAAGATAACTGCATATAGCTAATGTTAGCTGGCTGGCTAAGATAACTGCATATAGCTAGTGTTAGCTGGCTGGCTAAGATAACTGCATATAGCTAACGTTAGTTGGCTGGCTAGCATATAGTTAATGTTAGCTGGCTGGCTAAGATAACTGCATATAGCTAATGTTAGCTGGCTGGCTAAGATAACTGCATATAGCTAACATTAGCTGGCCCGGCTAAGATAACTGCATATAGCTAACATTAGCTGGCTGGCTAAGATAACTGCATATAGCTAATGTTAGCTGGCTGGCTAAGATAACTGCATATAGCTAACATTAGCTGGCTGGCTAAGATAACTGCATATAGCTAACGTTAGCTGGCTGGCCAAGATAAATGCATATAGCTAATGTTAGCTGGCTGGCTAAGATAACTGCATATAGCTAACGTTAGCTGGCTAGCTAAGATAACTGCATTTAGCTAAAATTAGCTGGCTGGCTAAGATAACTGCATATAGCTCAAATTAGCTGGCTGGCTAAGATAACTGCATATAGCTAATGTTAGCTGGCTGGCTAAGATAACTGCATATAGCTAATGTTAGCTGGCTGGCTAAGATAACTGCATATAGCTAATGTTAGCTGGCCAGCTAAGATAACTGCATTTAGCTAACGTTAGCTGGCTGGCTAAGATAACTGCATATAGCTAATGTTAGCTGGCTTGCTAAGATAACTGCATGTAGCTAACGTTAGCTGGCTGGCTAAGATAACTGCATATAGCTAACGTTAGCTGGCTGGCTAAGATAAATGCATATAGCTAATGTTAGCTGGCTGGCTAAGATAACTGCATATAGCTAATGTTAGCTGGCTGGCTAAGATAACTGCATATAGCTAACTTTAGCTGGCTGGCTAAGATAACTGCATATAGCTAACGTTAGCTGGCTGGCTAAGATAAATGCATATAGCTAATGTTAGCTGGCTGGCTAAGATAACTGCATATAACTAATGTTAGCTGGCTGGCTAAGATAACTGCATATAGCTAACTTTAGCTGGCTGGCTAAAATAACTGCAAATAGCTAATGTTAGCTGGCTGGCTAAGATAACTGCATATAGCTAATGTTAGCTGACTGGCTAAGATAACTGCATATAGCTAATGTTAGCTGGCTGGCTAAGATAACTGCATATAGCTAACGTTAGCTGGCTGGCTAAGATAAATGCATATAGTTTACTTTAGCTGGCTGGCTAAAATAACTGCATATAGCTAACGTTGGTTGGCTGGCTAGCATATAGTTAATGTTAGCTGGCTGAATAAGATAACTGCACATAGCTAATGTTAGCTGGCTAAGATAACTGCATATAGCTAATGTTAGCTGACTGGCTAAGATAACTGCATATAGCTAATGTTAGCTGACTGGGTAAGATAACTGCATATAGCTAATGTTAGCTGGCTGGCTAAGATAACTGCATATAGCTAGTGTTAGCTGGCTGGCTAAGATAACTGCATATAGCTAACGTTAGTTGGCTGGCTAGCATATAGTTAATGTTAGCTGGCTGGCTAAGATAACTGCATATAGCTAATGTTAGCTGGCTGGCTAAGATAACTGCATATAGCTAACATTAGCTGGCCCGGCTAAGATAACTGCATATAGCTAACATTAGCTGGCTGGCTAAGATAACTGCATATAGCTAATGTTAGCTGGCTGGCTAAGATAACTGCATATAGCTAACATTAGCTGGCTGGCTAAGATAACTGCATATAGCTAACGTTAGCTGGCTGGCCAAGATAAATGCATATAGCTAATGTTAGCTGGCTGGCTAAGATAACTGCATATAGCTAACGTTAGCTGGCTAGCTAAGATAACTGCATTTAGCTAAAATTAGCTGGCTGGCTAAGATAACTGCATATAGCTCAAATTAGCTGGCTGGCTAAGATAACTGCATATAGCTAATGTTAGCTGGCTGGCTAAGATAACTGCATATAGCTAATGTTAGCTGGCTGGCTAAGATAACTGCATATAGCTAATGTTAGCTGGCCAGCTAAGATAACTGCATTTAGCTAACGTTAGCTGGCTGGCTAAGATAACTGCATATAGCTAATGTTAGCTGGCTTGCTAAGATAACTGCATGTAGCTAACGTTAGCTGGCTGGCTAAGATAACTGCATATAGCTAACGTTAGCTGGCTGGCTAAGATAAATGCATATAGCTAATGTTAGCTGGCTGGCTAAGATAACTGCATATAGCTAATGTTAGCTGGCTGGCTAAGATAACTGCATATAGCTAACTTTAGCTGGCTGGCTAAAATAACTGCAAATAGCTAATGTTAGCTGGCTGGCTAAGATAACTGCACATAGCTAACGTTAGCTGGCTGGCTAAGAAAACTGCATATAGCTAATGTTAGCTGGCCCGGCTAAGATAACTGCATATAGCTAATGTTAGCTGGCTGGCTAACAAGATAACTGCATATAGCTAATGTTAGTTGGCTGGCTAAGATAACTGCATATAGCTAACGTTAGCTGGCCAGCTAAGATAACTGCATTTAGCTAACGTTAGCTGGCTGGCTAAGATAACTGCATATAGCTAATGTTAGCTGGCTTGCTAAGATAACTGCATGTAGCTAACGTTAGCTGGCTGGCTAAGATAACTGCATATAGCTAACGTTAGCTGGCTGGCTAAGATAAATGCATATAGCTAATGTTAGCTGGCTGGCTAAGATAACTGCATATAACTAATGTTAGCTGGCTGGCTAAGATAACTGCATATAGCTAACTTTAGCTGGCTGGCTAAAATAACTGCATATAGCTAATGTTAGCTGACTGGCTTAGATAACTGCATATAGCTAATGTTAGCTGGCTTGCTAAGATAACTGCATGTAGCTAACGTTAGCTGGCTGGCTAAGATAACTGCATATAGCTAACGTTAGCTGGCTGGCTAAGATAAATGCATATAGCTAATGTTAGCTGGCTGGCTAAGATAACTGCATATAGCTAATGTTAGCTGGCTTGCTAAGATAACTGCATGTAGCTAACGTTAGCTGGCTGGCTAAGATAACTGCATATAGTTAACTTTAGCTGGCTGGCTAAAATAACTGCAAATAGCTAATGTTAGCTGGCTGGCTAAGATAACTGCATATAGCTAGTGTTAGCTGGCTGGCTAAGATAACTGCATATAGCTAGTGTTAGCTGGCTGGCTAAGATAACATAACTGCATATAGCTAACGTTAGTTGGCTGGCTAGCATATAGTTAATGTTAGCTGGCTGGCTAAGATAACTGCATATAGCTAATGTTAGCTGACTGGGTAAGATAACTGCATATAGCTAATGTTAGCTGGCTGGCTAAGATAACTGCATATAGCTAGTGTTAGCTGGCTGGCTAAGATAACTGCATATAGCTAGTGTTAGCTGGCTGGCTAAGATAACATAACTGCATATAGCTAACGTTAGTTGGCTGGCTAGCATATAGTTAATGTTAGCTGGCTGGCTAAGATAACTGCATATAGCTAATGTTAGCTGGCTGGCTAAGATAACTGCATATAGCTAACATTAGCTGGCCCGGCTAAGATAACTGCATATAGCTAATGTTAGCTGGCTGGCTAATAACATTCTTTGATTTTTTGTTAGATGGTTGATTTAAGGTTAGGTGGTTGGCTACGCTTGTTGGGCTAATGTTAGCTGGCTGGCTAAGATAACTTCATTTAGCTAACATTAGCTTGCTGGCTAAGATAACTGCATATAGCTAATGTTAGCTGGCCCGGCTAAGATAACTGCATATAGCTAATGTTAGCTGGCTGGCTAAGATAACTGCATATAGCTAATGTTAGCTGGCTGGCTAAGATAACTGCATATAGCTAACGTTAGCTGGCCAGCTAAGATAACTGCATTTAGCTAACATTAGCTGGCTGGCTAAGATAACTGCATATAGCTAATGTTAGCTGGCCCGGCTAAGATAACTGCATATAGCTAACGTTAGCTGGCTGGCTAAGATAAATGCATATAGCTAATGTTAGCTGGCTGGCTAAGATAACTGCATATAACTAATGTTAGCTGGCTGGCTAAGATAACTGCATGTAGCTAACGTTAGCTGGCTGGCTAAGATAACTGCATATAGCTAACGTTAGCTGGCTGGCTAAGATAAATGCATATAGCTAATGTTAGCTGGCTGGCTAAGATAACTGCATATAGCTAATGTTAGCTGGCTTGCTAAGATAACTGCATGTAGCTAACGTTAGCTGGCTGGCTAAGATAACTGCATATAGTTAACTTTAGCTGGCTGGCTAAAATAACTGCAAATAGCTAATGTTAGCTGGCTGGCTAAGATAACTGCATATAGCTAGTGTTAGCTGGCTGGCTAAGATAACTGCATATAGCTAGTGTTAGCTGGCTGGCTAAGATAACATAACTGCATATAGCTAACGTTAGTTGGCTGGCTAGCATATAGTTAATGTTAGCTGGCTGGCTAAGATAACTGCATATAGCTAATGTTAGCTGACTGGGTAAGATAACTGCATATAGCTAATGTTAGCTGGCTGGCTAAGATAACTGCATATAGCTAGTGTTAGCTGGCTGGCTAAGATAACTGCATATAGCTAGTGTTAGCTGGCTGGCTAAGATAACATAACTGCATATAGCTAACGTTAGTTGGCTGGCTAGCATATAGTTAATGTTAGCTGGCTGGCTAAGATAACTGCATATAGCTAATGTTAGCTGGCTGGCTAAGATAACTGCATATAGCTAACATTAGCTGGCCCGGCTAAGATAACTGCATATAGCTAATGTTAGCTGGCTGGCTAATAACATTCTTTGATTTTTTGTTAGATGGTTGATTTAAGGTTAGGTGGTTGGCTACGCTTGTTGGGCTAATGTTAGCTGGCTGGCTAAGATAACTTCATTTAGCTAACATTAGCTTGCTGGCTAAGATAACTGCATATAGCTAATGTTAGCTGGCCCGGCTAAGATAACTGCATATAGCTAATGTTAGCTGGCTGGCTAAGATAACTGCATATAGCTAATGTTAGCTGGCTGGCTAAGATAACTGCATATAGCTAACGTTAGCTGGCCAGCTAAGATAACTGCATTTAGCTAACATTAGCTGGCTGGCTAAGATAACTGCATATAGCTAATGTTAGCTGGCCCGGCTAAGATAACTGCATATAGCTAACGTTAGCTGGCTGGCTAAGATAAATGCATATAGCTAATGTTAGCTGGCTGGCTAAGATAACTGCATATAGCTAGTGTTAGCTGGCTGGCTAAGATAACATAACTGCATATAGCTAACGTTAGTTGGCTGGCTAGCATATAGTTAATGTTAGCTGGCTGGCTAAGATAACTGCATATAGCTAATGTTAGCTGGCTGGCTAAGATAACTGCATATAGCTAACATTAGCTGGCCCGGCTAAGATAACTGCATATAGCTAATGTTAGCTGGCTGGCTAATAACATTCTTTGATTTTTTGTTAGATGGTTGATTTAAGGTTAGGTGGTTGGCTACGCTTGTTGGGCTAATGTTAGCTGGCTGGCTAAGATAACTTCATTTAGCTAACATTAGCTTGCTGGCTAAGATAACTGCATATAGCTAATGTTAGCTGGCCCGGCTAAGATAACTGCATATAGCTAATGTTAGCTGGCTGGCTAAGATAACTGCATATAGCTAATGTTAGCTGGCTGGCTAAGATAACTGCATATAGCTAACGTTAGCTGGCCAGCTAAGATAACTGCATTTAGCTAACATTAGCTGGCTGGCTAAGATAACTGCATATAGCTAATGTTAGCTGGCCCGGCTAAGATAACTGCATATAGCTAACGTTAGCTGGCTGGCTAAGATAAATGCATATAGCTAATGTTAGCTGGCTGGCTAAGATAACTGCATATAACTAATGTTAGCTGGCTGGCTAAGATAACTGCATGTAGCTAACGTTAGCTGGCTGGCTAAGATAACTGCATATAGTTAACTTTAGCTGGCTGGCTAAAATAACTGCAAATAGCTAATGTTAGCTGACTGGCTAAGATAACTGCATATAGCTAATGTTAGCTGACTGGGTAAGATAACTGCATATAGCTAATGTTAGCTGGCTTGCTAAGATAACTGCATGTAGCTAACGTTAGCTGGCTGGCTAAGATAACTGCATATAGTTAACTTTAGCTGGCTGGCTAAAATAACTGCAAATAGCTAATGTTAGCTGGCTGGCTAAGATAACTGCATTTTTATTTATTTTATTTTTATTTAACCTTTATTTAACCAGGTAGGCAAATTGAGAACACGTTCTCATTTACAATTGCGACCTGGCCAAGATAAAGCAAAGCAGTTCGACACATACAACAACACATAGTTACACATGGAGTAAAAACAAACATATAGTCAATAATACAGTGAAAAAAAAAATAAAAAAAAAATAAGTCTACAGTATATACAATGTGAGCAAGTGAGGTGAGATAAGGGGGGTGAAGGCAAACAGATATGTATAAATAAATAAAAATATAAAAAGGCCATGGAGGCGAAGTGAGTACAACACAGCAAGTAAAATAAAAACTAAAAAAAACACTGGAATGGTTGGTTTGCATTGGAAGAAAGTGCAAAGTAGAGACAGAAATAATGGGGTGCAAAGGAGCAAAATAAATTAATAAATAAATACAGTAGGTAAAGAGGTAGTTGTTTGGGCTAAATTGTAGATGGGTTATGTACAGGTGCAGTAATCTATGAGCTGCTCTGACAGCTGGTGCTTAAAGCTAGTGAGGGAGATAGGTGTTTCCATATAGCTAATGTTAGCTGACTGGCTAAGATAACTGCTTATAGCTAATGTTAGCTGGCTGGCTAAGATAACTGCATATAGCTAATGTTAGCTGGCTGGCTAATAACATTCTTTGATTTTTTGTTAGATGGTTGATTTAAGGTTAGGTGGTTGGCTACGCTTGTTGGGCTAATGTTAGCTGGCTGGCTAAGATAACTTCATTTAGCTAACATTAGCTTGTTGGCTAAGATAACTGCATATAGCTAATGTTAGCTGGCCCGGCTAAGATAACTGCATATAGCTAATGTTAGCTGGCTGGCTAAGATAACTGCATATAGCTAATGTTAGCTGGCTGGCTAAGATAACTGCATATAGCTAACGTTAGCTGGCCAGCTAAGATAACTGCATTTAGCTAACATTAGCTGGCTGGCTAAGATAACTGCATATAGCTAATGTTAGCTGGCCCGGCTAAGATAACTGCATATAGGTAATGTTAGCTGGCTGGCTAAGATAACTGCATATAGCTAATGTTAGCTGGCTGGCTAAGATACCTGCATATAGCTAATGTTAGCTGGCTGGCTAAGATAACTGCATATAGCTAATGTTAGCTGGCTGGCTAAGATAACTGCATATAGCTAATGTTAGCTGGCTGGCTAAGATAACTGCTTGTAGCTAATGTTAGCTGACTGGCTAAGATAACTGCACATAGCTAACGTTAGCTGGCTGGCTAAGAAAACTGCATATAGCTAATGTTAGTTGGCTGGCAAAGATAACTGCATATAGCTAACGTTAGCTGGCTAGCTAAGATAACTGCATTTAGCTAACGTTAGCTGGCTGGCTAAGATAACTGCATATAGCTAATGTTAGCTGGCTTGCTAAGATAACTGCATGTAGCTAACGTTAGCTGGCTGGCTAAGATAACTGCATATAGCTAACGTTAGCTGGCTGGCTAAGATAAATGCATATAGCTAATGTTAGCTGGCTGGCTAAGATAACTGCATATAACTAATGTTAGCTGGCTGGCTAAGATAACTGCATATAGTTAACTTTAGCTGGCTGGCTAAAATAACTGCAAATAGCTAATGTTAGCTGGCTGGCTAAGATAACTGCATATAGCTAATGTTAGCTGACTGGCTAAGATAACTGCATATAGCTAATGTTAGCTGACTGGGTAAGATAACTGCATATAGCTAATGTTAGCTGGCTTGCTAAGATAACTGCATGTAGCTAACGTTAGCTGGCTGGCTAAGATAACTGCATATAGCTAACGTTAGCTGGCTGGCTAAGATAAATGCATATAGCTAATGTTAGCTGGCTGGCTAAGATAACTGCATATAACTAATGTTAGCTGGCTGGCTAAGATAACTGCATATAGTTTACTTTAGCTGGCTGGCTAAAATAACTGCATATAGCTAACGTTAGTTGGCTGGCTAGCATATAGTTAATGTTAGCTGGCTGGCTAAGATAACTGCACATAGCTAATGTTAGCTGGCTAAGATAACTGCATATAGCTAATGTTAGCTGACTGGCTAAGATAACTGCATATAGCTAATGTTAGCTGACTGGGTAAGATAACTGCATATAGCTAATGTTAGCTGGCTGGCTAAGATAACTGCATATAGCTAGTGTTAGCTGGCTGGCTAAGATAACTGCATATAGCTAACGTTAGTTGGCTGGCTAGCATATAGTTAATGTTAGCTGGCTGGCTAAGATAACTGCATATAGCTAATGTTAGCTGGCTGGCTAAGATAACTGCATATAGCTAACATTAGCTGGCCCGGCTAAGATAACTGCATATAGCTAACATTAGCTGGCTGGCTAAGATAACTGCATATAGCTAATGTTAGCTGGCTGGCTAAGATAACTGCATATAGCTAACATTAGCTGGCTGGCTAAGATAACTGCATATAGCTAACGTTAGCTGGCTGGCCAAGATAAATGCATATAGCTAATGTTAGCTGGCTGGCTAAGATAACTGCATATAGCTAACGTTAGCTGGCTAGCTAAGATAACTGCATTTAGCTAAAATTAGCTGGCTGGCTAAGATAACTGCATATAGCTCAAATTAGCTGGCTGGCTAAGATAACTGCATATAGCTAATGTTAGCTGGCTGGCTAAGATAACTGCATATAGCTAATGTTAGCTGGCTGGCTAAGATAACTGCATATAGCTAATGTTAGCTGGCTGGCTAAGATAACTGCATATAGCTAACGTTAGCTGGCTGGCTAAGAAAACTGCATATAGCTAACGTTAGCTGGCTGGCTAAGAAAACTGCATATAGCTAATGTTAGCTGGCCCGGCTAAGATAACTGCATATAGCTAATGTTAGCTGGCTGGCTAACAAGATAACTGCATGTAGCTAATGTTAGTTGGCTGGCTAAGATAACTGCATATAGCTAACGTTAGCTGGCCAGCTAAGATAACTGCATATAGCTAATGTTAGCTGGCTTGCTAAGATAACTGCATGTAGCTAACGTTAGCTGGCTGGCTAAGATAACTGCATATAGCTAACGTTAGCTGGCTGGCTAAGATAAATGCATATAGCTAATGTTAGCTGGCTGGCTAAGATAACTGCATATAACTAATGTTAGCTGGCTGGCTAAGATAACTGCATATAGCTAATGTTAGCTGGCTGGCTAAGATAACTGCATATAACTAATGTTAGCTGGCTGGCTAAGATAACTGCATATAGCTAACTTTAGCTGGCTGGCTAAGATAACTGCATATAGCTAATGTTAGCTGGCTGGCTAAGATAACTGCATATAACTAATGTTAGCTGACTGGCTAAGATAACTGCATATAGCTAATGTTAGCTGGCTGGCTAAGATAACTGCATATAGCTAGTGTTAGCTGGCTGGCTAAGATAACTGCATATAGCTAGTGTTAGCTGGCTGGCTAAGATAACTGCATATAGCTAATGTTAGCTGGCTGGCTAACAAGATAACTGCATATAGCTAATGTTAGTTGGCTGGCTAAGATAACTGCATATAGCTAACGTTAGCTGGCCAGCTAAGATAACTGCATTTAGCTAACGTTAGCTGGCTGGCTAAGATAACTGCATATAGCTAATGTTAGCTGGCTTGCTAAGATAACTGCATGTAGCTAACGTTAGCTGGCTGGCTAAGATAACTGCATATAGCTAACGTTAGCTGGCTGGCTAAGATAAATGCATATAGCTAATGTTAGCTGGCTGGCTAAGATAACTGCATATAACTAATGTTAGCTGGCTGGCTAAGATAACTGCATATAGCTAACTTTAGCTGGCTGGCTAAAATAACTGCATATAGCTAATGTTAGCTGACTGGCTTAGATAACTGCATATAGCTAATGTTAGCTGGCTTGCTAAGATAACTGCATGTAGCTAACGTTAGCTGGCTGGCTAAGATAACTGCATATAGCTAACGTTAGCTGGCTGGCTAAGATAAATGCATATAGCTAATGTTAGCTGGCTGGCTAAGATAACTGCATATAGCTAATGTTAGCTGGCTTGCTAAGATAACTGCATGTAGCTAACGTTAGCTGGCTGGCTAAGATAACTGCATATAGTTAACTTTAGCTGGCTGGCTAAAATAACTGCAAATAGCTAATGTTAGCTGGCTGGCTAAGATAACTGCATATAGCTAGTGTTAGCTGGCTGGCTAAGATAACTGCATATAGCTAGTGTTAGCTGGCTGGCTAAGATAACATAACTGCATATAGCTAACGTTAGTTGGCTGGCTAGCATATAGTTAATGTTAGCTGGCTGGCTAAGATAACTGCATATAGCTAATGTTAGCTGACTGGGTAAGATAACTGCATATAGCTAATGTTAGCTGGCTGGCTAAGATAACTGCATATAGCTAGTGTTAGCTGGCTGGCTAAGATAACTGCATATAGCTAGTGTTAGCTGGCTGGCTAAGATAACATAACTGCATATAGCTAACGTTAGTTGGCTGGCTAGCATATAGTTAATGTTAGCTGGCTGGCTAAGATAACTGCATATAGCTAATGTTAGCTGGCTGGCTAAGATAACTGCATATAGCTAACATTAGCTGGCCCGGCTAAGATAACTGCATATAGCTAATGTTAGCTGGCTGGCTAATAACATTCTTTGATTTTTTGTTAGATGGTTGATTTAAGGTTAGGTGGTTGGCTACGCTTGTTGGGCTAATGTTAGCTGGCTGGCTAAGATAACTTCATTTAGCTAACATTAGCTTGCTGGCTAAGATAACTGCATATAGCTAATGTTAGCTGGCCCGGCTAAGATAACTGCATATAGCTAATGTTAGCTGGCTGGCTAAGATAACTGCATATAGCTAATGTTAGCTGGCTGGCTAAGATAACTGCATATAGCTAACGTTAGCTGGCCAGCTAAGATAACTGCATATAGCTAACATTAGCTGGCTGGCTAAGATAACTGCATATAGCTAATGTTAGCTGGCCCGGCTAAGATAACTGCATATAGCTAACGTTAGCTGGCTGGCTAAGATAAATGCATATAGCTAATGTTAGCTGGCTGGCTAAGATAACTGCATATAACTAATGTTAGCTGGCTGGCTAAGATAACTGCATGTAGCTAACGTTAGCTGGCTGGCTAAGATAACTGCATATAGTTAACTTTAGCTGGCTGGCTAAAATAACTGCAAATAGCTAATGTTAGCTGACTGGCTAAGATAACTGCATATAGCTAATGTTAGCTGACTGGGTAAGATAACTGCATATAGCTAATGTTAGCTGGCTTGCTAAGATAACTGCATGTAGCTAACGTTAGCTGGCTGGCTAAGATAACTGCATATAGTTAACTTTAGCTGGCTGGCTAAAATAACTGCAAATAGCTAATGTTAGCTGGCTGGCTAAGATAACTGCATTTTTATTTATTTTATTTTTATTTAACCTTTATTTAACCAGGTAGGCAAATTGAGAACACGTTCTCATTTACAATTGCGACCTGGCCAAGATAAAGCAAAGCAGTTCGACACATACAACAACACATAGTTACACATGGAGTAAAAACAAACATATAGTCAATAATACAGTGAAAAAAAAAAATAAAAAAAAATAAGTCTACAGTATATACAATGTGAGCAAGTGAGGTGAGATAAGGGGGGTGAAGGCAAACAGATATGTATAAATAAATAAAAATATAAAAAGGCCATGGAGGCGAAGTGAGTACAACACAGCAAGTAAAATAAAAACTAAAAAAAACACTGGAATGGTTGGTTTGCATTGGAAGAAAGTGCAAAGTAGAGACAGAAATAATGGGGTGCAAAGGAGCAAAATAAATTAATAAATAAATACAGTAGGTAAAGAGGTAGTTGTTTGGGCTAAATTGTAGATGGGTTATGTACAGGTGCAGTAATCTATGAGCTGCTCTGACAGCTGGTGCTTAAAGCTAGTGAGGGAGATAGGTGTTTCCATATAGCTAATGTTAGCTGACTGGCTAAGATAACTGCTTATAGCTAATGTTAGCTGGCTGGCTAAGATAACTGCATATAGCTAATGTTAGCTGGCTGGCTAATAACATTCTTTGATTTTTTGTTAGATGGTTGATTTAAGGTTAGGTGGTTGGCTACGCTTGTTGGGCTAATGTTAGCTGGCTGGCTAAGATAACTTCATTTAGCTAACATTAGCTTGTTGGCTAAGATAACTGCATATAGCTAATGTTAGCTGGCCCGGCTAAGATAACTGCATATAGCTAATGTTAGCTGGCTGGCTAAGATAACTGCATATAGCTAATGTTAGCTGGCTGGCTAAGATAACTGCATATAGCTAACGTTAGCTGGCCAGCTAAGATAACTGCATTTAGCTAACATTAGCTGGCTGGCTAAGATAACTGCATATAGCTAATGTTAGCTGGCCCGGCTAAGATAACTGCATATAGGTAATGTTAGCTGGCTGGCTAAGATAACTGCATATAGCTAATGTTAGCTGGCTGGCTAAGATACCTGCATATAGCTAATGTTAGCTGGCTGGCTAAGATAACTGCATATAGCTAATGTTAGCTGGCTGGCTAAGATAACTGCATATAGCTAATGTTAGCTGGCTGGCTAAGATAACTGCTTGTAGCTAATGTTAGCTGACTGGCTAAGATAACTGCACATAGCTAACGTTAGCTGGCTGGCTAAGAAAACTGCATATAGCTAATGTTAGTTGGCTGGCAAAGATAACTGCATATAGCTAACGTTAGCTGGCTAGCTAAGATAACTGCATTTAGCTAACGTTAGCTGGCTGGCTAAGATAACTGCATATAGCTAATGTTAGCTGGCTTGCTAAGATAACTGCATGTAGCTAACGTTAGCTGGCTGGCTAAGATAACTGCATATAGCTAACGTTAGCTGGCTGGCTAAGATAAATGCATATAGCTAATGTTAGCTGGCTGGCTAAGATAACTGCATATAACTAATGTTAGCTGGCTGGCTAAGATAACTGCATATAGTTAACTTTAGCTGGCTGGCTAAAATAACTGCAAATAGCTAATGTTAGCTGGCTGGCTAAGATAACTGCATATAGCTAATGTTAGCTGACTGGCTAAGATAACTGCATATAGCTAATGTTAGCTGACTGGGTAAGATAACTGCATATAGCTAATGTTAGCTGGCTTGCTAAGATAACTGCATGTAGCTAACGTTAGCTGGCTGGCTAAGATAACTGCATATAGCTAACGTTAGCTGGCTGGCTAAGATAAATGCATATAGCTAATGTTAGCTGGCTGGCTAAGATAACTGCATATAACTAATGTTAGCTGGCTGGCTAAGATAACTGCATATAGTTTACTTTAGCTGGCTGGCTAAAATAACTGCATATAGCTAACGTTAGTTGGCTGGCTAGCATATAGTTAATGTTAGCTGGCTGGCTAAGATAACTGCATATAGCTAATGTTAGCTGGCTAAGATAACTGCATATAGCTAATGTTAGCTGACTGGCTAAGATAACTGCATATAGCTAATGTTAGCTGACTGGGTAAGATAACTGCATATAGCTAATGTTAGCTGGCTGGCTAAGATAACTGCATATAGCTAGTGTTAGCTGGCTGGCTAAGATAACTGCATATAGCTAACGTTAGTTGGCTGGCTAGCATATAGTTAATGTTAGCTGGCTGGCTAAGATAACTGCATATAGCTAATGTTAGCTGGCTGGCTAAGATAACTGCATATAGCTAACATTAGCTGGCCCGGCTAAGATAACTGCATATAGCTAACATTAGCTGGCTGGCTAAGATAACTGCATATAGCTAATGTTAGCTGGCTGGCTAAGATAACTGCATATAGCTAACATTAGCTGGCTGGCTAAGATAACTGCATATAGCTAACGTTAGCTGGCTGGCCAAGATAAATGCATATAGCTAATGTTAGCTGGCTGGCTAAGATAACTGCATATAGCTAACGTTAGCTGGCTAGCTAAGATAACTGCATTTAGCTAAAATTAGCTGGCTGGCTAAGATAACTGCATATAGCTCAAATTAGCTGGCTGGCTAAGATAACTGCATATAGCTAATGTTAGCTGGCTGGCTAAGATAACTGCATATAGCTAATGTTAGCTGGCTGGCTAAGATAACTGCATATAGCTAATGTTAGCTGGCTGGCTAAGATAACTGCATATAGCTAACGTTAGCTGGCTGGCTAAGAAAACTGCATATAGCTAACGTTAGCTGGCTGGCTAAGAAAACTGCATATAGCTAATGTTAGCTGGCCCGGCTAAGATAACTGCATATAGCTAATGTTAGTTGGCTGGCTAAGATAACTGCATATAGCTAACGTTAGCTGGCCAGCTAAGATAACTGCATATAGCTAATGTTAGCTGGCTTGCTAAGATAACTGCATGTAGCTAACGTTAGCTGGCTGGCTAAGATAACTGCATATAGCTAACGTTAGCTGGCTGGCTAAGATAAATGCATATAGCTAATGTTAGCTGGCTGGCTAAGATAACTGCATATAACTAATGTTAGCTGGCTGGCTAAGATAACTGCATATAGCTAATGTTAGCTGGCTGGCTAAGATAACTGCATATAACTAATGTTAGCTGGCTGGCTAAGATAACTGCATATAGCTAACTTTAGCTGGCTGGCTAAGATAACTGCATATAGCTAATGTTAGCTGGCTGGCTAAGATAACTGCATATAACTAATGTTAGCTGACTGGCTAAGATAACTGCATATAGCTAATGTTAGCTGGCTGGCTAAGATAACTGCATATAGCTAGTGTTAGCTGGCTGGCTAAGATAACTGCATATAGCTAGTGTTAGCTGGCTGGCTAAGATAACTTCATATAGCTAACGTTAGTTGGCTGGCTAGCATATAGTTAATGTTAGCTGGCTGGCTAAGATAACTGCATATAGCTAACATTAGCTGGCCGGCTAAGATAACTGCATATAGCTAACGTTAGCTGGCTGGCTAAGATAACTGCATATAGCTAATGTTAGCTGGCTGGCTAAGATAACTGCATATAGCTAATGTTAGCTGGCTGGCTAACAAGATAACTGCATATAGCTAACGTTAGCTGGCTGGCTAAGATAACTGCATATAGCTAACGTTAGCTGGCTGGCTAAGATAAATGCATATAGCTAATGTTAGCTGGCTGGCTAAGATAACTGCATATAACTAATGTTAGCTGGCTTGCTAAGATAACTGCATATAGCTAACTTTAGCTGGCTGGCTAAAATAACTGCAAATAGCTAATGTTAGCTGGCTGGCTAAGATAAATGCATATAGCTAATGTTAGCTGGCTGGCTAAGATAACTGCATATAACTAATGTTAGCTGGCTTGCTAAGATAACTGCATATAGCTAACTTTAGCTGGCTGGCTAAGATAACTGCATATAGCTAACGTTAGTTGGCTGGCTAGCATATAGTTAATGTTAGCTGGCTGGCTAAGATAACTGCATATAGCTAACATTAGCTGGCCCGGCTAAGATAACTGCATATAGCTAACATTAGCTGGCTGGCTAAGATAACTGCATATAGCTAATGTTAGCTGGCTGGCTAAGATAACTGCATATAGCTAACATTAGCTGGCTGGCTAAGATAACTGCATATAGCTAACGTTAGCTGGCTGGCCAAGATAAATGCATATAGCTAATGTTAGCTGGCTGGCTAAGATAACTGCATATAACTAATGTTAGCTGGCTTGCTAAGATAACTGCATATAGCTAACTTTAGCTGGCTGGCTAAGATAACTGCATATAGCTAACGTTAGTTGGCTGGCTAGCATATAGTTAATGTTAGCTGGCTGGCTAAGATAACTGCATATAGCTAACATTAGCTGGCCCGGCTAAGATAACTGCATATAGCTAACATTAGCTGGCTGGCTAAGATAACTGCATATAGCTAATGTTAGCTGGCTGGCTAAGATAACTGCATATAGCTAACATTAGCTGGCTGGCTAAGATAACTGCATATAGCTAACGTTAGCTGGCTGGCCAAGATAAATGCATATAGCTAATGTTAGCTGGCTGGCTAAGATAACTGCATATAGCTAACGTTAGCTGGCTAGCTAAGATAACTGCATTTAGCTAAAATTAGCTGGCTGGCTAAGATAACTGCATATAGCTCAAATTAGCTGGCTGGCTAAGATAACTGCATATAGCTAATGTTAGCTGGCTGGCTAAGATAACTGCATATAGCTAATGTTAGCTGGCTGGCTAAGATAACTGCATATAGCTAATGTTAGCTGGCTGGCTAAGATAACTGCATATAGCTAACGTTAGCTGGCTGGCTAAGAAAACTGCATATAGCTAACGTTAGCTGGCTGGCTAAGAAAACTGCATATAGCTAATGTTAGCTGGCCCGGCTAAGATAACTGCATATAGCTAATGTTAGCTGGCTGGCTAACAAGATAACTGCATGTAGCTAATGTTAGTTGGCTGGCTAAGATAACTGCATATAGCTAACGTTAGCTGGCCAGCTAAGATAACTGCATTTAGCTAACGTTAGCGGGCTGGCTAAGATAACTGCATATAGCTAATGTTAGCTGGCTTGCTAAGATAACTGCATGTAGCTAACGTTAGCTGGCTGGCTAAGATAACTGCATATAGCTAACGTTAGCTGGCTGGCTAAGATAAATGCATATAGCTAATGTTAGCTGGCTGGCTAAGATAACTGCATATAACTAATGTTAGCTGGCTGGCTAAGATAACTGCATATAGCTAACTTTAGCTGGCTGGCTAAAATAACTGCAAATAGCTAATGTTAGCTGGCTGGCTAAGATAACTGCATATAGCTAATGTTAGCTGACTGGCTAAGATAACTGCATATAGCTAATGTTAGCTGGCTGGCTAAGATAACTGCATATAACTAATGTTAGCTGGCTGGCTAAGATAACTGCATATAGCTAACTTTAGCTGGCTGGCTAAAATAACTGCATATAGCTAATGTTAGCTGACTGGCTAAGATAACTGCATATAGCTAATGTTAGCTGACTGGCTAAGATAACTGCATATAGCTAATGTTAGCTGGCTGGCTAAGATAACTGCATATAGCTAGTGTTAGCTGGCTGGCTAAGATAACTGCATATAGCTAGTGTTAGCTGGCTGGCTAAGATAACTTCATATAGCTAACGTTAGTTGGCTGGCTAGCATATAGTTAATGTTAGCTGGCTGGCTAAGATAACTGCATATAGCTAATGGTAGCTGGCTGGCTAAGATAACTGCATATAGCTAACATTAGCTGGCCCGGCTAAGATAACTGCATATAGCTAACATTAGCTGGCTGGCTAAGATAACTGCATATAGCTAATGTTAGCTGGCTGGCTAAGATAACTGCATATAGCTAACATTAGCTGGCTGGCTAAGATAACTGCATATAGCTAACGTTAGCTGGCTGGCCAAGATAAATGCATATAGCTAATGTTAGCTGGCTGGCTAAGATAACTGCATATAGCTAACGTTAGCTGGCTAGCTAAGATAACTGCATTTAGCTAAAATTAGCTGGCTGGCTAAGATAACTGCATATAGCTCAAATTAGCTGGCTGGCTAAGATAACTGCATATAGCTAATGTTAGCTGGCTGGCTAAGATAACTGCATATAGCTAATGTTAGCTGGCCCGGCTAAGATAACTGCATATAGCTAATGTTAGCTGGCTGGCTAACAAGATAACTGCATGTAGCTAATGTTAGTTGGCTGGCTAAGATAACTGCATATAGCTAACGTTAGCTGGCCAGCTAAGATAACTGCATTTAGCTAACGTTAGCGGGCTGGCTAAGATAACTGCATATAGCTAATGTTAGCTGGCTTGCTAAGATAACTGCATGTAGCTAACGTTAGCTGGCTGGCTAAGATAACTGCATATAGCTAACGTTAGCTGGCTGGCTAAGATAAATGCATATAGCTAATGTTAGCTGGCTGGCTAAGATAACTGCATATAACTAATGTTAGCTGGCTGGCTAAGATAACTGCATATAGCTAACTTTAGCTGGCTGGCTAAAATAACTGCAAATAGCTAATGTTAGCTGGCTGGCTAAGATAACTGCATATAGCTAATGTTAGCTGACTGGCTAAGATAACTGCATATAGCTAATGTTAGCTGGCTGGCTAAGATAACTGCATATAACTAATGTTAGCTGGCTGGCTAAGATAACTGCATATAGCTAACTTTAGCTGGCTGGCTAAAATAACTGCATATAGCTAATGTTAGCTGACTGGCTAAGATAACTGCATATAGCTAATGTTAGCTGACTGGCTAAGATAACTGCATATAGCTAATGTTAGCTGGCTGGCTAAGATAACTGCATATAGCTAGTGTTAGCTGGCTGGCTAAGATAACTGCATATAGCTAGTGTTAGCTGGCTGGCTAAGATAACTTCATATAGCTAACGTTAGTTGGCTGGCTAGCATATAGTTAATGTTAGCTGGCTGGCTAAGATAACTGCATATAGCTAATGGTAGCTGGCTGGCTAAGATAACTGCATATAGCTAACATTAGCTGGCCCGGCTAAGATAACTGCATATAGCTAACATTAGCTGGCCGGCTAAGATAACTGCATATAGCTAACGTTAGCTGGCTGGCTAAGATAACTGCATATAGCTAATGTTAGCTGGCTGGCTAAGATAACTGCATATAGCTAATGTTAGCTGGCTGGCTAACAAGATAACTGCATATAGCTAACGTTAGCTGGCTGGCTAAGATAACTGCATATAGCTAACGTTAGCTGGCTGGCTAAGATAAATGCATATAGCTAATGTTAGCTGGCTGGCTAAGATAACTGCATATAACTAATGTTAGCTGGCTTGCTAAGATAACTGCATATAGCTAACTTTAGCTGGCTGGCTAAAATAACTGCAAATAGCTAATGTTAGCTGGCTGGCTAAGATAACTGCATATAGCTAATGTTAGCTGACTGGCTAAGATAACTGCATATAGCTAATGTTAGCTGGCTGGCTAAGATAACTGCATATAACTAATGTTAGCTGGCTGGCTAAGATAACTGCATATAGCTAACTTTAGCTGGCTGGCTAAAATAACTGCATATAGCTAATGTTAGCTGACTGGCTAAGATAACTGCATATAGCTAATGTTAGCTGACTGGCTAAGATAACTGCATATAGCTAATGTTAGCTGGCTGGCTAAGATAACTGCATATAGCTAGTGTTAGCTGGCTGGCTAAGATAACTGCATATAGCTAGTGTTAGCTGGCTGGCTAAGATAACTTCATATAGCTAACGTTAGTTGGCTGGCTAGCATATAGTTAATGTTAGCTGGCTGGCTAAGATAACTGCATATAGCTAATGGTAGCTGGCTGGCTAAGATAACTGCATATAGCTAACATTAGCTGGCCCGGCTAAGATAACTGCATATAGCTAACATTAGCTGGCCGGCTAAGATAACTGCATATAGCTAACGTTAGCTGGCTGGCTAAGATAACTGCATATAGCTAATGTTAGCTGGCTGGCTAAGATAACTGCATATAGCTAACGTTAGCTGGCTGGCTAAGAAAACTGCATATAGCTAACGTTAGCTGGCTGGCTAAGAAAACTGCATATAGCTAATGTTAGCTGGCCCGGCTAAGATAACTGCATATAGCTAATGTTAGCTGGCTGGCTAACAAGATAACTGCATGTAGCTAATGTTAGTTGGCTGGCTAAGATAACTGCATATAGCTAACGTTAGCTGGCCAGCTAAGATAACTGCATTTAGCTAACGTTAGCGGGCTGGCTAAGATAACTGCATATAGCTAATGTTAGCTGGCTTGCTAAGATAACTGCATGTAGCTAACGTTAGCTGGCTGGCTAAGATAACTGCATATAGCTAACGTTAGCTGGCTGGCTAAGATAAATGCATATAGCTAATGTTAGCTGGCTGGCTAAGATAACTGCATATAACTAATGTTAGCTGGCTGGCTAAGATAACTGCATATAGCTAACTTTAGCTGGCTGGCTAAAATAACTGCATATAGCTAATGTTAGCTGACTGGCTTAGATAACTGCATATAGCTAATGTTAGCTGGCTTGCTAAGATAACTGCATGTAGCTAACGTTAGCTGGCTGGCTAAGATAACTGCATATAGCTAACGTTAGCTGGCTGGCTAAGATAAATGCATATAGCTAATGTTAGCTGGCTGGCTAAGATAACTGCATATAACTAATGTTAGCTGGCTGGCTAAGATAACTGCATATAGCTAACTTTAGCTGGCTGGCTAAAATAACTGCAAATAGCTAATGTTAGCTGGCTGGCTAAGATAACTGCATATAGCTAATGTTAGCTGACTGGCTAAGATAACTGCATATAGCTAATGTTAGCTGGCTGGCTAAGATAACTGCATATAACTAATGTTAGCTGGCTGGCTAAGATAACTGCATATAGCTAACTTTAGCTGGCTGGCTAAAATAACTGCATATAGCTAATGTTAGCTGACTGGCTAAGATAACTGCATATAGCTAATGTTAGCTGACTGGCTAAGATAACTGCATATAGCTAATGTTAGCTGGCTGGCTAAGATAACTGCATATAGCTAGTGTTAGCTGGCTGGCTAAGATAACTGCATATAGCTAGTGTTAGCTGGCTGGCTAAGATAACTTCATATAGCTAACGTTAGTTGGCTGGCTAGCATATAGTTAATGTTAGCTGGCTGGCTAAGATAACTGCATATAGCTAATGGTAGCTGGCTGGCTAAGATAACTGCATATAGCTAACATTAGCTGGCCCGGCTAAGATAACTGCATATAGCTAACATTAGCTGGCTGGCTAAGATAACTGCATATAGCTAATGTTAGCTGGCTGGCTAAGATAACTGCATATAGCTAACATTAGCTGGCTGGCTAAGATAACTGCATATAGCTAACGTTAGCTGGCTGGCCAAGATAAATGCATATAGCTAATGTTAGCTGGCTGGCTAAGATAACTGCATATAGCTAACGTTAGCTGGCTAGCTAAGATAACTGCATTTAGCTAAAATTAGCTGGCTGGCTAAGATAACTGCATATAGCTCAAATTAGCTGGCTGGCTAAGATAACTGCATATAGCTAATGTTAGCTGGCTGGCTAAGATAACTGCATATAGCTAATGTTAGCTGGCCCGGCTAAGATAACTGCATATAGCTAATGTTAGCTGGCTGGCTAACAAGATAACTGCATGTAGCTAATGTTAGTTGGCTGGCTAAGATAACTGCATATAGCTAACGTTAGCTGGCCAGCTAAGATAACTGCATTTAGCTAACGTTAGCGGGCTGGCTAAGATAACTGCATATAGCTAATGTTAGCTGGCTTGCTAAGATAACTGCATGTAGCTAACGTTAGCTGGCTGGCTAAGATAACTGCATATAGCTAACGTTAGCTGGCTGGCTAAGATAAATGCATATAGCTAATGTTAGCTGGCTGGCTAAGATAACTGCATATAACTAATGTTAGCTGGCTGGCTAAGATAACTGCATATAGCTAACTTTAGCTGGCTGGCTAAAATAACTGCAAATAGCTAATGTTAGCTGGCTGGCTAAGATAACTGCATATAGCTAATGTTAGCTGACTGGCTAAGATAACTGCATATAGCTAATGTTAGCTGGCTGGCTAAGATAACTGCATATAACTAATGTTAGCTGGCTGGCTAAGATAACTGCATATAGCTAACTTTAGCTGGCTGGCTAAAAT
The DNA here is from genome assembly GCF_029448725.1 of Salvelinus fontinalis. Classification (NCBI taxonomy): domain Eukaryota; kingdom Metazoa; phylum Chordata; class Actinopteri; order Salmoniformes; family Salmonidae; genus Salvelinus; species Salvelinus fontinalis. The sequence goes on along the minus strand of NC_074704.1, from coordinate 26,732,202 downwards.
AACTGCATATAGCTAATGTTAGCTGACTGGCTAAGATAACTGCATATAGCTAATGTTAGCTGACTGGCTAAGATAACTGCATATAGCTAATGTTAGCTGGCTGGCTAAGATAACTGCATATAGCTAGTGTTAGCTGGCTGGCTAAGATAACTGCATATAGCTAGTGTTAGCTGGCTGGCTAAGATAACTTCATATAGCTAACGTTAGTTGGCTGGCTAGCATATAGTTAATGTTAGCTGGCTGGCTAAGATAACTGCATATAGCTAATGGTAGCTGGCTGGCTAAGATAACTGCATATAGCTAACATTAGCTGGCCCGGCTAAGATAACTGCATATAGCTAACATTAGCTGGCCGGCTAAGATAACTGCATATAGCTAACGTTAGCTGGCTGGCTAAGATAACTGCATATAGCTAATGTTAGCTGGCTGGCTAAGATAACTGCATATAGCTAATGTTAGCTGGCTGGCTAACAAGATAACTGCATATAGCTAACGTTAGCTGGCTGGCTAAGATAACTGCATATAGCTAACGTTAGCTGGCTGGCTAAGATAAATGCATATAGCTAATGTTAGCTGGCTGGCTAAGATAACTGCATATAACTAATGTTAGCTGGCTTGCTAAGATAACTGCATATAGCTAACTTTAGCTGGCTGGCTAAAATAACTGCAAATAGCTAATGTTAGCTGGCTGGCTAAGATAACTGCATATAGCTAATGTTAGCTGACTGGCTAAGATAACTGCATATAGCTAATGTTAGCTGGCTGGCTAAGATAACTGCATATAACTAATGTTAGCTGGCTGGCTAAGATAACTGCATATAGCTAACTTTAGCTGGCTGGCTAAAATAACTGCATATAGCTAATGTTAGCTGACTGGCTAAGATAACTGCATATAGCTAATGTTAGCTGACTGGCTAAGATAACTGCATATAGCTAATGTTAGCTGGCTGGCTAAGATAACTGCATATAGCTAGTGTTAGCTGGCTGGCTAAGATAACTGCATATAGCTAGTGTTAGCTGGCTGGCTAAGATAACTTCATATAGCTAACGTTAGTTGGCTGGCTAGCATATAGTTAATGTTAGCTGGCTGGCTAAGATAACTGCATATAGCTAATGGTAGCTGGCTGGCTAAGATAACTGCATATAGCTAACATTAGCTGGCCCGGCTAAGATAACTGCATATAGCTAACATTAGCTGGCCGGCTAAGATAACTGCATATAGCTAACGTTAGCTGGCTGGCTAAGATAACTGCATATAGCTAATGTTAGCTGGCTGGCTAAGATAACTGCATATAGCTAACGTTAGCTGGCTGGCTAAGAAAACTGCATATAGCTAACGTTAGCTGGCTGGCTAAGAAAACTGCATATAGCTAATGTTAGCTGGCCCGGCTAAGATAACTGCATATAGCTAATGTTAGCTGGCTGGCTAACAAGATAACTGCATGTAGCTAATGTTAGTTGGCTGGCTAAGATAACTGCATATAGCTAACGTTAGCTGGCCAGCTAAGATAACTGCATTTAGCTAACGTTAGCGGGCTGGCTAAGATAACTGCATATAGCTAATGTTAGCTGGCTTGCTAAGATAACTGCATGTAGCTAACGTTAGCTGGCTGGCTAAGATAACTGCATATAGCTAACGTTAGCTGGCTGGCTAAGATAAATGCATATAGCTAATGTTAGCTGGCTGGCTAAGATAACTGCATATAACTAATGTTAGCTGGCTGGCTAAGATAACTGCATATAGCTAACTTTAGCTGGCTGGCTAAAATAACTGCAAATAGCTAATGTTAGCTGGCTGGCTAAGATAACTGCATATAGCTAATGTTAGCTGACTGGCTAAGATAACTGCATATAGCTAATGTTAGCTGGCTGGCTAAGATAACTGCATATAACTAATGTTAGCTGGCTGGCTAAGATAACTGCATATAGCTAACTTTAGCTGGCTGGCTAAAATAACTGCATATAGCTAATGTTAGCTGACTGGCTAAGATAACTGCATATAGCTAATGTTAGCTGACTGGCTAAGATAACTGCATATAGCTAATGTTAGCTGGCTGGCTAAGATAACTGCATATAGCTAGTGTTAGCTGGCTGGCTAAGATAACTGCATATAGCTAGTGTTAGCTGGCTGGCTAAGATAACTTCATATAGCTAACGTTAGTTGGCTGGCTAGCATATAGTTAATGTTAGCTGGCTGGCTAAGATAACTGCATATAGCTAATGGTAGCTGGCTGGCTAAGATAACTGCATATAGCTAACATTAGCTGGCCCGGCTAAGATAACTGCATATAGCTAACATTAGCTGGCTGGCTAAGATAACTGCATATAGCTAATGTTAGCTGGCTGGCTAAGATAACTGCATATAGCTAACATTAGCTGGCTGGCTAAGATAACTGCATATAGCTAACGTTAGCTGGCTGGCCAAGATAAATGCATATAGCTAATGTTAGCTGGCTGGCTAAGATAACTGCATATAGCTAACGTTAGCTGGCTAGCTAAGATAACTGCATTTAGCTAAAATTAGCTGGCTGGCTAAGATAACTGCATATAGCTCAAATTAGCTGGCTGGCTAAGATAACTGCATATAGCTAATGTTAGCTGGCTGGCTAAGATAACTGCATATAGCTAATGTTAGCTGGCCCGGCTAAGATAACTGCATATAGCTAATGTTAGCTGGCTGGCTAACAAGATAACTGCATGTAGCTAATGTTAGTTGGCTGGCTAAGATAACTGCATATAGCTAACGTTAGCTGGCCAGCTAAGATAACTGCATTTAGCTAACGTTAGCGGGCTGGCTAAGATAACTGCATATAGCTAATGTTAGCTGGCTTGCTAAGATAACTGCATGTAGCTAACGTTAGCTGGCTGGCTAAGATAACTGCATATAGCTAACGTTAGCTGGCTGGCTAAGATAAATGCATATAGCTAATGTTAGCTGGCTGGCTAAGATAACTGCATATAACTAATGTTAGCTGGCTGGCTAAGATAACTGCATATAGCTAACTTTAGCTGGCTGGCTAAAATAACTGCAAATAGCTAATGTTAGCTGGCTGGCTAAGATAACTGCATATAGCTAATGTTAGCTGACTGGCTAAGATAACTGCATATAGCTAATGTTAGCTGGCTGGCTAAGATAACTGCATATAACTAATGTTAGCTGGCTGGCTAAGATAACTGCATATAGCTAACTTTAGCTGGCTGGCTAAAATAACTGCATATAGCTAATGTTAGCTGACTGGCTAAGATAACTGCATATAGCTAATGTTAGCTGACTGGCTAAGATAACTGCATATAGCTAATGTTAGCTGGCTGGCTAAGATAACTGCATATAGCTAGTGTTAGCTGGCTGGCTAAGATAACTGCATATAGCTAGTGTTAGCTGGCTGGCTAAGATAACTTCATATAGCTAACGTTAGTTGGCTGGCTAGCATATAGTTAATGTTAGCTGGCTGGCTAAGATAACTGCATATAGCTAATGGTAGCTGGCTGGCTAAGATAACTGCATATAGCTAACATTAGCTGGCCCGGCTAAGATAACTGCATATAGCTAACATTAGCTGGCCGGCTAAGATAACTGCATATAGCTAACGTTAGCTGGCTGGCTAAGATAACTGCATATAGCTAATGTTAGCTGGCTGGCTAAGATAACTGCATATAGCTAATGTTAGCTGGCTGGCTAACAAGATAACTGCATATAGCTAACGTTAGCTGGCTGGCTAAGATAACTGCATATAGCTAACGTTAGCTGGCTGGCTAAGATAAATGCATATAGCTAATGTTAGCTGGCTGGCTAAGATAACTGCATATAACTAATGTTAGCTGGCTTGCTAAGATAACTGCATATAGCTAACTTTAGCTGGCTGGCTAAAATAACTGCAAATAGCTAATGTTAGCTGGCTGGCTAAGATAACTGCATATAGCTAATGTTAGCTGACTGGCTAAGATAACTGCATATAGCTAATGTTAGCTGGCTGGCTAAGATAACTGCATATAACTAATGTTAGCTGGCTGGCTAAGATAACTGCATATAGCTAACTTTAGCTGGCTGGCTAAAATAACTGCATATAGCTAATGTTAGCTGACTGGCTAAGATAACTGCATATAGCTAATGTTAGCTGACTGGCTAAGATAACTGCATATAGCTAATGTTAGCTGGCTGGCTAAGATAACTGCATATAGCTAGTGTTAGCTGGCTGGCTAAGATAACTGCATATAGCTAGTGTTAGCTGGCTGGCTAAGATAACTTCATATAGCTAACGTTAGTTGGCTGGCTAGCATATAGTTAATGTTAGCTGGCTGGCTAAGATAACTGCATATAGCTAATGGTAGCTGGCTGGCTAAGATAACTGCATATAGCTAACATTAGCTGGCCCGGCTAAGATAACTGCATATAGCTAACATTAGCTGGCCGGCTAAGATAACTGCATATAGCTAACGTTAGCTGGCTGGCTAAGATAACTGCATATAGCTAATGTTAGCTGGCTGGCTAAGATAACTGCATATAGCTAATGTTAGCTGGCTGGCTAACAAGATAACTGCATATAGCTAACATTAGCTTGCTGGCTAAGATAACTGCATATAGCTAACAATAGCTGGCCCGGCTAAGATAACTGCATATAGCTAACATTAGCTGGCTGGCTAAGATAACTGCATATAGCTAATGTTAGCTGGCTGGCTAACAAGATAACTGCATATAGCTAACGTTAGCTGGCTGGCTAAGATAACTGCATATAGCTAACGTTAGCTGGCTGGCTAAGATAAATGCATATAGCTAATGTTAGCTGGCTGGCTAAGATAACTGCATATAACTAATGTTACCTGGCTGGCTAAGATAACTGCATATAGCTAATGTTAGCTGGCTGGCTAACAAGATAACTGCATATAGCTAATGTTAGTTGGCTGGCTAAGATAACTGCATATAGCTAATGTTAGCTGGCTTGCTAAGATAACTGCATGTAGCTAACGTTAGCTGGCTGGCTAAGATAACTGCATATAGCTAACGTTAGCTGGCTGGCTAAGATAAATGCATATAGCTAATGTTAGCTGGCTGGCTAAGATAACTGCATATAACTAATGTTAGCTGGCTGGCTAAGATAACTGCATATAGTTAACTTTAGCTGGCTGGCTAAAATAACTGCAAATAGCTAATGTTAGCTGGCTGGCTAAGATAACTGCATATAGCTAATGTTAGCTGACTGGCTAAGATAACTGCATATAGCTAATGTTAGCTGACTGGGTAAGATAACTGCATATAGCTAATGTTAGCTGGCTTGCTAAGATAACTGCATGTAGCTAACGTTAGCTGGCTGGCTAAGATAACTGCATATAGCTAACGTTAGCTGGCTGGCTAAGATAAATGCATATAGCTAATGTTAGCTGGCTGGCTAAGATAACTGCATATAACTAATGTTAGCTGGCTGGCTAAGATAACTGCATATAGTTTACTTTAGCTGGCTGGCTAAAATAACTGCATATAGCTAACGTTAGTTGGCTGGCTAACATATAGTTAATGTTAGCTGGCTGGCTAAGATAACTGCATATAGCTAATGTTAGCTGGCTAAGATAACTGCATATAGCTAATGTTAGCTGACTGGCTAAGATAACTGCATATAGCTAATGTTAGCTGACTGGGTAAGATAACTGCATATAGCTAATGTTAGCTGGCTGGCTAAGATAACTGCATATAGCTAGTGTTAGCTGGCTGGCTAAGATAACTGCATATAGCTAACGTTAGTTGGCTGGCTAGCATATAGTTAATGTTAGCTGGCTGGCTAAGATAACTGCATATAGCTAATGTTAGCTGGCTGGCTAAGATAACTGCATATAGCTAACATTAGCTGGCCCGGCTAAGATAACTGCATATAGCTAACATTAGCTGGCTGGCTAAGATAACTGCATATAGCTAATGTTAGCTGGCTGGCTAAGATAACTGCATATAGCTAACATTAGCTGGCTGGCTAAGATAACTGCATATAGCTAACGTTAGCTGGCTGGCCAAGATAAATGCATATAGCTAATGTTAGCTGGCTGGCTAAGATAACTGCATATAGCTAACGTTAGCTGGCTAGCTAAGATAACTGCATTTAGCTAAAATTAGCTGGCTGGCTAAGATAACTGCATATAGCTCAAATTAGCTGGCTGGCTAAGATAACTGCATATAGCTAATGTTAGCTGGCTGGCTAAGATAACTGCATATAGCTAATGTTAGCTGGCTGGCTAAGATAACTGCATATAGCTAATGTTAGCTGGCTGGCTAAGATAACTGCATATAGCTAACGTTAGCTGGCTGGCTAAGAAAACTGCATATAGCTAACGTTAGCTGGCTGGCTAAGAAAACTGCATATAGCTAATGTTAGCTGGCCCGGCTAAGATAACTGCATATAGCTAATGTTAGCTGGCTGGCTAACAAGATAACTGCATGTAGCTAATGTTAGTTGGCTGGCTAAGATAACTGCATATAGCTAACGTTAGCTGGCCAGCTAAGATAACTGCATATAGCTAATGTTAGCTGGCTTGCTAAGATAACTGCATGTAGCTAACGTTAGCTGGCTGGCTAAGATAACTGCATATAGCTAACGTTAGCTGGCTGGCTAAGATAAATGCATATAGCTAATGTTAGCTGGCTGGCTAAGATAACTGCATATAACTAATGTTAGCTGGCTGGCTAAGATAACTGCATATAGCTAATGTTAGCTGGCTGGCTAAGATAACTGCATATAACTAATGTTAGCTGGCTGGCTAAGATAACTGCATATAGCTAACTTTAGCTGGCTGGCTAAGATAACTGCATATAGCTAATGTTAGCTGGCTGGCTAAGATAACTGCATATAACTAATGTTAGCTGACTGGCTAAGATAACTGCATATAGCTAATGTTAGCTGGCTGGCTAAGATAACTGCATATAGCTAGTGTTAGCTGGCTGGCTAAGATAACTGCATATAGCTAGTGTTAGCTGGCTGGCTAAGATAACTTCATATAGCTAACGTTAGTTGGCTGGCTAGCATATAGTTAATGTTAGCTGGCTGGCTAAGATAACTGCATATAGCTAATGGTAGCTGGCTGGCTAAGATAACTGCATATAGCTAACATTAGCTGGCCCCGCTAAGATAACTGCATATAGCTAACATTAGCTGGCCGGCTAAGATAACTGCATATAGCTAACGTTAGCTGGCTGGCTAAGATAACTGCATATAGCTAATGTTAGCTGGCTGGCTAAGATAACTGCATATAGCTAATGTTAGCTGGCTGGCTAACAATATAACTGCATATAGCTAACGTTAGCTGGCTGGCTAAGATAACTGCATATAGCTAACGTTAGCTGGCTGGCTAAGATAAATGCATATAGCTAATGTTAGCTGGCTGGCTAAGATAACTGCATATAACTAATGTTAGCTGGCTTGCTAAGATAACTGCATATAGCTAACTTTAGCTGGCTGGCTAAAATAACTGCAAATAGCTAATGTTAGCTGGCTGGCTAAGATAACTGCATATAGCTAATGTTAGCTGACTGGCTAAGATAACTGCATATAGCTAATGTTAGCTGGCTGGCTAAGATAACTGCATATAACTAATGTTAGCTGGCTGGCTAAGATAAATGCATATAGCTAATGTTAGCTGGCTGGCTAAGATAACTGCATATAACTAATGTTAGCTGGCTTGCTAAGATAACTGCATATAGCTAACTTTAGCTGGCTGGCTAAGATAACTGCATATAGCTAACGTTAGTTGGCTGGCTAGCATATAGTTAATGTTAGCTGGCTGGCTAAGATAACTGCATATAGCTAATGTTAGCTGGCTGGCTAAGATAACTGCATATAGCTAACATTAGCTGGCCCGGCTAAGATAACTGCATATAGCTAACATTAGCTGGCTGGCCAAGATAAATGCATATAGCTAATGTTAGCTGGCTGGCTAAGATAACTGCATATAGCTAACGTTAGCTGGCTAGCTAAGATAACTGCATTTAGCTAAAATTAGCTGGCTGGCTAAGATATCTGCATATAGCTCAAATTAGCTGGCTGGCTAAGATAACTGCATATAGCTAATGTTAGCTGGCTGGCTAAGATAACTGCATATAGCTAATGTTAGCTGGCTGGCTAAGATAACTGCATATAGCTAATGTTAGCTGGCTGGCTAAGATAACTGCATATAGCTAACGTTAGCTGGCTGGCTAAGAAAACTGCATATAGCTAACGTTAGCTGGCTGGCTAAGAAAACTGCATATAGCTAATGTTAGCTGGCCCGGCTAAGATAACTGCATATAGCTAATGTTAGCTGGCTGGCTAACAAGATAACTGCATGTAGCTAATGTTAGTTGGCTGGCTAAGATAACTGCATATAGCTAACGTTAGCTGGCCAGCTAAGATAACTGCATTTAGCTAACGTTAGCGGGCTGGCTAAGATAACTGCATATAGCTAATGTTAGCTGGCTTGCTAAGATAACTGCATGTAGCTAACGTTAGCTGGCTGGCTAAGATAACTGCATATAGCTAACGTTAGCTGGCTGGCTAAGATAAATGCATATAGCTAATGTTAGCTGGCTGGCTAAGATAACTGCATATAACTAATGTTAGCTGGCTGGCTAAGATAACTGCATATAGCTAACTTTAGCTGGCTGGCTAAAATAACTGCAAATAGCTAATGTTAGCTGGCTGGCTAAGATAACTGCATATAGCTAATGTTAGCTGACTGGCTAAGATAACTGCATATAGCTAATGTTAGCTGGCTGGCTAAGATAACTGCATATAACTAATGTTAGCTGGCTGGCTAAGATAACTGCATATAGCTAACTTTAGCTGGCTGGCTAAAATAACTGCATATAGCTAATGTTAGCTGACTGGCTAAGATAACTGCATATAGCTAATGTTAGCTGACTGGCTAAGATAACTGCATATAGCTAATGTTAGCTGGCTGGCTAAGATAACTGCATATAGCTAGTGTTAGCTGGCTGGCTAAGATAACTGCATATAGCTAGTGTTAGCTGGCTGGCTAAGATAACTTCATATAGCTAACGTTAGTTGGCTGGCTAGCATATAGTTAATGTTAGCTGGCTGGCTAAGATAACTGCATATAGCTAATGGTAGCTGGCTGGCTAAGATAACTGCATATAGCTAACATTAGCTGGCCCGGCTAAGATAACTGCATATAGCTAACATTAGCTGGCCGGCTAAGATAACTGCATATAGCTAACGTTAGCTGGCTGGCTAAGATAACTGCATATAGCTAATGTTAGCTGGCTGGCTAAGATAACTGCATATAGCTAATGTTAGCTGGCTGGCTAACAAGATAACTGCATATAGCTAACGTTAGCTGGCTGGCTAAGATAACTGCATATAGCTAACGTTAGCTGGCTGGCTAAGATAAATGCATATAGCTAATGTTAGCTGGCTGGCTAAGATAACTGCATATAACTAATGTTAGCTGGCTTGCTAAGATAACTGCATATAGCTAACTTTAGCTGGCTGGCTAAAATAACTGCAAATAGCTAATGTTAGCTGGCTGGCTAAGATAACTGCATATAGCTAATGTTAGCTGACTGGCTAAGATAACTGCATATAGCTAATGTTAGCTGGCTGGCTAAGATAACTGCATATAACTAATGTTAGCTGGCTTGCTAATATAACTGCATATAGCTAACTTTAGCTGGCTGGCTAAAATAACTGCAAATAGCTAATGTTAGCTGGCTGGCTAAGATAACTGCATATAGCTAATGTTAGCTGACTGGCTAAGATAACTGCATATAGCTAATGTTAGCTGGCTGGCTAAGATAACTGCATATAACTAATGTTAGCTGGCTGGCTAAGATAACTGCATATAGCTAACTTTAGCTGGCTGGCTAAAATAACTGCATATAGCTAATGTTAGCTGACTGGCTAAGATAACTGCATATAGCTAATGTTAGCTGACTGGCTAAGATAACTGCATATAGCTAATGTTAGCTGGCTGGCTAAGATAACTGCATATAGCTAGTGTTAGCTGGCTGGCTAAGATAACTGCATATAGCTAGTGTTAGCTGGCTGGCTAAGATAACTTCATATAGCTAACGTTAGTTGGCTGGCTAGCATATAGTTAATGTTAGCTGGCTGGCTAAGATAACTGCATATAGCTAATGGTAGCTGGCTGGCTAAGATAACTGCATATAGCTAACATTAGCTGGCCCGGCTAAGATAACTGCATATAGCTAACATTAGCTGGCCGGCTAAGATAACTGCATATAGCTAACGTTAGCTGGCTGGCTAAGATAACTGCATATAGCTAATGTTAGCTGGCTGGCTAAGATAACTGCATATAGCTAATGTTAGCTGGCTGGCTAACAAGATAACTGCATATAGCTAACATTAGCTTGCTGGCTAAGATAACTGCATATAGCTAACAATAGCTGGCCCGGCTAAGATAACTGCATATAGCTAACATTAGCTGGCTGGCTAAGATAACTGCATATAGCTAATGTTAGCTGGCTGGCTAACAAGATAACTGCATATAGCTAACGTTAGCTGGCTGGCTAAGATAACTGCATATAGCTAACGTTAGCTGGCTGGCTAAGATAAATGCATATAGCTAATGTTAGCTGGCTGGCTAAGATAACTGCATATAACTAATGTTACCTGGCTGGCTAAGATAACTGCATATAGCTAACTTTAGCTGGCTGGCTAAAATAACTGCATATAGCTAATGTTAGCTGACTGGCTAAGATAACTGCATATAGCTAATGTTAGCTGACTGGCTAAGATAACTGCATATAGCTAATGTTAGCTGGCTGGCTAAGATAACTGCATATAACTAATGTTAGCTGGCTGGCTAAGATAACTGCATATAGCTAGTGTTAGCTGGCTGGCTAAGATAACTTCATATAGCTAACGTTAGTTGGCTGGCTAGCATATAGTTAATGTTAGCTGGCTGGCTAAGATAACTGCATATAGCTAATGTTAGCTGGCTGGCTAAGATAACTGCATATAGCTAATGTTAGCTGGCTGGCTAACAAGATAACTGCATGTAGCTAATGTTAGTTGGCTGGCTAAGATAACTGCATATAGCTAACGTTAGCTGGCCGGCTAAGATAACTGCATTTAGCTAACGTTAGCTGGCTGGCTAAGAAAACTGCATGTAGCTAACGTTAGCTGGCTGGCTAAGATAACTGCATATAGTTAATGTTAGCTGGCTGGCTAAGATAACTGCATATAGCTAATGTTAGCTGGCTGGCTAACAAGATAACTGCATGTAGCTAATGTTAGCTGGCTGGCTAAGATAACTGCATATAGCTAATGTTAGCTGGCTGGCTAACAAGATAACTGCATATAGCTAACGTTAGCTGGCTGGCTAAGATAACTGCATATAGCTAATGTTAGCTGGGCCGGCTAAGATAACTGCATATAGCTAATGTTAGCTGGCTGGCTAACAGATAACTGCATGTAGCTAATGTTAGTTGGCTGGCTAAGATAACTGCATATAGCTAACGTTAGCTGGCCAGCTAAGATAACTGCATTTAGCTAACGTTAGCTGGCCGGCTAAGATAACTGCATTTAGCTAACGTTAGCTGGCTGGCTAAGAAAACTGCATGTAGCTAACGTTAGCTGGCTGGCTAAGATAACTGCATATAGTTAATGTTAGCTGGCTGGCTAAGATAACTGCATATAGCTAATGTTAGCTGGCTGGCTAAAATAACTGCAAATAGCTAATGTTAGCTGGCTGGCTAAGATAACTGCATATAGCTAATGTTAGCTGACTGGCTAAGATAACTGCATATAGCTAATGTTAGCTGACTGGCTAAGATAACTGCATATAGCTAATGTTAGCTGGCTGGCTAAGATAACTGCATATAACTAATGTTAGCTGGCTGGCTAAGATAACTGCATATAGCTAATGTTAGCTGACTGGCTAAGATAACTGCATATAGCTAATGTTAGCTGACTGGCTAAGATAACTGCATATAGCTAATGTTAGCTGGCTGGCTAAGATAACTGCATATAGCTAGTGTTAGCTGGCTGGCTAAGATAACTGCATATAGCTAGTGTTAGCTGGCTGGCTAAGATAACTTCATATAGCTAACGTTAGTTGGCTGGCTAGCATATAGTTAATGTTAGCTGGCTGGCTAAGATAACTGCATATAGCTAATGGTAGCTGGCTGGCTAAGATAACTGCATATAGCTAACATTAGCTGGCCCGGCTAAGATAACTGCATATAGCTAACATTAGCTGGCCGGCTAAAATAACTGCATATAGCTAACGTTAGCTGGCTGGCTAAGATAACTGCATATAGCTAATGTTAGCTGGCTGGCTAAGATAACTGCATATAGCTAATGTTAGCTGGCTGGCTAACAAGAAAACTGCATATAGCTAACATTAGCTTGCTGGCTAAGATAACTGCATATAGCTAACATTAGCTGGCTGGCTAAGATAACTGCATATAGCTAACGTTAGCTGGCTGGCTAAGATAAATGCATATAGCTAATGCATATAGCTAATGTTAGCTGGCTGGCTAAGATAACTGCATATAGCTAACATTAGCTGGCCCGGCTAAGATAACTGCATATAGCTAACATTAGCTGGCTGGCTAAGATAACTGCATATAGCTAATGTTAGCTGGCTGGCTAACAAGATAACTGCATATAGCTAACGTTAGCTGGCTGGCTAAGATAACTTCATTTAGCTAACATTAGCTTGCTGGCTAAGATAACTGCATATAGCTAACATTAGCTGGCTGGCTAAGATAACTGCATATAGCTAATGTTAGCTGGCTGGCTAACAAGATAACTGCATATAGCTAACGTTAGCTGGCTGGCTAAGATAACTGCATATAGCTAACGTTAGCTGGCTGGCTAAGATAAATGCATATAGCTAATGTTAGCTGGCTGGCTAAGATAACTGCATATAACTAATGTTAGCTGGCTGGCTAAGATAACTGCATATAGCTAACTTTAGCTGGCTGGCTAAAATAACTGCAAATAGCTAATGTTAGCTGGCTGGCTAAGATAACTGCATATAGCTAATGTTAGCTGACTGTCTAAGATAACTGCATATAGCTAATGTTAGCTGGCTGGCTAAGATAACTGCATATAGCTAACTTTAGCTGGCTGGCTAAAATAACTGCATATAGCTAATGTTAGCTGACTGGCTAAGATAACTGCATATAGCTAATGTTAGCTGACTGGCTAAGATAACTGCATATAGCTAATGTTAGCTGGCTGGCTAAGATAACTGCATATAGCTAGTGTTAGCTGGCTGGCTAAGATAACTGCATATAGCTAGTGTTAGCTGGCTGGCTAAGATAACTTCATATAGCTAACGTTAGTTGGCTGGCTAGCATATAGTTAATGTTAGCTGGCTGGCTAAGATAACTGCATATAGCTAATGGTAGCTGGCTGGCTAAGATAACTGCATATAGCTAACATTAGCTGGCCCGGCTATAATAACTGCATATAGCTAACATTAGCTGGCCGGCTAAGATAACTGCATATAGCTAACGTTAGCTGGCTGGCTAAGATAACTGCATATAGCTAATGTTAGCTGGCTGGCTAAGATAACTGCATATAGCTAATGTTAGCTGGCTGGCTAACAAGATAACTGCATGTAGCTAATGTTAGTTGGCTGGCTAAGATAACTGCATATAGCTAACGTTAGCTGGCCGGCTAAGATAACTGCATTTAGCTAACGTTAGCTGGCTGGCTAAGAAAACTGCATGTAGCTAACGTTAGCTGGCTGGCTAAGATAACTGCATATAGTTAATGTTAGCTGGCTGGCTAAGATAACTGCATATAGTTAATGTTAGCTGACTGGCTAAGATAACTGCATATAGCTAATGTTAGCTGACTGGCTAAGATAACTGCATATAGCTAATGTTAGCTGGCTGGCTAAGATAACTGCATATAGCTAGTGTTAGCTGGCTGGCTAAGATAACTGCATATAGCTAGTGTTAGCTGGCTGGCTAAGATAACTTCATATAGCTAACGTTAGTTGGCTGGCTAGCATATAGTTAATGTTAGCTGGCTGGCTAAGATAACTGCATATAGCTAATGGTAGCTGGCTGGCTAAGATAACTGCATATAGCTAACATTAGCTGGCCCGGCTATAATAACTGCATATAGCTAACATTAGCTGGCCGGCTAAGATAACTGCATATAGCTAACGTTAGCTGGCTGGCTAAGATAACTGCATATAGCTAATGTTAGCTGGCTGGCTAAGATAACTGCATATAGCTAATGTTAGCTGGCTGGCTAACAAGATAACTGCATGTAGCTAATGTTAGTTGGCTGGCTAAGATAACTGCATATAGCTAACGTTAGCTGGCCGGCTAAGATAACTGCATTTAGCTAACGTTAGCTGGCTGGCTAAGAAAACTGCATGTAGCTAACGTTAGCTGGCTGGCTAAGATAACTGCATATAGTTAATGTTAGCTGGCTGGCTAAGATAACTGCATATAGCTAACTTTAGCTGGCTGGCTAAAATAACTGCAAATAGCTAATGTTAGCTGGCTGGCTAAGATAACTGCATATAGCTAATGTTAGCTGACTGTCTAAGATAACTGCATATAGCTAATGTTAGCTGGCTGGCTAAGATAACTGCATATAGCTAACTTTAGCTGGCTGGCTAAAATAACTGCATATAGCTAATGTTAGCTGACTGGCTAAGATAACTGCATATAGCTAATGTTAGCTGACTGGCTAAGATAACTGCATATAGCTAATGTTAGCTGGCTGGCTAAGATAACTGCATATAGCTAGTGTTAGCTGGCTGGCTAAGATAACTGCATATAGCTAGTGTTAGCTGGCTGGCTAAGATAACTTCATATAGCTAACGTTAGTTGGCTGGCTAGCATATAGTTAATGTTAGCTGGCTGGCTAAGATAACTGCATATAGCTAATGGTAGCTGGCTGGCTAAGATAACTGCATATAGCTAACATTAGCTGGCCCGGCTATAATAACTGCATATAGCTAACATTAGCTGGCCGGCTAAGATAACTGCATATAGCTAACGTTAGCTGGCTGGCTAAGATAACTGCATATAGCTAATGTTAGCTGGCTGGCTAAGATAACTGCATATAGCTAATGTTAGCTGGCTGGCTAACAAGATAACTGCATGTAGCTAATGTTAGTTGGCTGGCTAAGATAACTGCATATAGCTAACGTTAGCTGGCCGGCTAAGATAACTGCATTTAGCTAACGTTAGCTGGCTGGCTAAGAAAACTGCATGTAGCTAACGTTAGCTGGCTGGCTAAGATAACTGCATATAGTTAATGTTAGCTGGCTGGCTAAGATAACTGCATATAGTTAATGTTAGCTGACTGGCTAAGATAACTGCATATAGCTAATGTTAGCTGACTGGCTAAGATAACTGCATATAGCTAATGTTAGCTGGCTGGCTAAGATAACTGCATATAGCTAGTGTTAGCTGGCTGGCTAAGATAACTGCATATAGCTAGTGTTAGCTGGCTGGCTAAGATAACTTCATATAGCTAACGTTAGTTGGCTGGCTAGCATATAGTTAATGTTAGCTGGCTGGCTAAGATAACTGCATATAGCTAATGGTAGCTGGCTGGCTAAGATAACTGCATATAGCTAACATTAGCTGGCCCGGCTATAATAACTGCATATAGCTAACATTAGCTGGCCGGCTAAGATAACTGCATATAGCTAACGTTAGCTGGCTGGCTAAGATAACTGCATATAGCTAATGTTAGCTGGCTGGCTAAGATAACTGCATATAGCTAATGTTAGCTGGCTGGCTAACAAGATAACTGCATGTAGCTAATGTTAGTTGGCTGGCTAAGATAACTGCATATAGCTAACGTTAGCTGGCCGGCTAAGATAACTGCATTTAGCTAACGTTAGCTGGCTGGCTAAGAAAACTGCATGTAGCTAACGTTAGCTGGCTGGCTAAGATAACTGCATATAGTTAATGTTAGCTGGCTGGCTAAGATAACTGCATATAGCTAATGTTAGCTGGCTGGCTAACAAGATAACTGCATGTAGCTAATGTTAGCTGGCTGGCTAAGATAACTGCATATAGCTAATGTTAGCTGGCTGGCTAACAAGATAACTGCATATAGCTAACGTTAGCTGGCTGGCTAAGATAACTGCATATTGCTAATGTTAGCTGGGCCGGCTAAGATAACTGCATATAGCTAATGTTAGCTGGCTGGCTAACAAGATAACTGCATGTAGCTAATGTTAGTTGGCTGGCTAAGATAACTGCATATAGCTAACGTTAGCTGGCCAGCTAAGATAACTGCATTTAGCTAACGTTAGCTGGCCGGCTAAGATAACTGCATTTAGCTAACGTTAGCTGGCTGGCTAAGAAAACTGCATGTAGCTAACGTTAGCTGGCTGGCTAAGATAACTGCATATAGTTAATGTTAGCTGGCTGGCTAAGATAACTGCATATAGCTAATGTTAGCTGGCTGGCATAATAACTGCATAAAGCTAACGTTAGCTGGCTGGCTAAGATAACTGCATATAGCTAGTGTTAGCTGGCTGGCTAAGATAACTGCATATAGCTAGTGTTAGCTGGCTGGCGAAGATAACTGCATATAGCTAACGTTAGTTGGCTGGCTAAGATAACTGCATATAGCTAACATTAGCTGGCTGGCTAAGATATCTGCATTTAGCCAACATTAGCTGGCTGGCTAAGATAACTGCATATAGTTAATGTTAGCTGGCCCGGCTAAGATAACTGCATATAGCTAATGTTAGCTGGCCCGGCTGAGAAAGCTGCATATAGCTAATGTTAGCTGGATTGCTAAGATAACTGCATGTAGCTAATGATAGCTGGCTGGCTAAGATAACTGCATATAGCTAACGTTAGCTGGCTGGCTAAGATAACTTCATTTAGCTAACATTAGCTTGCTGGCTAAGATAACTGCATATAGCTAACATTAGCTGGCTGGCTAAGATAACTGCATATAGCTAACGTTAGCTGGCTGGCTAAGATAAATGCATATAGCTAATGCATATAGCTAATGTTAGCTGGCTGGCTAAGATAACTGCATATAGCTAACATTAGCTGGCCCGGCTAAGATAACTGCATATAGCTAACATTAGCTGGCTGGCTAAGATAACTGCATATAGCTAACGTTAGCTGGCTGGCTAAGATAACTTCATTTAGCTAACATTAGCTTGCTGGCTAAGATAACTGCATATAGCTAACATTAGCTGGCTGGCTAAGATAACTGCATATAGCTAACGTTAGCTGGCTGGCCAAGATAAATGCATATAGCTAATGTTAGTTGGCTGGCTAAGATAACTGCATATAGCTAACGTTAGCTGGCTAGCTAAGATAACTGCATTTAGCTAAAATTAGCTGGCTGGCTAAGATAACTGCATATAGCTAAAATTAGCTGGCTGGCTAAGATAACTGCATATAGCTAATGTTAGCTGGCTGGCTAAGATAACTGCATATAGCTAATGTTAGCTGGCTGGCTAAGATAACTGCATATAGCTAACGTTAGCTGGCTGGCTAAGAAAACTGCATATAGCTAATGTTAGCTGGCCCGGCTAAGATAACTGCATATAGCTAATGTTAGCTGGCTGGCTAACAAGATAACTGCATATAGCTAATGTTAGTTGGCTGGCTAAGATATCTTCATATAGCTAACGTTAGTTGGCTGGCTAGCATATAGTTAATGTTAGCTGGCTGGCTAAGATAACTGCATATAGCTAATGTTAGCTGGCTGGCTAAGATAACTTCATATAGCTAACGTTAGTTGGCTGGCTAGCATATAGTTAATGTTAGCTGGCTGGCTAAGATAACTGCATATAGCTAATGGTAGCTGGCCGGCTAAGATAACTGCATATAGCTAACATTAGCTGGCCCGGCTAAGATAACTGCATATAGCTAACATTAGCTGGCCGGCTAAGATAACTGCATATAGCTAACGTTAGCTGGCTGGCTAAGATAACTGCATATAGCTAAAGTTAGCTGGCTGGCTAAGATAACTGCATATAGCTAATGTTAGCTGGCTGGCTAACAAGATAACTGCATGTAGCTAATGTTAGTTGGCTGGCTAAGATAACTGCATATAGCTAACGTTAGCTGGCCGGCTAAGATAACTGCATTTAGCTAACGTTAGCTGGCTGGCTAAGAAAACTGCATGTAGCTAACGTTAGCTGGCTGGCTAAGATAACTGCATATAGTTAATGTTAGCTGGCTGGCTAAGATAACTGCATATAGCTAATGTTAGCTGGCTGGCTAACAAGATAACTGCATGTAGCTAATGTTAGCTGGCTGGCTAAGATAACTGCATATAGCTAATGTTAGCTGGCTGGCTAACAAGATAACTGCATATAGCTAACGTTAGCTGGCTGGCTAAGATAACTGCATATAGCTAATGTTAGCTGGGCCGGCTAAGATAACTGCATATAGCTAATGTTAGCTGGCTGGCTAACAAGATAACTGCATGTAGCTAATGTTAGTTGGCTGGCTAAGATAACTGCATATAGCTAACGTTAGCTGGCCAGCTAAGATAACTGCATTTAGCTAACGTTAGCTGGCCGGCTAAGATAACTGCATTTAGCTAACGTTAGCTGGCTGGCTAAGAAAACTGCATGTAGCTAACGTTAGCTGGCTGGCTAAGATAACTGCATATAGTTAATGTTAGCTGGCTGGCTAAGATAACTGCATATAGCTAATGTTAGCTGGCTGGCATAATAACTGCATAAAGCTAACGTTAGCTGGCTGGCTAAGATAACTGCATATAGCTAATGTTAGCTGGCTGGCTAAGATAACTGCATATAGCTAGTGTTAGCTGGCTGGCGAAGATAACTGCATATAGCTAACGTTAGTTGGCTGGCTAAGATAACTGCATATAGCTAACATTAGCTGGCTGGCTAAGATAACTGCATATAGCTAATGTTAGCTGGCTTGCTAAGATAACTGCATGTAGCTAACGTTAGCTGGCTGGCTAAGATAACTGCATATAGCTAACGTTAGCTGGCTGGCTAAGATAAATGCATATAGCTAATGTTAGCTGGCTGGCTAAGATAACTGCATATAACTAATGGTAGCTGGCTGGCTAAGATAACTGCATATAGCTAACTTTAGCTGGCTGGCTAAAATAACTGCAAATAGCTAATGTTAGCTGGCTGGCTAAGATAACTGCATATAGCTAATGTTAGCTGACTGGCTAAGATAACTGCATATAGCTAATGTTAGCTGGCTGGCTAAGATAACTGCATATAACTAATGTTAGCTGGCTGGCTAAGATAACTGCATATAGCTAACTTTAGCTGGCTGGCTAAAATAACTGCATATAGCTAATGTTAGCTGACTGGCTAAGATAACTGCATATAGCTAATGTTAGCTGACTGGCTAAGATAACTGCATATAGCTAATGTTAGCTGGCTGGCTAAGATAACTGCATATAGCTAGTGTTAGCTGGCTGGCTAAGATAACTGCATATAGCTAGTGTTAGCTGGCTGGCTAAGATAACTTCATATAGCTAACGTTAGTTGAATGGCTAGCATATAGTTAATGTTAGCTGGCTGGCTAAGATAACTGCATATAGCTAATGGTAGCTGGCTGGCTAAGATAACTGCATATAGCTAACATTAGCTGGCCCGGCTAAGATAACTGCATATAGCTAACATTAGCTGGCCGGCTAAGATAACTGCATATAGCTAACGTTAGCTGGCTGGCTAAGATAACTGCATATAGCTAATGTTAGCTGGCTGGCTAAGATAACTGCATATAGCTAATGTTAGCTGGCTGGCTAACAAGATAACTGCATATAGCTAACGTTAGCTGGCTGGCTAAGATAACTGCATATAGCTAACGTTAGCTGGCTGGCTAAGATAAATGCATATAGCTAATGTTAGCTGGCTGGCTAAGATAACTGCATATAACTAATGTTAGCTGGCTGGCTAAGTTAACTGCATATAGCTAACTTTAGCTGGCTGGCTAAATTAACTGCAAATAGCTAATGTTAGCTGGCTGGCTAAGATAACTGCATATAGCTAATGTTAGCTGACTGGCTAAGATAACTGCATATAGCTAATGTTAGCTGGCTGGCTAAGATAACTGCATATAACTAATGTTAGCTGGCTGGCTAAGATAACTGCATATAGCTAACTTTAGCTGGCTGGCTAAAATAACTGCATATAGCTAATGTTAGCTGACTGGCTAAGATAACTGCATATAGCTAATGTTAGCTGACTGGCTAAGATAACTGCATATAGCTAACGTTAGCTGGCCAGCTAAGATAACTGCATTTAGCTAACGTTAGCTGGCTGGCTAAGATAACTGCATTTAGCTAACGTTAGCTGGCTGGCTAACAAAACTGCATGTAGCTAACGTTAGCTGGCTGGCTAAGATAACTGCATATAGTTAATGTTAGCTGGCTGGCTAAGATAACTACATATAGCTAATGTTAGCTGGTTGTCATAATAACTGCATAAAGCTAACGTTAGCTGGCTGGCTAAGATAACTGCATATAGCTAATGTTAGCTGGCTGGCTAAGATAACTGCATATAGCTAGTGTTAGCTGGCTGGCTAAGATAACTGCATATAGCTAACGTTAGCTGGCTGGCTAAGATAAATGCACATAGCTAATGTTAGCTGGCTGGCTAAGATAACTGCATATAACTAATGTTAGCTGGCTGGCTAAGTTAACTGCATATAGCTAACTTTAGCTGGCTGGCTAAATTAACTGCAAATAGCTAATGTTAGCTGGCTGGCTAAGATAACTGCATATAGCTAATGTTAGCTGACTGGCTAAGATAACTGCATATAGCTAATGTTAGCTGGCTGGCTAAGATAACTGCATATAACTAATGTTAGCTGGCTGGCTAAGATAACTGCATATAGCTAACTTTAGCTGGCTGGCAAAATAACTGCATATAGCTAATGTTAGCTGACTGGCTAAGATAACTGCATATAGCTAATGTTAGCTGACTGGCTAAGATAACTGCATATAGCTAACGTTAGCTGGCCAGCTAAGATAACTGCATTTAGCTAACGTTAGCTGGCTGGCTAAGATAACTGCATTTAGCTAACGTTAGCTGGCTGGCTAACAAAACTGCATGTAGCTAACGTTAGCTGGCTGGCTAAGATAACTGCATATAGTTAATGTTAGCTGGCTGGCTAAGATAACTACATATAGCTAATGTTAGCTGGTTGTCATAATAACTGCATAAAGCTAACGTTAGCTGGCTGGCTAAGATAACTGCATATAGCTAATGTTAGCTGGCTGGCTAAGATAACTGCATATAGCTAGTGTTAGCTGGCTGGCTAAGATAACTGCATATAGCTAGTGTTAGCTGGCTGGCGAAGATAACTGCATATAGCTAACGTTAGTTGGCTGGCTAAGATAACTGCATATAGCTAACATTAGCTGGCTGGCTAAGATATCTGCATTTAGCCAACATTAGCTGGCTGGCTAAGATAACTGCATATAGTTAATGTTAGCTGGCCCGGCTAAGATAACTGCATATAGCTAATGTTAGCTGGCCCGGCTGAGAAAGCTGCATATAGCTAATGTTAGCTGGCTTGCTAAGATAACTGCATGTAGCTAACGTTAGCTGGCTGGCTAAGATAACTGCATATAGCTAACGTTAGCTGGCTGGCTAAGATAACAGCATATAGCTAACATTAGCCGGCCCGGCTAAGATAACTGCATATAGCTAACGTTAGCTGGCTGGCTAAGATAAATGCATATAGCTAATGTTAGCTGGCTGGCTAAGATAACTGCAGATAGCTAACATTAGCTGGCCCGGCTAAGATAACTGCATATAGCTAACATTAGCTGGCTGGCTAAGATAACTGCATATAGCTAATGATAGCTGGCTGGCTAAGATAACTGCATATAGCTAACGTTAGCTGGCTGGCTAAGATAACTTCTTTTAGCTAACATTAGCTTGCTGGCTAAGATAACTGCATATAGCTAACATTAGCTGGCTGGCTAAGATAACTGCATATAGCTAACGTTAGCTGGCTGGCCAAGATAACTGCATATAGCTAATGTTAGCTGGCTCGCTAAGATAACTGCATATAGCTAACGTTAGCTGGCTAGCTAAGATAACTGCATTTAGCTAATGTTAGCTGGCTGGCTAAGATAGCTGCATATAGCTAATGTTAGCTGGCTGGCTAAGATAACTGCATATAGCTAATGTTAGCTGACTGGCTAAGATAACTGCATATAGCTAATGTTAGCTGACTGGCTAAGATAACTGCATATAGCTAATGTTAGCTGGCTGGCTAAGATAACTGCATATAGCTAATGTTAGCTGGCTGGCTAAGATAACTGCATGTAGCTAACGTTAGCTGGCTGGCTAAGATAACTGCATATAGCTAACGTTAGCTGGCTGGATAAGATAAATGCATATAGCTAATGTTAGCTGGCTGGCTAAGATAACTGCATATAACTAATGTTAGCTGGCTGGCTAAGATAACTGCATATAGTTAACTTTAGCTGTCTGGCTAAAATAACTGCAAATAGCTAATGTTAGCTGGCTGGCTAAGATAACTGCATATAGCTAGTGTTAGCTGGCTGGCTAAGATAACTGCATATAGCTAACGTTAGTTGGCTGGCTAGCATATAGTTAATGTTAGCTGGCTGGCTAAGATAACTGCATATAGCTAATGTTAGCTGGCTGGCTAAGATAACTGCATATAACTAATGTTAGCTGGCTGGCTAAGATAACTGCATATAGCTGATGTTAGCTGGCTTGCTAAGATAACTGCATGTAGCTGACGTTAGCTGGCTGGCTAAGATAACTGCATATAGCTAATGTTAGCTGGCTGGCTAATAACATTCTTTGATTTTTTGTTAGATGGTTGATTTAACGTTAGGTGGTTGGCTA
This sequence comes from Salvelinus fontinalis, assembly GCF_029448725.1. NCBI lineage: Eukaryota > Metazoa > Chordata > Actinopteri > Salmoniformes > Salmonidae > Salvelinus > Salvelinus fontinalis. Next base: position 26,709,414 of record NC_074704.1, on the reverse strand, counting down.
AGATAACTTCATTTAGCTAACATTAGCTTGCTGGCTAAGATAACTGCATATAGCTAATGTTAGCTGGCCCGGCTAAGATAACTGCATATAGCTAATGTTAGCTGGCTGGCTAAGATAACTGCATATAGCTAATGTTAGCTGGCTGGCTAAGATAACTGCATATAGCTAACGTTAGCTGGCCAGCTAAGATAACTGCATTTAGCTAACATTAGCTGGCTGGCTAAGATAACTGCATATAGCTAATGTTAGCTGGCCCGGCTAAGATAACTGCATATAGCTAATGTTAGCTGGCTGGCTAAGATAACTGCATATAGCTAATGTTAGCTGGCTGGCTTAGATAACTGCATATAGCTAATGTTAGCTGGCTGGCTAAGATAACTGCTTATAGCTAATGTTAGCTGACTGCCTAAGATAACTGCACATAGCTAACGTTAGCTGGCTGGCTAAGAAAACTGCATATAGCTAATGTTAGTTGGCTGGCTAAGATAACTGCATTTAGCTAACGTTAGCTGGCTGGCTAAGATAACTGCATATAGCTAATGTTAGCTGGCTTGCTAAGATAACTGCATGTAGCTAACGTTAGCTGGCTGGCTAAGATAACTGCATATAGCTAACGTTAGCTGGCTGGCTAAGATAAATGCATATAGCTAATGTTAGCTGGCTGGCTAAGATAACTGCATATAGCTAATGTTAGCTGGCTTGCTAAGATAACTGCATGTAGCTAACGTTAGCTGGCTGGCTAAGATAACTGCATATAGTTAACTTTAGCTGGCTGGCTAAAATAACTGCAAATAGCTAATGTTAGCTGGCTGGCTAAGATAACTGCATATAGCTAATGTTAGCTGACTGGCTAAGATAACTGCATATAGCTAATGTTAGCTGACTGGGTAAGATAACTGCATATAGCTAATGTTAGCTGGCTGGCTAAGATAACTGCATATAGCTAGTGTTAGCTGGCTGGCTAAGATAACTGCATATAGCTAACTTTAGCTGGCTGGCTAAAATAACTGCATATAGCTAATGTTAGCTGACTGGCTAAGATAACTGCATATAGCTAATGTTAGCTGACTGGCTAAGATAACTGCATATAGCTAACGTTAGCTGGCCAGCTAAGATAACTGCATTTAGCTAACGTTAGCTGGCTGGCTAAGATAACTGCATTTAGCTAACGTTAGCTGGCTGGCTAACAAAACTGCATGTAGCTAACGTTAGCTGGCTGGCTAAGATAACTGCATATAGTTAATGTTAGCTGGCTGGCTAAGATAACTACATATAGCTAATGTTAGCTGGTTGTCATAATAACTGCATAAAGCTAACGTTAGCTGGCTGGCTAAGATAACTGCATATAGCTAATGTTAGCTGGCTGGCTAAGATAACTGCATATAGCTAGTGTTAGCTGGCTGGCTAAGATAACTGCATATAGCTAGTGTTAGCTGGCTGGCGAAGATAACTGCATATAGCTAACGTTAGTTGGCTGGCTAAGATAACTGCATATAGCTAACATTAGCTGGCTGGCTAAGATATCTGCATTTAGCCAACATTAGCTGGCTGGCTAAGATAACTGCATATAGTTAATGTTAGCTGGCCCGGCTAAGATAACTGCATATAGCTAATGTTAGCTGGCCCGGCTGAGAAAGCTGCATATAGCTAATGTTAGCTGGCTTGCTAAGATAACTGCATGTAGCTAACGTTAGCTGGCTGGCTAAGATAACTGCATATAGCTAACGTTAGCTGGCTGGCTAAGATAAATGCATATAGCTAATGTTAGCTGGCTGGCTAAGATAACAGCATATAGCTAACATTAGCCGGCCCGGCTAAGATAACTGCATATAGCTAACGTTAGCTGGCTGGCTAAGATAAATGCATATAGCTAATGTTAGCTGGCTGGCTAAGATAACTGCATATAGCTAACATTAGCTGGCCCGGCTAAGATAACTGCATATAGCTAACATTAGCTGGCTGGCTAAGATAACTGCATATAGCTAATGATAGCTGGCTGGCTAAGATAACTGCATATAGCTAACGTTAGCTGGCTGGCTAAGATAACTTCTTTTAGCTAACATTAGCTTGCTGGCTAAGATAACTGCATATAGCTAACATTAGCTGGCTGGCTAAGATAACTGCATATAGCTAACGTTAGCTGGCTGGCCAAGATAACTGCATATAGCTAATGTTAGCTGGCTGGCTAAGATAACTGCATATAGCTAACGTTAGCTGGCTAGCTAAGATAACTGCATTTAGCTAATGTTAGCTGGCTGGCTAAGATAGCTGCATATAGCTAATGTTAGCTGGCTGGCTAAGATAACTGCATATAGCTAATGTTAGCTGACTGGCTAAGATAACTGCATATAGCTAACGTTAGCTGGCTGGCTAAGAAAATTGCATATAGCTAATGTTAGCTTGCCCGGCTAAGATAACTGCATATAGCTAATGTTAGCTGGCTGGCTAACAAGATAACTGCATATAGCTAATGTTAGTTGGCTGGCTAAGATAACTGCATATAGCTAATGTTAGCTGACTGGCTAAGATAACTGCATATAGCTAATGTTAGCTGACTGGCTAAGATAACTGCATATAGCTAATGTTAGCTGGCTGGCTAAGATAACTGCATATAGCTAATGTTAGCTGGCTGGCTAAGATAACTGCATGTAGCTAACGTTAGCTGGCTGGCTAAGATAACTGCATATAGCTAACGTTAGCTGGCTGGATAAGATAAATGCATATAGCTAATGTTAGCTGGCTGGCTAAGATAACTGCATATAACTAATGTTAGCTGGCTGGCTAAGATAACTGCATATAGTTAACTTTAGCTGTCTGGCTAAAATAACTGCAAATAGCTAATGTTAGCTGGCTGGCTAAGATAACTGCATATAGCTAGTGTTAGCTGGCTGGCTAAGATAACTGCATATAGCTAACGTTAGTTGGCTGGCTAGCATATAGTTAATGTTAGCTGGCTGGCTAAGATAACTGCATATAGCTAATGTTAACTGGCTGGCTAAGATAACTGCATATAACTAATGTTAGCTGGCTGGCTAAGATAACTGCATATAGTTAACTTTAGCTGTCTGGCTAAAATAACTGCAAATAGCTAATGTTAGCTGGCTGGCTAAGATAACTGCATATAGCTAGTGTTAGCTGGCTGGCTAAGATAACTGCATATAGCTAACGTTAGTTGGCTGGCTAGCATATAGTTAATGTTAGCTGGCTGGCTAAGATAACTGCATATAGCTAATGTTAGCTGGCTGGCTAAGATAACTGCATATAACTAATGTTAGCTGGCTGGCTAAGATAACTGCATATAGCTGATGTTAGCTGGCTTGCTAAGATAACTGCATGTAGCTGACGTTAGCTGGCTGGCTAAGATAACTGCATATAGCTAATGTTAGCTGGCTGGCTAATAACATTCTTTGATTTTTTGTTAGATGGTTGATTTAACGTTAGGTGGTTGGCTAAGATAACTTCATTTAGCTAACATTAGCTTGCTGGCTAAGATAACTGCATATAGCTAATGTTAGCTGGCCCGGCTAAGATAACTGCATATAGCTAATGTTAGCTGGCGGGCTAAGATAACTGCATATAGCTAATGTTAGCTGGCTGGCTAAGATAACTGCATATAGCTAACGTTAACTGGCCAGCTAAGATAACTGCATTTAGCTAACATTAGCTGGCTGGCTAAGATAACTGCATATAGCTAATGTTAGCTGGCCCGGCTAAGATAACTGCATATAGCTAATGTTAGCTGGCTGGCTAAGATAACTGCATATAGCTAATGTTAGCTGGCTGGCTTAGATAACTGCTTATAGCTAATGTTAGCTGACTGCCTAAGATAACTGCACATAGCTAACGTTAGCTGGCTGGCTAAGAAAACTGCATATAGCTAATGTTAGTTGGCTGGCTAAGATAACTGCATTTAGCTAACGTTAGCTGGCTGGCTAAGATAACTGCATATAGCTAATGTTAGCTGGCTTGCTAAGATAACTGCATGTAGCTAACGTTAGCTGGCTGGCTAAGATAACTGCATATAGCTAACGTTAGCTGGCTGGCTAAGATAAATGCATATAGCTAATGTTAGCTGGCTGGCTAAGATAACTGCATATAGCTAATGTTAGCTGACTGGGTAAGATAACTGCATATAGCTAATGTTAGCTGGCTGGCTAAGATAACTGCATATAGCTAGTGTTAGCTGGCTGGCTAAGATAACTGCATATAGCTAACTTTAGCTGGCTGGCTAAAATAACTGCATATAGCTAATGTTAGCTGACTGGCTAAGATAACTGCATATAGCTAATGTTAGCTGACTGGCTAAGATAACTGCATATAGCTAACGTTAGCTGGCCAGCTAAGATAACTGCATTTAGCTAACGTTAGCTGGCTGGCTAAGATAACTGCATTTAGCTAACGTTAGCTGGCTGGCTAACAAAACTGCATGTAGCTAACGTTAGCTGGCTGGCTAAGATAACTGCATATAGTTAATGTTAGCTGGCTGGCTAAGATAACTACATATAGCTAATGTTAGCTGGTTGTCATAATAACTGCATAAAGCTAACGTTAGCTGGCTGGCTAAGATAACTGCATTTAGCTAATGTTAGCTGGCTGGCTAAGATAACTGCATATAGCTAGTGTTAGCTGGCTGGCTAAGATAACTGCATATAGCTAGTGTTAGCTGGCTGGCGAAGATAACTGCATATAGCTAACGTTAGTTGGCTGGCTAAGATAACTGCATATAGCTAACATTAGCTGGCTGGCTAAGATATCTGCATTTAGCCAACATTAGCTGGCTGGCTAAGATAACTGCATATAGTTAATGTTAGCTGGCCCGGCTAAGATAACTGCATATAGCTAATGTTAGCTGGCCCGGCTGAGAAAGCTGCATATAGCTAATGTTAGCTGGCTTGCTAAGATAACTGCATGTAGCTAACGTTAGCTGGCTGGCTAAGATAACTGCATATAGCTAACGTTAGCTGGCTGGCTAAGATAAATGCATATAGCTAATGTTAGCTGGCTGGCTAAGATAACAGCATATAGCTAACATTAGCCGGCCCGGCTAAGATAACTGCATATAGCTAACGTTAGCTGGCTGGCTAAGATAAATGCATATAGCTAATGTTAGCTGGCTGGCTAAGATAACTGCATATAGCTAACATTAGCTGGCCCGGCTAAGATAACTGCATATAGCTAACATTAGCTGGCTGGCTAAGATAACTGCATATAGCTAATGATAGCTGGCTGGCTAAGATAACTGCATATAGCTAACGTTAGCTGGCTGGCTAAGATAACTTCTTTTAGCTAACATTAGCTTGCTGGCTAAGATAACTGCATATAGCTAACATTAGCTGGCTGGCTAAGATAACTGCATATAGCTAACGTTAGCTGGCTGGCCAAGATAACTGCATATAGCTAATGTTAGCTGGCTGGCTAAGATAACTGCATATAGCTAACGTTAGCTGGCTAGCTAAGATAACTGCATTTAGCTAATGTTAGCTGGCTGGCTAAGATAGCTGCATATAGCTAATGTTAGCTGGCTGGCTAAGATAACTGCATATAGCTAATGTTAGCTGACTGGCTAAGATAACTGCATATAGCTAATGTTAGCTGACTGGCTAAGATAACTGCATATAGCTAATGTTAGCTGGCTGGCTAAGATAACTGCATATAGCTAATGTTAGCTGGCTGGCTAAGATAACTGCATGTAGCTAACGTTAGCTGGCTGGCTAAGATAACTGCATATAGCTAACGTTAGCTGGCTGGATAAGATAAATGCATATAGCTAATGTTAGCTGGCTGGCTAAGATAACTGCATATAACTAATGTTAGCTGGCTGGCTAAGATAACTGCATATAGTTAACTTTAGCTGTCTGGCTAAAATAACTGCAAATAGCTAATTTTAGCTGGCTGGCTAAGATAACTGCATATAGCTAGTGTTAGCTGGCTGGCTAAGATAACTGCATATAGCTAACGTTAGTTGGCTGGCTAGCATATAGTTAATGTTAGCTGGCTGGCTAAGATAACTGCATATAGCTAATGTTAGCTGGCTGGCTAAGATAACTGCATATAACTAATGTTAGCTGGCTGGCTAAGATAACTGCATATAGCTGATGTTAGCTGGCTTGCTAAGATAACTGCATGTAGCTGACGTTAGCTGGCTGGCTAAGATAACTGCATATAGCTAATGTTAGCTGGCTGGCTAATAACATTCTTTGATTTAACGTTAGGTGGTTGGCTAAGATAACTTCATTTAGCTAACATTAGCTTGCTGGCTAAGATAACTGCATATAGCTAATGTTAGCTGGCCCGGCTAAGATAACTGCATATAGCTAATGTTAGCTGGCTGGCTAAGATAACTGCATATAGCTAATGTTAGCTGGCTGGCTAAGATAACTGCATATAGCTAACGTTAGCTGGCCAGCTAAGATAACTGCATTTAGCTAACATTAGCTTGCTGGCTAAGATAACTGCATATAGCTAATGTTAGCTGGCTGGCTTAGATAACTGCATATAGCTAATGTTAGCTGGCTGGCTAAGATAACTGCTTATAGCTAATGTTAGCTGACTGCCTAAGACAACTGCACATAGCTAACGTTAGCTGGCTGGCTAAGAAAACTGCATATAGCTAATGTTAGTTGGCTGGCTAAGATAACTGCATTTAGCTAACGTTAGCTGGCTGGCTAAGATAACTGCATATAGCTAATGTTAGCTGGCTTGCTAAGATAACTGCATGTAGCTAACGTTAGCTGGCTGGCTAAGATAACTGCATATAGCTAACGTTAGCTGGCTGGCTAAGATAAATGCATATAGCTAATGTTAGCTGGCTGGCTAAGATAACTGCATATAGCTAATGTTAGCTGGCTTGCTAAGATAACTGCATGTAGCTAACGTTAGCTGGCCAGCTAAGATAACTGCATTTAGCTAACGTTAGCTGGCTGGCTAAGATAACTGCATTTAGCTAACGTTAGCTGGCTGGCTAACAAAACTGCATGTAGCTAACGTTAGCTGGCTGGCTAAGATAACTGCATATAGTTAATGTTAGCTGGCTGGCTAAGATAACTACATATAGCTAATGTTAGCTGGTTGTCATAATAACTGCATAAAGCTAACGTTAGCTGGCTGGCTAAGATAACTGCATATAGCTAATGTTAGCTGGCTGGCTAAGATAACTGCATATAGCTAGTGTTAGCTGGCTGGCTAAGATAACTGCATATAGCTAGTGTTAGCTGGCTGGCGAAGATAACTGCATATAGCTAACGTTAGTTGGCTGGCTAAGATAACTGCATATAGCTAACATTAGCTGGCTGGCTAAGATATCTGCATTTAGCCAACATTAGCTGGCTGGCTAAGATAACTGCATATAGTTAATGTTAGCTGGCCCGGCTAAGATAACTGCATATAGCTAATGTTAGCTGGCCCGGCTGAGAAAGCTGCATATAGCTAATGTTAGCTGGCTTGCTAAGATAACTGCATGTAGCTAACGTTAGCTGGCTGGCTAAGATAACTGCATATAGCTAACGTTAGCTGGCTGGCTAAGATAAATGCATATAGCTAATGTTAGCTGGCTGGCTAAGATAACAGCATATAGCTAACATTAGCCGGCCCGGCTAAGATAACTGCATATAGCTAACGTTAGCTGGCTGGCTAAGATAAATGCATATAGCTAATGTTAGCTGGCTGGCTAAGATAACTGCATATAGCTAACATTAGCTGGCCCGGCTAAGATAACTGCATATAGCTAACATTAGCTGGCTGGCTAAGATAACTGCATATAGCTAATGATAGCTGGCTGGCTAAGATAACTGCATATAGCTAACGTTAGCTGGCTGGCTAAGATAACTTCTTTTAGCTAACATTAGCTTGCTGGCTAAGATAACTGCATATAGCTAACATTAGCTGGCTGGCTAAGATAACTGCATATAGCTAACGTTAGCTGGCTGGCCAAGATAACTGCATATAGCTAATGTTAGCTGGCTGGCTAAGATAACTGCATATAGCTAACGTTAGCTGGCTAGCTAAGATAACTGCATTTAGCTAATGTTAGCTGGCTGGCTAAGATAGCTGCATATAGCTAATGTTAGCTGGCTGGCTAAGATAACTGCATATAGCTAATGTTAGCTGACTGGCTAAGATAACTGCATATAGCTAATGTTAGCTGACTGGCTAAGATAACTGCATATAGCTAATGTTAGCTGGCTGGCTAAGATAACTGCATATAGCTAATGTTAGCTGGCTGGCTAAGATAACTGCATGTAGCTAACGTTAGCTGGCTGGCTAAGATAACTGCATATAGCTAACGTTAGCTGGCTGGATAAGATAAATGCATATAGCTAATGTTAGCTGGCTGGCTAAGATAACTGCATATAACTAATGTTAGCTGGCTGGCTAAGATAACTGCATATAGTTAACTTTAGCTGTCTGGCTAAAATAACTGCAAATAGCTAATTTTAGCTGGCTGGCTAAGATAACTGCATATAGCTAGTGTTAGCTGGCTGGCTAAGATAACTGCATATAGCTAACGTTAGTTGGCTGGCTAGCATATAGTTAATGTTAGCTGGCTGGCTAAGATAACTGCATATAGCTAATGTTAGCTGGCTGGCTAAGATAACTGCATATAACTAATGTTAGCTGGCTGGCTAAGATAACTGCATATAGCTGATGTTAGCTGGCTTGCTAAGATAACTGCATGTAGCTGACGTTAGCTGGCTGGCTAAGATAACTGCATATAGCTAATGTTAGCTGGCTGGCTAATAACATTCTTTGATTTTTTGTTAGATGGTTGATTTAACGTTAGGTGGTTGGCTAAGATAACTTCATTTAGCTAACATTAGCTTGCTGGCTAAGATAACTGCATATAGCTAATGTTAGCTGGCCCGGCTAAGATAACTGCATATAGCTAATGTTAGCTGGCTGGCTAAGATAACTGCATATAGCTAATGTTAGCTGGCTGGCTAAGATAACTGCATATAGCTAACGTTAGCTGGCCAGCTAAGATAACTGCATTTAGCTAACATTAGCTTGCTGGCTAAGATAACTGCATATAGCTAATGTTAGCTGGCTGGCTTAGATAACTGCATATAGCTAATGTTAGCTGGCTGGCTAAGATAACTGCTTATAGCTAATGTTAGCTGACTGCCTAAGATAACTGCACATAGCTAACGTTAGCTGGCTGGCTAAGAAAACTGCATATAGCTAATGTTAGTTGGCTGGCTAAGATAACTGCATTTAGCTAACGTTAGCTGGCTGGCTAAGATAACTGCATATAGCTAATGTTAGCTGGCTTGCTAAGATAACTGCATGTAGCTAACGTTAGCTGGCTGGCTAAGATAACTGCATATAGCTAACGTTAGCTGGCTGGCTAAGATAAATGCATATAGCTAATGTTAGCTGGCTGGCTAAGATAACTGCATATAGCTAATGTTAGCTGGCTTGCTAAGATAACTGCATGTAGCTAACGTTAGCTGGCTGGCTAAGATAACTGCATATAGTTAACTTTAGCTGGCTGGCTAAAATAACTGCAAATAGCTAATGTTAGCTGGCTGGCTAAGATAACTGCATATAGCTAATGTTAGCTGACTGGCTAAGATAACTGCATATAGCTAACATTAGCTTGCTGGCTAAGATAACTGCATATAGCTAATGTTAGCTGGCTGGCTTAGATAACTGCATATAGCTAATGTTAGCTGGCTGGCTAAGATAACTGCTTATAGCTAATGTTAGCTGACTGCCTAAGATAACTGCACATAGCTAACGTTAGCTGGCTGGCTAAGAAAACTGCATATAGCTAATGTTAGTTGGCTGGCTAAGATAACTGCATTTAGCTAACGTTAGCTGGCTGGCTAAGATAACTGCATATAGCTAATGTTAGCTGGCTGGCTAAGATAACTGCATATAGCTAATGTTAGCTGGCTGGCTAAGATAACTGCATGTAGCTAACGTTAGCTGGCTGGCTAAGATAACTGCATTTAGCTAACGTTAGCTGGCTGGATAAGATAAATGCATATAGCTAATGTTAGCTGGCTGGCTAAGATAACTGCATATAACTAATGTTAGCTGGCTGGCTAAGATAACTGCATATAGTTAACTTTAGCTGTCTGGCTAAAATAACTGCAAATAGCTAATTTTAGCTGGCTGGCTAAGATAACTGCATATAGCTAGTGTTAGCTGGCTGGCTAAGATAACTGCATATAGCTAACGTTAGTTGGCTGGCTAGCATATAGTTAATGTTAGCTGGCTGGCTAAGATAACTGCATATAGCTAATGTTAGCTGGCTGGCTAAGATAACTGCATATAACTAATGTTAGCTGGCTGGCTAAGATAACTGCATATAGCTGATGTTAGCTGGCTTGCTAAGATAACTGCATGTAGCTGACGTTAGCTGGCTGGCTAAGATAACTGCATATAGCTAATGTTAGCTGGCTGGCTAATAACATTCTTTGATTTTTTGTTAGATGGTTGATTTAACGTTAGGTGGTTGGCTAAGATAACTTCATTTAGCTAACATTAGCTTGCTGGCTAAGATAACTGCATATAGCTAATGTTAGCTGGCCCGGCTAAGATAACTGCATATAGCTAATGTTAGCTGGCTGGCTAAGATAACTGCATATAGCTAATGTTAGCTGGCCCGGCTAAGATAACTGCATATAGCTAATGTTAGCTGGCTGGCTAAGATAACTGCATATAGCTAATGTTAGCTGGCTGGCTAAGATAACTGCATATAGCTAACGTTAGCTGGCCAGCTAAGATAACTGCATTTAGCTAACATTAGCTTGCTGGCTAAGATAACTGCATATAGCTAATGTTAGCTGGCTGGCTTAGATAACTGCATATAGCTAATGTTAGCTGGCTGGCTAAGATAACTGCTTATAGCTAATGTTAGCTGACTGCCTAAGATAACTGCACATAGCTAACGTTAGCTGGCTGGCTAAGAAAACTGCATATAGCTAATGTTAGTTGGCTGGCTAAGATAACTGCATTTAGCTAACGTTAGCTGGCTGGCTAAGATAACTGCATATAGCTAATGTTAGCTGGCTTGCTAAGATAACTGCATTTAGCTAACGTTAGCTGGCTGGCTAAGATAACTGCATATAGCTAACGTTAGCTGGCTGGCTAAGATAAATGCATATAGCTAATGTTAGCTGGCTGGCTAAGATAACTGCATATAGCTAATGTTAGCTGGCTTGCTAAGATAACTGCATGTAGCTAACGTTAGCTGGCTGGCTAAGATAACTGCATATAGTTAACTTTAGCTGGCTGGCTAAAATAACTGCAAATAGCTAATGTTAGCTGGCTGGCTAAGATAACTGCATATAGCTAATGTTAGCTGACTGGCTAAGATAACTGCATATAGCTAATGTTAGCTGACTGGGTAAGATAACTGCATATAGCTAATGTTAGCTGGCTGGCTAAGATAACTGCATATAGCTAGTGTTAGCTGGCTGGCTAAGATAACTGCATATAGCTAGTGTTAGCTGGCTGGCTAAGATAACTGCATATAGCTAACGTTAGTTGGCTGGCTAGCATATAGTTAATGTTAGCTGGCTGGCTAAGATAACTGCATATAGCTAATGTTAGCTGGCTGGCTAAGATAACTGCATATAGCTAACATTAGCTGGCCCGGCTAAGATAACTGCATATAGCTAATGTTAGCTGGCTGGCTAATAACATTCTTTGATTTTTTGTTAGATGGTTGATTTAAGGTTAGGTGGTTGGCTACGCTTGTTGGGCTAATGTTAGCTGGCTGGCTAAGATAACTGCATATAGCTAATGTTAGCTGGCCCGGCTAAGATAACTGCATATAGCTAATGTTAGCTGGCTGGCTAAGATAACTGCATATAGCTAATGTTAGCTGGCTGGCTAAGATAACTGCATATAGCTAACGTTAGCTGGCCAGCTAAGATAACTGCATTTAGCTAACATTAGCTGGCTGGCTAAGATAACTGCATATAGCTAATGTTAGCTGGCCCGGCTAAGATAACTGCATATAGCTAACGTTAGCTGGCCAGCTAAGATAACTGCATTTAGCTAACATTAGCTGGCTGGCTAAGATAACTGCATATAGCTAACGTTAGCTGGCCGGCTAAGATAACTGCATTTAGCTAACATTAGCTGGCTGGCTCAGATAACTGCATATAGCTAATGTTAGCTGGCCCGGCTAAGATAACTGCATATAGTTAACTTTAGCTGGCTGGCTAAAATAACTGCATATAGCTAATGTTAGCTGGCTTGCTAAGATCACTGCATGTAGCTAACGTTAGCTGGCTGGCTAAGATAACTGCATATAGTTAACTTTAGCTGGCTGGCTAAAATAACTGCAAATAGCTAATGTTAGCTGGCTGGCTAAGATAACTGCATATAGCTAATGTTAGCTGACTGGCTAAGATAACTGCATATAGCTAATGTTAGCTGACTGGCTAAGATAACTGCATATAGCTAATGTTAGCTGGCTGGCTAAGATAACTGCATATATCTAGTGTTAGCTGGCTGGCTAAGATAACTGCATATAGCTAATGTTAGCTGGCTGGCTAATAACATTCTTTGATTTTTTGTTAGATGGTTGATTTAAGGTTAGGTGGTTGGCTACGCTTGTTGGGCTAATGTTAGCTGGCTGGCTAAGATAACTTCATTTAGCTAACATTAGCTTGCTGGCTAAGATAACTGCATATAGCTAATGTTAGCTGGCCCGGCTAAGATAACTGCATATAGCTAATGTTAGCTGGCTGGCTAAGATAACTGCATATAGCTAACGGTAGCTGGCCAGCTAAGATAACTGCATTTAGCTAACATTAGCTGGCTGGCTAAGATAACTGCATATAGCTAATGTTAGCTGGCCCGGCTAAGATAACTGCATATAGGTAATGTTAGCTGGCTGGCTAAGATAACTGCATATAGCTAATGTTAGCTGGCTGGCTAAGATAACTGCATATAGCTAATGTTAGCTGGCTGGCTAAGATAACTGCATATAGCTAATGTTAGCTGGCTGGCTAAGATAACTGCTTGTAGCTAATGTTAGCTGACTGGCTAAGATAACTGCACATAGCTAACGTTAGCTGGCTGGCTAAGAAAACTGCATATAGCTAATGTTAGTTGGCTGGCAAAGATAACTGCATATAGCTAACGTTAGCTGGCTAGCTAAGATAACTGCATTTAGCTAACGTTAGCTGGCTGGCTAAGATAACTGCATATAGCTAATGTTAGCTGGCTTGCTAAGATAACTGCATGTAGCTAACGTTTGCTGGCTGGCTAAGATAACTGCATATAGCTAACGTTAGCTGGCTGGCTAAGATAAATGCATATAGCTAATGTTAGCTGGCTGGCTAAGATAACTGCATATAACTAATGTTAGCTGGCTGGCTAAGATAACTGCATATAGTTAACTTTAGCTGGCTGGCTAAAATAACTGCAAATAGCTAATGTTAGCTGGCTGGCTAAGATAACTGCATATAGCTAATGTTAGCTGGCTGGCTAAGATAACTGCATATAACTAATGTTAGCTGGCTGGCTAAGATAACTGCATATAGTTAACTTTAGCTGGCTGGCTAAAATAACTGCAAATAGCTAATGTTAGCTGGCTGGCTAAGATAACTGCATATAGCTAATGTTAGCTGACTGGCTAAGATAACTGCATATAGCTAATGTTAGCTGACTGGGTAAGATAACTGCATATAGCTAGTGTTAGCTGGCTGGCTAAGATAACTGCATATAGCTAGTGTTAGCTGGCTGGCTAAGATAACTGCATATAGCTAACGTTAGTTGGCTGGCTAGCATATAGTTAATGTTAGCTGGCTGGCTAAGATAACTGCATATAGCTAATGTTAGCTGGCTGGCTAAGATAACTGCATATAGCTAACATTAGCTGGCCCGGCTAAGATAACTGCATATAGCTAATGTTAGCTGGCTGGCTAATAACATTCTTTGATTTTTTGTTAGATGGTTGATTTAAGGTTAGGTGGTTGGCTACGCTTGTTGGGCTAATGTTAGCTGGCTGGCTAAGATAACTGCATATAGCTAATGTTAGCTGGCCCGGCTAAGATAACTGCATATAGCTAATGTTAGCTGGCTGGCTAAGATAACTGCATATAGCTAATGTTAGCTGGCTGGCTAAGATAACTGCATATAGCTAACGTTAGCTGGCCAGCTAAGATAACTGCATTTAGCTAACATTAGCTGGCTGGCTAAGATAACTGCATATAGCTAATGTTAGCTGGCCCGGCTAAGATAACTGCATATAGCTAACGTTAGCTGGCCAGCTAAGATAACTGCATTTAGCTAACATTAGCTGGCTGGCTAAGATAACTGCATATAGCTAACGTTAGCTGGCCGGCTAAGATAACTGCATTTAGCTAACATTAGCTGGCTGGCTCAGATAACTGCATATAGCTAATGTTAGCTGGCCCGGCTAAGATAACTGCATATAGTTAACTTTAGCTGGCTGGCTAAAATAACTGCATATAGCTAATGTTAGCTGGCTTGCTAAGATCACTGCATGTAGCTAACGTTAGCTGGCTGGCTAAGATAACTGCATATAGTTAACTTTAGCTGGCTGGCTAAAATAACTGCAAATAGCTAATGTTAGCTGGCTGGCTAAGATAACTGCATATAGCTAATGTTAGCTGACTGGCTAAGATAACTGCATATAGCTAATGTTAGCTGACTGGCTAAGATAACTGCATATAGCTAATGTTAGCTGGCTGGCTAAGATAACTGCATATATCTAGTGTTAGCTGGCTGGCTAAGATAACTGCATATAGCTAATGTTAGCTGGCTGGCTAATAACATTCTTTGATTTTTTGTTAGATGGTTGATTTAAGGTTAGGTGGTTGGCTACGCTTGTTGGGCTAATGTTAGCTGGCTGGCTAAGATAACTTCATTTAGCTAACATTAGCTTGCTGGCTAAGATAACTGCATATAGCTAATGTTAGCTGGCCCGGCTAAGATAACTGCATATAGCTAATGTTAGCTGGCTGGCTAAGATAACTGCATATAGCTAACGGTAGCTGGCCAGCTAAGATAACTGCATTTAGCTAACATTAGCTGGCTGGCTAAGATAACTGCATATAGCTAATGTTAGCTGGCCCGGCTAAGATAACTGCATATAGGTAATGTTAGCTGGCTGGCTAAGATAACTGCATATAGCTAATGTTAGCTGGCTGGCTAAGATAACTGCATATAGCTAATGTTAGCTGGCTGGCTAAGATAACTGCATATAGCTAATGTTAGCTGGCTGGCTAAGATAACTGCTTGTAGCTAATGTTAGCTGACTGGCTAAGATAACTGCACATAGCTAACGTTAGCTGGCTGGCTAAGAAAACTGCATATAGCTAATGTTAGTTGGCTGGCAAAGATAACTGCATATAGCTAACGTTAGCTGGCTAGCTAAGATAACTGCATTTAGCTAACGTTAGCTGGCTGGCTAAGATAACTGCATATAGCTAATGTTAGCTGGCTTGCTAAGATAACTGCATGTAGCTAACGTTTGCTGGCTGGCTAAGATAACTGCATATAGCTAACGTTAGCTGGCTGGCTAAGATAAATGCATATAGCTAATGTTAGCTGGCTGGCTAAGATAACTGCATATAGCTAATGTTAGCTGGCTGGCTAAGATAACTGCATATAGTTAACTTTAGCTGGCTGGCTAAAATAACTGCAAATAGCTAATGTTAGCTGGATGGCTAAGATAACTGCATATAGCTAATGTTAGCTGGCTGGCTAAGATAACTGCATATAACTAATGTTAGCTGGCTGGCTAAGATAACTGCATATAGTTAACTTTAGCTGGCTGGCTAAAATAACTGCAAATAGCTAATGTTAGCTGGCTGGCTAAGATAACTGCATATAGCTAATGTTAGCTGACTGGCTAAGATAACTGCATATAGCTAATGTTAGCTGACTGGGTAAGATAACTGCATATAGCTAGTGTTAGCTGGCTGGCTAAGATAACTGCATATAGCTAGTGTTAGCTGGCTGGCTAAGATAACTGCATATAGCTAACGTTAGTTGGCTGGCTAGCATATAGTTAATGTTAGCTGGCTGGCTAAGATAACTGCATATAGCTAATGTTAGCTGGCTGGCTAAGATAACTGCATATAGCTAACATTAGCTGGCCCGGCTAAGATAACTGCATATAGCTAATGTTAGCTGGCTGGCTAATAACATTCTTTGATTTTTTGTTAGATGGTTGATTTAAGGTTAGGTGGTTGGCTACGCTTGTTGGGCTAATGTTAGCTGGCTGGCTAAGATAACTGCATATAGCTAATGTTAGCTGGCTGGCTAAGATAACTGCTTGTAGCTAATGTTAGCTGACTGGCTAAGATAACTGCACATAGCTAACGTTAGCTGGCTGGCTAAGAAAACTGCATATAGCTAATGTTAGTTGGCTGGCAAAGATAACTGCATATAGCTAACGTTAGCTGGCTAGCTAAGATAACTGCATTTAGCTAACGTTAGCTGGCTGGCTAAGATAACTGCATATAGCTAATGTTAGCTGGCTTGCTAAGATAACTGCATGTAGCTAACGTTTGCTGGCTGGCTAAGATAACTGCATATAGCTAACGTTAGCTGGCTGGCTAAGATAAATGCATATAGCTAATGTTAGCTGGCTGGCTAAGATAACTGCATATAACTAATGTTAGCTGGCTGGCTAAGATAACTGCATATAGTTAACTTTAGCTGGCTGGCTAAAATAACTGCAAATAGCTAATGTTAGCTGGCTGGCTAAGATAACTGCATATAGCTAATGTTAGCTGGCTGGCTAAGATAACTGCATATAACTAATGTTAGCTGGCTGGCTAAGATAACTGCATATAGTTAACTTTAGCTGGCTGGCTAAAATAACTGCAAATAGCTAATGTTAGCTGGCTGGCTAAGATAACTGCATATAGCTAATGTTAGCTGACTGGCTAAGATAACTGCATATAGCTAATGTTAGCTGACTGGGTAAGATAACTGCATATAGCTAGTGTTAGCTGGCTGGCTAAGATAACTGCATATAGCTAGTGTTAGCTGGCTGGCTAAGATAACTGCATATAGCTAACGTTAGTTGGCTGGCTAGCATATAGTTAATGTTAGCTGGCTGGCTAAGATAACTGCATATAGCTAATGTTAGCTGGCTGGCTAAGATAACTGCATATAGCTAACATTAGCTGGCCCGGCTAAGATAACTGCATATAGCTAATGTTAGCTGGCTGGCTAATAACATTCTTTGATTTTTTGTTAGATGGTTGATTTAAGGTTAGGTGGTTGGCTACGCTTGTTGGGCTAATGTTAGCTGGCTGGCTAAGATAACTGCATATAGCTAATGTTAGCTGGCCCGGCTAAGATAACTGCATATAGCTAATGTTAGCTGGCTGGCTAAGATAACTGCATATAGCTAATGTTAGCTGGCTGGCTAAGATAACTGCATATAGCTAACGTTAGCTGGCCAGCTAAGATAACTGCATTTAGCTAACATTAGCTGGCTGGCTAAGATAACTGCATATAGCTAATGTTAGCTGGCCCGGCTAAGATAACTGCATATAGCTAACGTTAGCTGGCCAGCTAAGATAACTGCATTTAGCTAACATTAGCTGGCTGGCTAAGATAACTGCATATAGCTAACGTTAGCTGGCCGGCTAAGATAACTGCATTTAGCTAACATTAGCTGGCTGGCTCAGATAACTGCATATAGCTAATGTTAGCTGGCCCGGCTAAGATAACTGCATATAGTTAACTTTAGCTGGCTGGCTAAAATAACTGCATATAGCTAATGTTAGCTGGCTTGCTAAGATCACTGCATGTAGCTAACGTTAGCTGGCTGGCTAAGATAACTGCATATAGTTAACTTTAGCTGGCTGGCTAAAATAACTGCAAATAGCTAATGTTAGCTGGCTGGCTAAGATAACTGCATATAGCTAATGTTAGCTGACTGGCTAAGATAACTGCATATAGCTAATGTTAGCTGACTGGCTAAGATAACTGCATATAGCTAATGTTAGCTGGCTGGCTAAGATAACTGCATATATCTAGTGTTAGCTGGCTGGCTAAGATAACTGCATATAGCTAATGTTAGCTGGCTGGCTAATAACATTCTTTGATTTTTTGTTAGATGGTTGATTTAAGGTTAGGTGGTTGGCTACGCTTGTTGGGCTAATGTTAGCTGGCTGGCTAAGATAACTTCATTTAGCTAACATTAGCTTGCTGGCTAAGATAACTGCATATAGCTAATGTTAGCTGGCCCGGCTAAGATAACTGCATATAGCTAATGTTAGCTGGCTGGCTAAGATAACTGCATATAGCTAACGGTAGCTGGCCAGCTAAGATAACTGCATTTAGCTAACATTAGCTGGCTGGCTAAGATAACTGCATATAGCTAATGTTAGCTGGCCCGGCTAAGATAACTGCATATAGGTAATGTTAGCTGGCTGGCTAAGATAACTGCATATAGCTAATGTTAGCTGGCTGGCTAAGATAACTGCATATAGCTAATGTTAGCTGGCTGGCTAAGATAACTGCATATAGCTAATGTTAGCTGGCTGGCTAAGATAACTGCTTGTAGCTAATGTTAGCTGACTGGCTAAGATAACTGCACATAGCTAACGTTAGCTGGCTGGCTAAGAAAACTGCATATAGCTAATGTTAGTTGGCTGGCAAAGATAACTGCATATAGCTAACGTTAGCTGGCTAGCTAAGATAACTGCATTTAGCTAACGTTAGCTGGCTGGCTAAGATAACTGCATATAGCTAATGTTAGCTGGCTTGCTAAGATAACTGCATGTAGCTAACGTTTGCTGGCTGGCTAAGATAACTGCATATAGCTAACGTTAGCTGGCTGGCTAAGATAAATGCATATAGCTAATGTTAGCTGGCTGGCTAAGATAACTGCATATAACTAATGTTAGCTGGCTGGCTAAGATAACTGCATATAGTTAACTTTAGCTGGCTGGCTAAAATAACTGCAAATAGCTAATGTTAGCTGGCTGGCTAAGATAACTGCATATAGCTAATGTTAGCTGACTGGCTAAGATAACTGCATATAGCTAATGTTAGCTGACTGGGTAAGATAACTGCATATAGCTAACGTTAGCTGGCTGGCTAAGATAACTGCATATAGCTAACGTTAGCTGGCTGGCTAAGATAACTGCATATAACTAATGTTAGCTGGCTGGCTAAGATAACTGCATATAGTTTACTTTAGCTGGCTGGCTAAAATAACTGCATATAGCTAACGTTAGTTGGCTGGCTAGCATATAGTTAATGTTAGCTGGCTGGCTAAGATAACTGCATATAGCTAATGTTAGCTGGCTAAGATAACTGCATATAGCTAATGTTAGCTGACTGGCTAAGATAACTGCATATAGCTAATGTTAGCTGACTGGGTAAGATAACTGCATATAGCTAATGTTAGCTGGCTGGCTAAGATAACTGCATATAGCTAGTGTTAGCTGGCTGGCTAAGATAACTGCATATAGCTAACGTTAGTTGGCTGGCTAGCATATAGTTAATGTTAGCTGGCTGGCTAAGATAACTGCATATAGCTAATGTTAGCTGGCTGGCTAAGATAACTGCATATAGCTAACATTAGCTGGCCCGGCTAAGATAACTGCATATAGCTAACATTAGCTGGCTGGCTAAGATAACTGCATATAGCTAATGTTAGCTGGCTGGCTAAGATAACTGCATATAGCTAACATTAGCTGGCTGGCTAAGATAACTGCATATAGCTAACGTTAGCTGGCTGGCCAAGATAAATGCATATAGCTAATGTTAGCTGGCTGGCTAAGATAACTGCATATAGCTAACGTTAGCTGGCTAGCTAAGATAACTGCATTTAGCTAAAATTAGCTGGCTGGCTAAGATAACTGCATATAGCTCAAATTAGCTGGCTGGCTAAGATAACTGCATATAGCTAATGTTAGCTGGCTGGCTAAGATAACTGCATATAGCTAATGTTAGCTGGCTGGCTAAGATAACTGCATATAGCTAACATTAGCTGGCCCGGCTAAGATAACTGCATATAGCTAATGTTAGCTGGCTGGCTAATAACATTCTTTGATTTTTTGTTAGATGGTTGATTTAAGGTTAGGTGGTTGGCTACGCTTGTTGGGCTAATGTTAGCTGGCTGGCTAAGATAACTGCATATAGCTAATGTTAGCTGGCCCGGCTAAGATAACTGCATATAGCTAATGTTAGCTGGCTGGCTAAGATAACTGCATATAGCTAATGTTAGCTGGCTGGCTAAGATAACTGCATATAGCTAACGTTAGCTGGCCAGCTAAGATAACTGCATTTAGCTAACATTAGCTGGCTGGCTAAGATAACTGCATATAGCTAATGTTAGCTGGCCCGGCTAAGATAACTGCATATAGCTAACGTTAGCTGGCCAGCTAAGATAACTGCATTTAGCTAACATTAGCTGGCTGGCTAAGATAACTGCATATAGCTAACGTTAGCTGGCCGGCTAAGATAACTGCATTTAGCTAACATTAGCTGGCTGGCTCAGATAACTGCATATAGCTAATGTTAGCTGGCCCGGCTAAGATAACTGCATATAGTTAACTTTAGCTGGCTGGCTAAAATAACTGCATATAGCTAATGTTAGCTGGCTTGCTAAGATCACTGCATGTAGCTAACGTTAGCTGGCTGGCTAAGATAACTGCATATAGTTAACTTTAGCTGGCTGGCTAAAATAACTGCAAATAGCTAATGTTAGCTGGCTGGCTAAGATAACTGCATATAGCTAATGTTAGCTGACTGGCTAAGATAACTGCATATAGCTAATGTTAGCTGACTGGCTAAGATAACTGCATATAGCTAATGTTAGCTGGCTGGCTAAGATAACTGCATATATCTAGTGTTAGCTGGCTGGCTAAGATAACTGCATATAGCTAATGTTAGCTGGCTGGCTAATAACATTCTTTGATTTTTTGTTAGATGGTTGATTTAAGGTTAGGTGGTTGGCTACGCTTGTTGGGCTAATGTTAGCTGGCTGGCTAAGATAACTTCATTTAGCTAACATTAGCTTGCTGGCTAAGATAACTGCATATAGCTAATGTTAGCTGGCCCGGCTAAGATAACTGCATATAGCTAATGTTAGCTGGCTGGCTAAGATAACTGCATATAGCTAACGGTAGCTGGCCAGCTAAGATAACTGCATTTAGCTAACATTAGCTGGCTGGCTAAGATAACTGCATATAGCTAATGTTAGCTGGCCCGGCTAAGATAACTGCATATAGGTAATGTTAGCTGGCTGGCTAAGATAACTGCATATAGCTAATGTTAGCTGGCTGGCTAAGATAACTGCATATAGCTAATGTTAGCTGGCTGGCTAAGATAACTGCATATAGCTAATGTTAGCTGGCTGGCTAAGATAACTGCTTGTAGCTAATGTTAGCTGACTGGCTAAGATAACTGCACATAGCTAACGTTAGCTGGCTGGCTAAGAAAACTGCATATAGCTAATGTTAGTTGGCTGGCAAAGATAACTGCATATAGCTAACGTTAGCTGGCTAGCTAAGATAACTGCATTTAGCTAACGTTAGCTGGCTGGCTAAGATAACTGCATATAGCTAATGTTAGCTGGCTTGCTAAGATAACTGCATGTAGCTAACGTTTGCTGGCTGGCTAAGATAACTGCATATAGCTAACGTTAGCTGGCTGGCTAAGATAAATGCATATAGCTAATGTTAGCTGGCTGGCTAAGATAACTGCATATAACTAATGTTAGCTGGCTGGCTAAGATAACTGCATATAGTTAACTTTAGCTGGCTGGCTAAAATAACTGCAAATAGCTAATGTTAGCTGGCTGGCTAAGATAACTGCATATAGCTAATGTTAGCTGACTGGCTAAGATAACTGCATATAGCTAATGTTAGCTGACTGGGTAAGATAACTGCATATAGCTAACGTTAGCTGGCTGGCTAAGATAACTGCATATAGCTAACGTTAGCTGGCTGGCTAAGATAACTGCATATAACTAATGTTAGCTGGCTGGCTAAGATAACTGCATATAGTTTACTTTAGCTGGCTGGCTAAAATAACTGCATATAGCTAACGTTAGTTGGCTGGCTAGCATATAGTTAATGTTAGCTGGCTGGCTAAGATAACTGCATATAGCTAATGTTAGCTGGCTAAGATAACTGCATATAGCTAATGTTAGCTGACTGGCTAAGATAACTGCATATAGCTAATGTTAGCTGACTGGGTAAGATAACTGCATATAGCTAATGTTAGCTGGCTGGCTAAGATAACTGCATATAGCTAGTGTTAGCTGGCTGGCTAAGATAACTGCATATAGCTAACGTTAGTTGGCTGGCTAGCATATAGTTAATGTTAGCTGGCTGGCTAAGATAACTGCATATAGCTAATGTTAGCTGGCTGGCTAAGATAACTGCATATAGCTAACATTAGCTGGCCCGGCTAAGATAACTGCATATAGCTAACATTAGCTGGCTGGCTAAGATAACTGCATATAGCTAATGTTAGCTGGCTGGCTAAGATAACTGCATATAGCTAACATTAGCTGGCTGGCTAAGATAACTGCATATAGCTAACGTTAGCTGGCTGGCCAAGATAAATGCATATAGCTAATGTTAGCTGGCTGGCTAAGATAACTGCATATAGCTAACGTTAGCTGGCTAGCTAAGATAACTGCATTTAGCTAAAATTAGCTGGCTGGCTAAGATAACTGCATATAGCTCAAATTAGCTGGCTGGCTAAGATAACTGCATATAGCTAATGTTAGCTGGCTGGCTAAGATAACTGCATATAGCTAATGTTAGCTGGCTGGCTAAGATAACTGCATATAGCTAATGTTAGATGGCTGGCTAAGATAACTGCATATAGCTAACGTTAGCTGGCTGGCTAAGAAAACTGCATATAGCTAACGTTAGCTGGCTGGCTAAGAAAACTGCATATAGCTAATGTTAGCTGGCCCGGCTAAGATAACTGCATATAGCTAATGTTAGCTGGCTGGCTAACAAGATAACTGCATATAGGTAATGTTAGTTGGCTGGCTAAGATAACTGCATATAGCTAACGTTAGCTGGCCAGCTAAGATAACTGCATTTAGCTAACGTTAGCTGGCTGGCTAAGATAACTGCATATAGCTAATGTTAGCTGGCTTGCTAAGATAACTGCATGTAGCTAACGTTAGCTGGCTGGCTAAGATAACTGCATATAGCTAACGGTAGCTGGCTGGCTAAGATAAATGCATATAGCTAATGTTAGCTGGCTGGCTAAGATAACTGCATATAACTAATGTTAGCTGGCTGGCTAAGATAACTGCATATAGCTAACTTTAGCTGGCTGGCTAAAATAACTGCAAATAGCTAATGTTAGCTGGCTGGCTAAGATAACTGCATATAGCTAATGTTAGCTGGCTTGCTAAGATAACTGCATGTAGCTAACGTTAGCTGGCTGGCTAAGATAACTGCATATAGCTAACGTTAGCTGGCTGGCTAAGATAAATGCATATAGCTAATGTTAGCTGGCTGGCTAAGATAACGAGTTGTGTGAGTTGTGTGTATAAGAGTTGTGTGACTGAGTCTTAATCTGACGTTTGGACAGTAATGTATAGAAATATGTTTAATCAGATGATTGACATGTGGATAATAAGCTTTGATATAACGTTATCTTGGGGTTCTGTTCCTTCTCTGCCATCATAGAGTATCACGGGGTGGTATTGAGAGCGGGATGATATTTTAGAAAGCAGAGGAAAGTCTGTCTCTGGGAGGTTAGAGAACCGTTGACGATCCGGTCATTGTCCGGGAAACAAACTTATATTTTTTGGGTTCTGCTGGGAGTATGTTTGGAGAGCTGCTTCGTAGCTATGGAGAGTCCTTGAAAAAGCAAATGGAATGGTTGTCGTGAGTACCTGGGTACATGGGTTCTGTGAATATATAAAAATATGATAAATTGTATGTGTGTATAATCGATTACTAGAGATTTGTTAAAAGTAATACTGGGAATATAATTGGATACAATTTAAACAACCCATATGTAGACGAACGTTGGTTTTGAGTTGGTATCTTTAATGGATCATTTGATAAAGATGAGGTTTAAGCATTATTATACTGTCTACAAAGTCTGGCCAATTGTCTGGCAAAAACTGGTGGGAGTGTGTCCACTTCAGGGTAAGTTAGCCTAACGATGCAACTATAAAACGCTAATAGGATTGTCTCCGTCCGGGTACTACAATTGAAATAAAACTGCCCTTAAGGCCTGAAAACTCGGGGAGGGGTTCTTCCCAGTATGAGAGGAGTTGCTATTGTAACAGCATAGCTTCCATCCCTCTCCTCTGCACACATCAACAACAGTTGCGTCAGTATGGCATCAACATACAATGTAATGTAAAATAGAAGAACATATTGGAGAAAGCACTAGCCAACACAGTACTGCCATACAGATCTAATATCACATTTCAAGATATCTTTGTACACAAATTGTTCAATATTTTATCAGGCTGACTTGAAAGATTATGCGCAACATTTTGCTGCGTGGCAATACTGTGTTGGCTAGTGCCTTTATACAATAGAGGTAGTCTAGACACTGTATAAATACCATTATGCATTTGAATCCAGTCTACTGCTACCATCTAAGATATTAATTTCCCTCCACAAGGGGGCGGACATGTAACGTTTTCAAAATGGGATAGTAGTGTACATGTAACGTTATGCCCCCTTGTGAGTTACTAGTATTGCATGCTGTGTTACGCACGCCTCTGAGAAGAGGGAACGCAACTCCCTGCTATAACTCAACTCTCTGAAGTGCAAGAGGTATGGACTGTAGGTGCGAGCAAGGATGACACAAAAGCAGAATTTACCGTTTACTAGAAATTATTTTCTTACACGGTAATATGGGGAAAAGGGGCTGGACGGAACCAAAGCAAAGAAAGTAAATATCAAAGTTCCCCCTCTCCTATCTAACCTGCCTACCCACTTAACTTACCTAACTTAGCACCGCCTGGTGCCCTAACCAAAATACAGGGGGTGGTCCGCCCAGGTCTTACCTAGTGTGCCTAGACAGTAAATATACTATGGGTATATGTATGCCCGCGGGCCTCTTGCCTAAGCACTCCCAAAGTGCCTTCTCCTTCCCCCCTGGGAACAAATGAAACAGAGTAATTATTAACGATTTCACAAACACTCACAAACACAGGACATAGCTAAACTGCTACCAACAACAACAGTACATACCACACTTTCTGATACACAACCAACACTATATCACAATCTAATTTCTCTCAATCTCCAAATCTCTACTCCTTATCTCTACTCCCTCCTCTCTACTCCTTATCTCTACTCCTTATCTCTACTCCCTTATCTCTACTCCCTTATCTCTACTCCCTTATCTCTACTCCCTTATCTCTACTCCCTTATCTCTACTCCCTTATCTCTACTCCCTTATCTCTACTCCCTTATCTCTACTCCCTTATCTCTACTCCCTTATCTCTACTCCCTTATCTCTACTCCCTTATCTCTACTCCCTTATCTCTACTCCCTTATCTCTACTCCCTCCTCTCTCTACTCTCCTGGGCAGAACACTGGCTTTTATCTTCAGGTGGCAATGGTGATTAGTGTCAGCTGCTTCTTGACGAGGGGGCGGGGTCAGCTCCAATCATCAATTAGCCTGGGGTAGACCAATCAGCTGGTTGGGGAGTACTTCCGGAAGCCATCTCCTGAAACACACACTCAAATACAAAACAGAACACAGAAACTGGGGAACGTAACATGCTGTAGCAGGCTATATAAAGAGGAAGACCTCCATTGACAATTCAGTTCGTTGTAACATCTCGTCTGGACAGGTCACCGTCTTTAGTTAGTTAGTTAGTTAGTTAACGTTAGCTAGTTCATTATCACAAAAGTGACAACTGCTCTAGATTGGAAACCTACATTAATGAGTGTAAAGCCATGTTGGCTTTATGGAAACGATATACAATATATGGGAAAGAATACAGTTGAGGAAATAATCCAAACCTAGTTGTGCCTAGTTAGGACATAACGTTAGCTAGCTAGATAACGGTACTGTACTGTAGCTCATACAACGCCGACGGTCAAACCCGGCTTTCTAATATTTACGGTAATTAACTATAGTAAGGTTATGGAAGATATTCACAGAAAACCATAATTGTCTATGTTATTCATCATTAGTATGTTATATTATTATATAAATTGTTTCGAGACATATTCAGAGCCAAACATCAACCCAACTTAACCTTTTTAACTTGTTGTCGCATTCAAACTTGTCACCATCGTCAGCTGCTGCTGCTCCAATACAGTATGAGGTGAGACGGTGAACTGGGCAGTCAGCTGCTACTGCTCCAATACAGTATGAGGTGAGACGGTGAACTGACGTTGAACCGGGCAGTCAGCTGCTGCTGCTCCAATACAGTATGAGGTGAGATGGTGAACTGACGTTGAACTGGGCAGTCAGCTGCTGCAGAATCAATGTGGAGACTATATACAGGGGGTACCGGTACAGAGTCAATGTGGAGACTATATACAGGGGTACTGGTACAGAGTCAATGTGCGGGGGCACCGGTTAGTCGAGGTAATTGAGGTAATATGTACATGTAGGTAGAGTTATTAAAGTGGCTATGCATACATGATAACAGAGAGTGGGGGACGGGCTTCCTCTGACACCGCCTGGTATAGAGGTCTTAGATGGCAGGAAGCTTGGCCCAAGTTATGTACTGGACTGTACGCACTACCCTCTGTAGTGCCTTGTGGTCGGAGGCAGATCAGTTGCCATACCAGGCAGGTATGCAACCAGTCAGGATGCTCTCGATGGTGCAGCTGTAGAACCTTTTGAGGATCTGAGGACCCATGCTAAATCTTTTCAGTCTCCTGAGGGGGAATAGGTTTTGTCGTGCCCTCTTCATGACTGTCTTGGTGTGCTTGGACCATGATAGTTTGTTAGTGATGTGGACACCAAGGAACTTGAAGCTCTCAACCTGCTCCACTACAGTCCCGTCGATGAGAATGGGGGTGTGCTCGGTCTTCTTTTCCTGTAGTCCACAACCATCTCCTTTGTCTTGATCACGTTGAGGGAGAGGTTGTTTTCCTGGCACCACACAGCCAGACCTCCTCCATATAGTCTGTCTCCTCGTTGTCGGTGATCAGGCCTACCACTGTTGTGGCATCGGCAAACTTAATGATGGTGTTGGAGTTATGCCTGGCCGTGCAGTCATGAGTAAACAGGGAGTACAGGAGGGGGCTGAGCACGCACCCCTGAAGGGCCCCTGTGTTGAGGATCAGCGTGGCGGACGTGTTGTTACCTAGCCTTAAAAAACATGAGCTGGCGCACACCCAGAAAAATTGTGTGTGTAGAGGTGCTGACTAACTGCGAATAAACTATAAACTATCAAAATAAAGAAAGCCGCACACTCCATGTATAAACTCCCAGCAATTTAATGGGTATTTACCAACGTTTCGGCATCACTGTGCCTTCCTCAGGGTGATGTCATGAATACTTGAACCAGGTTATGTAGACAAACAGTGCAATTAGTGTAACCAATGACAATAGTGAGGGATGTATCATAGTTATTAAGTTTGTTCAAATGAATTATTGAAACTGTTTAAAAAATACAATATTGTACATATTAAATATATTACGCTATTGTTATCATATAGAAGCATCATGGAATATTGTACATCATATTAGCATCAACATACATTATTGTTTCATTCAATTTCACATAAGGATATTTAATATTTTCAAGTTCAGAAGTCAGAACCCATCACCTGCTATGTAAAAGAGACAGAAGAATGCACAATGGTCAATCCTATCCGGGATCCTTGGGACATCCCTACCCTGAACCCTTTTAAAGGTCAACTTCAATAGGCTAGGGACGTCCCAAGGATGTATCTCTACCTGGAAATACATGATCTAAGTGATTGATAGTTGATATTCATATTTCCCCTCAGGTACACACATTTGTTCTTTGTTATTACCTGAGCCACTGCCTGTTCAGCCCGCTATCATCCAGAAGGCGAGGTCAGTACAGGTGCATCAAAGCTGGAACCGAGAGACAGAAGCTGTTTTTCAATCTCAAGGCCACCAAATTGTTGGCCACTTTAAGGAATGGAACACTAGTCACTTTAATAGTGTTTATATATCTGGCATTACTCACCTCATTTGTACAGTTGAAGTCAGAAGTTTACATACATCTTAGACAAATACATTCAAACTCAGTTTTTCACAATTCTTGACATTTAATCGTAGTAAAAATTCTCTGTCTTAAGACAGTTAGGATCACCACTTTATTTTAAGAATGTGAAAAGTCAGAATAATAGTAGAGAGAATGATTTATTTCAGCTTTTATTTCTTTCATCACATTCCCAGTGGGTCAGAAGTTTACTTACACTCAATCGGCAAACTTAGGATATTTCATATTTTCAAGTTCAGAAGTCAGAACCCATGACCTGCTATGTAAAACAGACAGAAGAATGCACAATGGTCAATGCTATCCGGGATCCTTGGGACATTCCTACCCTAAACCCTACCTTAACCATTTTAAAATGTCAACTTCAATGGGCTAGGGACATCCCAAGGATGTATCTCTACCTGAAAATACATGATCTAAGTGATTGATCGTTGGTATTCAGCAGTCATAAAGCCTTATTTACTTTAATGAACTACTAAAATAGTAATTTTGTCAAACAGCATAGACAGCAGCTCTACACTTTTTTGACTGACTGATCCATTCATCCTTCCATCCCTCCTCAGCCTTCCTCTCCTCTGAAGACCCAGTGAAGGTGGAGCTCAGTCAGAGCTGTTGAGGGACTGGTTAGGAAGAACACTTCTACAGCCAGAGAGGTGAGAGGTCACACATGGTTTAGATGGTAAATATTTATATCCTCTTAGTGGTTCATCACGTCAGCAAAAGGGAATATGTTCCATCATCTATGTTAATTTACATTAGTGCAAATTGTCCACTGATATGGGTGTAATTTCTCACCCCTTTTTGCTGTATGAAAGTTGATTTCCCCTCAGACACACATTTGTTCTTTGCTATTATGAAGATAATTTGTGTAGAATGTACTTTTCCCCAAACATTCACCCCATCTCTTTACATTGCTGATGCATATTCAGTGGCCTGACTGCATCCAGACTATGTCAAGGCCCATCCTGGTAGATCTGAACCGAATGCAGCTTGGAGTGATCAGATGAGAAGTCATATTTAGGTGCCAGGTGTAACTGAGGCCATAGATGCTCCATATCCATTACTTTGAATGTTTTATATAATATGACTAAATGTGTTTCTTTCTGTGTTGCAGGGGCAGTCAAGAAATGGAACGGCAAGGCCACAAACATGACATAAGCAGAGCTGTGGGAGACCACCTCAAGCTCTTGGTAGAGCCGGGGGTGGTGTTTACCACTCCACCACGCCTTCAGCAGGCTGGAAAATGGATACTGTTTTTCATACTAAGACGGACCAAGAGTCTGTTGATTGGTCAGTCATTGGGTTAATTTGTTGAAATTAAATCAAGCTTTATTTATACAGCACATTTCAGACATGGATTCAACAGAATGGCTTCACAGGAGAAAAAATAATAAAAAATAAACAGAAATATTTAGTACACATCAAACAGAAGACTAACAACTGAGAGACTAATGAACATTCTAAGGAAATTCCATTGATTAAAATATTAATTGGATGCAATATCCAACCCAAAATATAAGTTTGTTTTTTAGGAGGGGCTCTGAAAGACACTATGGGGGTGTCCACTGAAAGTTGACTAGTTACAACAACTGGGACCTAAAAGACACCCACCATAAGACCCACTAAATCTGCCAAGAAGAGACAAACAACAGAAAAACCCACACCAAATTTATAGACAGGAAGCAAACCAAAAAGGTGGAGCAACTAAAGGTGTTGAATCTCCACATCTATCAAGACAACTGGAGCACTGGGCCAGACACTCTTAAATAGAACCTGGACCAGCTCAGGTGAAACACCTTCCCACTAACGAGATGGACAAGCCAGCACAGGTGTAACACATACTGACTAGCGAGGTGACACCAATCAGTGCGTCCTATGTGCTAACGAGCTGTATGTGCTAACGAGCTAGACGTGCTAACGAGCTAAAGTCCATCCTCAAAACCAAAGTCTGTAACACCTTCCCCTTAGGACCACAAATATATTTTATATTTATGACTCAATTTATTAGGATTATTAATAAAATTGATTATAGACCGATTTATTATACTGCGTCCATGTGTATAAGCTGCAAGTACGTTGAAATTAAACAAAAATTAAATAGTTTTCTTTTCAACTTTCAACTAAAACCAAACTTATATTGTACGTTGGTCATAGTCTTATTTTCAACGACATTTTGCTAGGTGGGATATCCCCAATGTCACAGTTTAAACGTGTCCAAATCAATAGTCCAAATGCAGAAAGTTTGTGATAAATTGAAAACCTAAACGTAAAATGTACTATATACACGAACATCTGCCACAATAATCATATTACTTGTATTTTTTTTAAACAAGCACCTTATTAACTGCGCAAGCACCAGAAACGCTGTTGTTTTGACAAATAGCAATAAATCACTGATATCAATTAGGGGGGAAATCAGGTTGTTCGTGCTGTTGAAACGAACACAACTAAAAAATACATGGAAATGGGAGATATATTTTACCTCGCTGGTTAGAGGAAGACAGTCAGCTACATTTTGGAGTGATGCATTTAAATTTAGGGGTTGATAAACAAAGGAACACAACACTCTTTTCTCTGTATATATCAATGATGTCGCTCTTGCTGCGGGCGATTCCCTGATCCACGCAGACGACACCATTCTGTATACTTCTGGCCCTACCTTGGACACTGTGCTAACTAACCTCCAAACGAGCTTCAAAGCCATACCACACCACCCTGGACGGTTCCGACTTAGAATATGTGGACAACTATAAATACCTAGGTGTCTGGCTAGACTGTAAACTCTCCTTCCAGACTCATATTAAACATCTCCAATCCAAAATCAAATCTAGAATCGGCTTTCTATTTCCCAACAAAGCCTCCTTCACTCACGCCACCAAACTTACCCTAGTAAAACTGACTATCCTACCGATCCTCGACTTCGGCGATGTCATCTACAAAATAGCTTCCAACACTCGACTCAGCAAACTGAATGCAGTCTATCACAGTGCCATCCGTTTTGTTACCAAATCACCTTATACCACCCACCACTGCGACTTGTATGCTCTAGTCGGCTGGCCCTCGCTACATATTCGTCGCCAGACCCACTGGCTCCAGGTCATCTATAAGTCTATGCTAAGGTAAAGCTCCGCCTTATCTCAGTTCACTGGTCACGATAACAACACCCACCCGTAGCACACGTTCCAGCAGGTATAATCTCACTGATCATCCCCAAAGCCAACACCTCATTTGGCCGCCTTTCCTTCCAGTTCTCTGCTGCCAGTGACTGGAACGAATTGCAAAAATCGCTGAAGTTGGAGACTTTTATTCCCTCACCAACTTTAAACATCAGCTATCTGAGCAGCTAACCGATCGCTGCAGCTGTACATAGTCCATCTGTAAATAGCCCACCCAATCAACCTACCTCATCCCCATACAGATTTTATTTACTTTTCTGCTCTTTTGCACCCCAGTATCTCTACTTGCACATCATCATCTGCTCATTTATCACTCCAGTGTTAATCTGCTAAATTGTAATTATTCGCTCCTATGGCCTATTTATTGCCAACTTTCCTCATGCCTTTTGCACACACTGTATATAGACTTTCTTTTTTCTATTGTGTCATTGACTTGTTCATTGTGTTATTGGCTTGTTTATTTTTTACTCCATGTGTAACTTTGTGTTGTTGTCTGTGTCACACTGCTTTGCTTTATCTTGGCCAGGTCGCAGTTGCAAATGAGAACTTGTTCTCAACTAGCCTACCTGGTTAAATAAAGGTGAAACAAAAAAATAAATAAAGAACATGTCATCACTCATCAATATCATCTTGAAATCAATTGTGCCAAGAGGAGGGAGATGAGGTTGCACGTCCTGTTTAAACTAACAGCTCAAAAAAAACACGTAATCTGGGAATAATGTGTACATCACTTGTTAGAGGACAATTTGTAGAAAACAGCTAGCTACATTTTGAAGTTTTGCATTTTGATTCAAGTGGGTCACCAACATGGTAAGTGTAACACAGCTATTTTTGTGTTAGTCATTTTTTGTTAAATCATATAAATAGTACTCTTCCAATTCAGAGCCTGGATTTCCCCCCTGAGGCTAATATCCATATCATGTTGAAATCAATAGATAAGGGGAAAAACGTTTAGGGTTCTACATTGTGACATTATTCAAAATACTCCTACTACAATGTTAAAACATTCTACATTGTGACATTTATTCATTGATATCATGAAACAACTCCATCATGTATTTTCTGATGTTTGATCAGAGATCTTTTATCAAAGTATCTCTTGTCACATTGATCACAGCTATAAGACTTCTCTCCTGTGTGTGTTCTCTTGTGGAGAGTCAGAGAGCCAGATCGACCAAAACTCTTCCCACATTGACCACAGCTATAAGGTTTTTCTCCTGTGTGTGTTCTCTGGTGTAGAGTCAGAGTGCCAGATGTAGTACATCTCTTCCCACATTGACCACAGCTATAAGGTTTCTCTCCTGTGTGTGTTCTCTGGTGCACTGTCAGCTCTCCAGATCGACCAAAACTCTTCCCACATTGATCACAGATGTAAGATTTCTCTCCTGTGTGTGTTCTCTGGTGTTGAGTCAGATGGCCAGAATGACCAAAACTCTTCCCACATTGATCACAGCTGTAAGGTTTCTCTCCTGTGTGTATTCTCTGGTGTTGAGTCAGCTCTCCAGATTGACTAAAACTCTTCCCACATTGATCACAGCTATAAGGTTTCTCTCCTGTGTGGATTCTCTGGTGCACTGTCAGCTCTCCAGATTGACGAAAACTCTTCCCACATTGATCACAGCTATAAGGTTTCTCTCCTGTATGTGTTCTCTGGTGCAGAGTCAGAGAGCCAGATGTAGAAAAACTCTTCCCACATTGACCACAACTATAAGGTTTCTCTCCTGTGTGTGTTCTCTGGTGCAGAGTCAGAGAGCCAGATGTAGAAAAGCTCTTGCCACATTGATCACAGCTATAAGGTTTCTCTCCTGTGTGGATTCTCTGGTGCACTGTCAGCTCTCCAGATTGACGAAAACTCTTCCCACATTGATCACAGCTATAAGATTTCTCTCCTGTGTGTATTCTCTGGTGTTGAGTCAGATGGCAAGATCGACCAAAACTCTTCCCACATTGAACACAGCTAAAAGGTTTATCTCCTGTGTGTGTTCTCTGATGAATTTTAATACCTGATGAGGTGAATCTCTTCCCAGAGCTGCTGTGAGTTCTCTTCCCTGTGGATCTCTGCAGGTGTTTATTGAGGTGTTCTGATCTGCAGAGACTCTTCTCTGCCTCATCAGCATCATGAGGTAGTTGAGGCACCCCAGAGGATCCACTATAGTGTAGTATCTCTCCTGTGTGAACAACAAAGTCAGACAGATGATTAAAGGCCCACAACAGCGGAAATCCATTGTAAAAGGTGATGCCAAAAGCGTAGCCATGATGTTGTACAACAATTGACGTCTGTAATGAATGTTAAAGTTATTTGACAAATGTCTTAAAATGAACAACAATAATCATATTTTGTATTGTTTTCACATTAGTAGTAACATCGATGATTGTAGGCTAGAAATAAGTTATTAATGTTTTGAAACTCCAAGCAGTGTGCCAGACGACTTTTGGTCTCCAATATAGGCCCCTTTCTGTGTTTAATAAAATTGCGGCACGAGGGCAAAGCACATACAATTTGATTGTAGAAACTCCTTTCTGCTAATGAGGAAACCGATAGTTATGGATGTAGTATATCTGGTAATGAGGAAACCACTAGTTATGGATGTAGTATATCTGGTAATGAGGAAACCACTAGTTATGGATGAAGTATATCTGGTAATGAGGAAACCATTAGTTATGGATGTAGTATATCTGGTAATGAGGAAACCACTAGTTATGGATGTAGTATATCTGATAATGAGGAAACCACTAGTTATGGATGTAGTATATCTGCTAATGAGGAAAACAGTAGTTATGGATGTAGTATATCTGGTAATGAGGAAACCACTAGTTATGGATGTAGTATATCTGGTAATGAGGAAACCACTAGTTATGGATGAAGTATATCTGGTAATGAGGAAACCACTAGTTATGGATGTAGTATATCTGGTAATGAGGAAACCACTAGTTATGGATGTAGTATATCTGATAATGAGGAAACCACTAGTTATGGATGTAGTATATCTGCTAATGAGGAAAACAGTAGTTATGGATGTAGTATATCTGCTAATGAGGAAATAACTAGTTATGGATGTAGTATATCTGGTAATGAGGAAACCACTAGTTATGGATGTAGTATATCTGGTAATGAGGAAACCACTAGTTATGGATGTAGTGTATCTGGTAATGAGGAAACCACTAGTTATGGATGTAGTATATCTGCTAATGAGGAAACCACTAGTTATGGATGTAGTATATCTGCCAGGAGCAAAAATGGTGAGCAAAGATTTTAGTTTTTCACAATGTATTCTGAATGTGAATGGGGGAAAACTCAGGGGAGTAACCTCCATTTCCAGGTTGCTTATGAGTACATTTCACACTACTTTGGATTATAATTGTAACGCTCCCTTGAATGTCCTGCTTAATATAATGTTTGTGTCATCATCGCAAATCAACCGCTTTGTATTTAAAAAACCACTTCAACCAGGAAAATGCTCTTTGGCTTTTTCACCAACCTGACAATGAGGGTTTGTACACTGTTTGCAAAATTGGCCCATAACTTCACTTAACAACAAATATGCCTGTAATGAACAAAGACGCACTTTGGTTGTTGTTGCATAGTGTACTCTAGGACCCATAACAACATAGACCTACTGTAGGACCCATAACTTCACCTAACAACAACATAGACCTACTGTAGGACACATACCAATAACATAGACCTACTGTAGGACCCATAACTTCACCTAACAACAACATAGACCTACTGTAGGACACATACCAATAACAGACCTACTGTAGGACACATACCAATAACAGACCTACTGTAGGACACATACCAATAACAGACCTACTGTAGGACCCATAACTTCACCTAACAACAACATAGACCTACTGTAGGACACATACCAATAACATAGACCTACTGTAGGACCCATAACTTCACCAAACAACAAATAAAGGAAAATAGCTCTGTGTGTTGTACAATAGCCTATCCATCAAGGAACAGTTCTGTACACATTATGAGCTAAGTATCTCCGTGTCCAAACAGACTAATGAGACCCTACTGTAAATCAAGCAGACAATAACACATTATAAACATCAATTTGTTAGGGATGTTGGATCCAACGTGGAGCACGGCATAACTGTCTTTACCAGAGTAATGAATGAAGAAGCACTTTGGTTGTTGTTGCAAGTCGTGATGTTTGTCATTTGACTGTCATTCAGAAAATGATTTCCTGGATCAGCTGATGATAGTTGAACATGTGACTAACTAAACAGCTACAGTATTAAGAATGATGTGTAATTATTGAAGAACCACGTTAATGACAGTATCCATTTGGGTGTTGTCAATAAAGTTACGATTATTATTATTAGAATTTTTTTATTTCAGCTTTATTTAACCAGGTAGGCCAGTTGAGAACAAGTTCTCATTTACAACTGCGACCTGGCCAAGATAAAGCAAAGCAGTGCGAGAAAAGCAACACAGAGTTACACGTGGGAAAAAACAAATGTAGAGTCAATAACACAAGAGAAAAATCTATATACAGTGTGTGCAAATGGAGTACGGAGGTAAGGCAATAAATAGGCCATAGTAGCGAAGTAATTACAATTTAGCAAATTAACACTGGAGTGATAGATGTGCAGATGATGATGTGCAACTAGAAATACTGGTGTGCAAAAGAGCAAAAAAGTAAATAAAAACATGGGGATGAGGTAGGCAGTTGGATGAGCTATTTACAGATGGGCTGTGTACAGCTGCAGCGATCGGTAAGCTGCTCAGATAGCTGATGCTTAAAGTTAGTGAGGGAGATATAAGTCTCCAACTTCAGCAATTTTTGCAATTCGTTCTAGTCATTGGCAGTAGAGAACTGGAAGGAAAGGTGGCCAAAGGAGGTGTTGGCTTTGGGGATGAACTGTGAGATATACGTGCTGGAGCGCGTGCTACGGGTGGGTGTTGCTATGGTGACCAGTGAGCTGAGATAAGGTGGAGCTTTACCTAGCAAAGACTTATAGATGACCTGGAGCCAATTGATTTGGCGACGAATATTTAGCGAGGGCCAGCCAACAAGAGCATACAGGTCGCAGTGGTGGGTGGTATATGGGGCTTTAGTGACAAAATGGATGGCACTGTGATAGACTGCATCCAGTTTGCTGAGTAGAGTGTTGGAGGCTATTTTGTAAATGACATCACCGATCCGTTTTACGAGGGTGTTTGGCAGCATGAGTGAAGGAGGCTTTGTTGCGAAATAGGAAGCCAATTCTAGATTAAATTTAGGATTGGAGATGCTTGCTGTGAGTCTGGAAGGAGAGTTTACAGTCGCACCAGACACCTAGGTATTTGTAGTTGTCCACATATTCCAAGTCACAACCGTCCAGAGTAGTGATGCTAGTCGGGTGGGCGGGTAGCGATCGGTTGAAGAGCATGCATTTAGTTTTACTTGCTTTTAAGAGCAGTTGGAGGCCACAGAATGAGTGTTGTATGGCATTGAAGCTCGTTTGGAGGTTTGTTAGTTGGTGAACCAGGCGAGTCAGTCTTTTGAGAAACCAAGGCTGTTGAGTCTGCCGATTAGAATACGATGATTGACAGAGTCGAAAGCCTTGGCCAGGTCGATGAAGATGACTGCACAGTACTGTCTTTTATCGATGGCGGTTATGATATCGGTTAGTACCTTGAGCGTGGCTGAGGTGCACCCATGACCAGCTCTGAAACCAGATTGCATAGCAGAGAAGGTACGGTGGGATTCGAAATGGTCGGTAATCTGTTTGTTAACTTGGCGTTCGAAGACCTTAGAAAGGCAGGGTAGAATAGATATAGGTCTGTAGCAGTTTGGTTCTAGAGTGTCTCCCCCTTTGAAGAGGGGGATGACCGCGGCATCTTTCCAATCTTTGGGAATCTCAGACGATACGAAAGAGAGGTTGAACAGACTAGTAATAAGGGTTGCAACAATTTCGGCAGATAACTTTAGAAAGAGAGGGTCCAGATTGTTTAGCCCGGCTGATTTATAGGGGTCCAGATGTTGCAGCTCTTTTAGAACATCAGCTATCTGGATTTGGGCAAAGGAGAAATGGTGAGGCTTTGGCGGGTTGCTGTTGAGGGTGCCGGGCAGTTGACCGGGGTAGGGGTAGCCAGGTGGAAAGCATGGCCAGCCGTAGAAAAATGCATATTGAAATTCTCAATTTTAGTGGGACACTGGGTGAAGGAGAAGCTGGGGAGGCTTTGGCAAGTAGCTGCGGGGGGTGCGGAGCTGTTGGCAGGGGTTGGGGTAGCCAGGAGGAAAGCATGGCCAGCAGTAGAGAAATGCTTATTGAAATTCTCGATTATCATGGAGTTATCGGTGGTGACAGTGTTTCCTAGCCTCAGTGCAGTGGGCAGCTGGGATGAGGTGCTCTTATTCTCCATGGACTTTACAGTGTCCCAAAACTTTTTTAGAGTTAGAGCTACAGAATGCAAATTTCTGTTTGAAAAAGCTAGCCTTTGCTTTCTTAACTGACTGTGTGTATTGGTTCCTGACTTCTCTGAAAAGTTGCATATCGCTGGGACTATTCGATGCTAGTGCAGTACGCCACAGGATGTTTTTGTGCTGGTCAAGGGCAGTCAGGTCTGGAGTGAACCAAGGGCAATATCTGTTCTTAGTTACACATTTTTTGAAAGGGGCATGATTATTTAAGGTGGTGAGGAAATTACTTTTAAAGAACAACCAGGCATCCTCTACTGACGGGATGAGGTCAAAATCCTTCCAAGATACCCGGGCCAGGTCGATTAGAAAGACCTGCTTGGCCTCCCGGGTGGCGCAGTGGTCTAGGGCACTGCATCGCAGTGCTAGCTGCGCCACCAGAGTCTCTGAGTTCGCGCCCAGGCTCTGTCGCAGCCGGCCGCGACCGGGAGGTCCCTGGGGCGACGCACAATTGGCATAGCGTCGTCCGGGTTAGGGAGGGTTTGGCCGGTAGGGATATCCTTGTCTCATCGCGCTCCAGCGACTCCTGTGGCGGGCCGGGCGCAGTGCGCGCTAACCAAGGGGGCCAGGTACACAGTGTTTCCTCCGACACATTGGTGCGGCTGTCTTCCGGGTTGGAGACGGAGACGGAGTCTACAAACCACACAAGTGGCTCAGGTAGTGCAGTTCATCCAGGATGGCACATCAATGCGAGCTGTGGCAAAAAGGTTTGCTGTGTCTGTCAGCGTAGTGTCCAGAGCATGGAGGCGCTACCAGGAGACAGGCCAGTACATCAGGAGACGTGGAGGAGGCCGTAGGAGGGCAACAACCCAGCAGCAGGACCGCTACCTAGTCGACGCGTTATAATTCCTGTAATAACTTGCGGCTGAATTTGAAAGGGGTTCTGTGTTTCGTGCAGGTCTGTGTTTCGTGCAGGCTTAAACCGCCTCGACGTTTGATACCCGTGTAAATCTCACTAGGATAAGGTAACGTTTGTCAACTCCACTCGCCGTTTGACCGGAGGTAGCGGTCCTGCTGCTGGGTTGTTGCCCTCCTACGGCCTCCTCCACGTCTCCTGATGTACTGGCCTGTCTCCTGGTAGCGCCTCCATGCTCTGGACACTACGCTGACAGACACAGCAAACCTTTTTGCCACAGCTCGCATTGATGTGCCATCCTGGATGAGCTGCACTACCTGAGCCACTTGTGTGGTTTGTAGACTCCGTCTCATGCTACCACTAGAGTGAAAGCACCACCAGCATTCAAAAGTGACCAAAACATCAGCCAGGAAGCATAGGAACTGAGAAGTGGTGTGTGGTCACCACCTGCAGAACCATTCCTTTTTTGGGGGTGTCTTACTAATTGCCTATAATTTCCACCTTTTGTCTATTCCATTTGCACAACAGCATGTGAAATTTATCGTCAATCAGTGTTGCTTCCTAAGTGGTCAGTTTGATTTCACAGAAGTGTGATTGACTTTGAGTTACATTGCGTTGTTTAAGTGTTCCCTTTATTTTTTTGAGCAGTGTATATATATATATATTTTTTTTAAAGGCCTGCTGGCTGTGTTTGAGGGAGAGTTTGACAGTGATGAGGGGTGGTCGTTTGACCGCAGACCCATAACGGATGCAGGCAATGATCGCTGAGATCCTGATTGAAAACAGCAGAGGTGTATTTGGAGGGCAAGTTGGTCAGGACAATATCTATGAGGATGCCCATGTTTACGAATTTAGGGTTGTACCTGGTGGGTTCCTTGATAATTTGTGTGAGATTGAGGGCATCTACCTTGGATTGTAAGACGGCCGGGGTGTTAAGCATATCCCAGTTTAGGTCACCTAATAGAACGGACTCTGAAGATAGATGGAGGGGCAATCAATTCACATATGGTGTCCAGGGCACAGCTGGGAGCTGAGGGGGGTCTGTAACAGGCGACAACAGTGAGAGACTTATTTCTGGAAAGATTCATTTTTGAAGATTCATACTGAAGAGTCTGCTTAGGAGACAAATACTCTCAACTGTTTGAATAAAAATAGAGTTTAAGTTACCTGTGATGAATGCTGAAAACAAAAACCTTAATTTCTATATGCAGGAAATCTTATTTTAATAATGGGCATGGTAAGAATTGACAACCAAAGTGCGAGTCATAATTCAAATGACACCTAGCAAAATCTGAAAAGCGGTTCCTTCATTTATTGCATAGGATATTTTTAGATTCACTTAAAATAAGGTCTGTGTTTCGTGTAGGCTTACATCACCGTGCCAATTTTATAACTGTGTAGATATCCATAGGACAAGGTAACTCTGATCAATATTGGCTAAATATAAGCGAAGAAATTGTAGAGTGGATTTATGAAAATATGTTGACAAACGTTACCTTATCCTAGTGAGATTTACACGGGTATCAAAACGTCGAGGCGGTTTAAGCCTGCACGAAACACAGACCTTATTTGAAGTAGAACAAGACATTCTCTATGGAAGACATGAACGGTAAAATAACAAATGAACCCCTTTCAAATTCAGCCGCAAGTTATTACAGGAATTATAACGCGTCGACTATTTCTCTCTAAACCATATACCTTTGACTAATCCGGAAACTATCACCTCGAAAACAAAACGTTTATTCTGTTCCGTATTTTATCTAACGGGTGGCATCCACGAGTCTAAATATTCCTGTTACATTGCACAACCTTCAATGTTGTCATAATTACGTAAAATTCTGGCAAATTAGTTCGCAAAGAGCCAGGCGGCCCAGACCGTTGCATATACCCTGACCCATATACTCTGCATGCAATGAACGCAAGAGAAATGACACAATTTCACCTGGTTAATATTGCCTGCTAACCTAGATTTCTATTAGCAAAATATGCAGGTTTAAAAATATATACTTGTGTATTGATTTTAAGAAAGGCATTGATGTTTATGATGGTTAAGTACACATTAGAGCAATGACAGTCATTGATTGATTGTTTTTTATAAGATAAGTTTAATGCTAGCTAGCAACTTCCCTTAGCTTACTGCATTCGCCAACAGGCAGGCTCCTTGTGGAGTGCAATGTAATCAGGTGTTAGAGCATTGGACTAGTTAACTGTAAGGTTGCAAGATTGGATCCCCCGAGCTGACAAGGTTAAAAATCTGTCGTTCTGCCTCGTTCCTAGGCCGTCATTGAAAATAAGAATGTGTTCTTAACTGACTTGCCTAGTTAAATAAAGATTAAATAAAGGTGTAAAAATATATATATATAAAAATAAAAATACAAATAAAAAATACAAATAAATGTTTAAAAAAATAAAAATCGGCAAATCGGCGCCCAAAAATACAGATTTCCGATTGTTATGAAAACTTGAAATCGGCCCCGATTAATCGGTCGACCGCTAGTCTGGGGCTCCATGCAAGATCTCACATCGTGGGGCATCAATGATCATGAGGAAGGTGAGGGATCATCCCAGAACTACACGGCAGGACCTGGTCAATGACCTGAAGTGAGCTGGGACCACAGTCTCAAAGAAAACCATTAGTAACACACTACGCCGTCATGGATTAAAATCCAGCAGCGCACGCAAGGTCCCCCTGCTCAAGCCACTGCATCTCCAGGCCCGTCTGAAGTTTGCCAATGACCATCTGGATGATCCAGAGGAGGAATGGGAGAAGGTCATGTGGTCTGATGAGACAAAAATGTAGCTTTTTGGTCTAAACTCCACTCGCCGTGTTTGGAGGAAGAAGAAGGATGAGTACAACCCCAAGAACACCATCCCAACCGTGAAGCATGGAGGTGGAAACATCATTCTTTGGGGATGCTTTTCCGCAAAGGGGACAGGACGACTGCACCGTATTGAGGGGAGGATGGATGGGGCCATGTATCGCGAGATCTTGGCCAACAACCTCCTTCCCTCAGTAAGAGCATTGAAGATGGGTCGTGGATGGGTCTTCCAGCATGACAACGACCCGAAACACACAGCCAGGGCAACTAAGGAGTGGCACCGTAAGAAGCATCTCAAGGTCCTGGAGTGGCCTAGCCGGTCTCCAGACCTGAACCCAATAGAAAATCTTTGGAGGGAGCTGAAAGTCCGTATTGCCAAGCGACAGCCCCGTAACCTGAAGGACCTGGAGAAGGTCTGTATGGAAGAGTGGGCCAAAATCCCTGCCGCAGTGTGTGCAAACCTGGTCAAGAACTACAGGAAACGTTTAATCTCTGTAATTGCAAACAAAGGTTTCTGTACCAAATATTAAGTTCTGCTTTTCTGATGTATCAAATACTTATGTCATGCAATAAAATGCTAATAAATTACTTAAAAATCATACAATGTGACTTTCTGAATTTTTGTTTTAGATTCCGTCTCTCACAGTTGAAGTGTACCTATGATAAAAATTACAGTCCTCTACATGCTTTGTAAGTAGGAAAACCTGCAAAATCGGCAGTGTTTCAAATACTTGTTCTCCCCACTTTATTTAAATTTTATTTTCACTCTTTTCCATTTTAATTCCATTATTCCTTCCGGTAATCTGCCTCACCCAATGTGATACGGAATCGCTATTATTTTTAATTTTAGAACACATTCTAGAACCACCAGAAGCTAACAAGCTAATTAGCTACAAGCTATTTAGGGATTGTTAGCCAATGCTAGCGGCTTTTACCTTCTGCACAGATACCAGCCCTGTTTTTAGCCTGGATAATAACCTGTTGTTAGCCTGGATAATATTCGCCAATCTACCAGTATTGGACTGTCTCTCCACTACAACGCCGGTTTCCTGTTTCCTGCCGTAATCCCTGGACCACTACTTCTGATCTTCACAGCTAGCTAGTGGCCAACACCCCTGCCACGAAGCTAGCACCAGTTAGCCGTGAGCCAGGCACATCTCCCGGCTAGCAAACTAAATTCTAAAATACCTCTTTCGCCTTCTGGCTTGGATCCTCTGTCGACAGGGCGCCCCGCCACACCATCACGACTGGTCTGGCGAAGAATAGTCCATCCGCTGTGCCTTCAACCGGCCTCCGTCGGAGCAGACGCTCCCACTAGCCCCGGGCTACTAACTTTAAACACCGTGTGGCGACTACTCCGCGGCTTCCCTGTTCCATCTACTGCTGCCCCCTGGACACTATGATCTCTTGGCTACATAGCTGATGCCTGCTGGACTGTCCATTAATCACGGTACTCCATTCTGTTTATTTTTTATCTGTCGGCCCCAGCCGTGAACTCAGGCTCTGGGTGTAGTTAATCCGACACCTCTCTGCGTAGTCATCGCCATTTTACCTGCTGTCATTGTGTTAGCTGATTAGCTGCTGTTGTCTCACCTGTTGTCTTAGCTAGCTCTCCCAATCAATACCTGCGATTACTTTATGCCCCGCTGTATGTCTCTCTCAAATGTCAATATGCCTTGTATACTGTTGTTCAGGTTAGTTATCATTGTTTTAGTTTACAATGGAGCACCTAGTTCCACTCTTCATACCTCTGACACCTCCTTTGTCCCACCTCCCACACATGTGGTGACCTCACCCATTATAACTAGCATGTCCAGAGATACAATCCCACTTATCATCACCCGGTTCCTGGGCTTACCTCCGCTGTACCCGCACCCCACCATACCCGTATGCCCTGAATCTATTCTACCACTCCCAGAAATCTGCTCCTTTTATTCTTTGTCCCCAACGCTCTCGGCGACCAGTTTTGATAGCCTTTATCCGCACCCTCACCCTACTCCTCCTCTGGTCCTCTTGTGATGTGGAGGTAAACCCAGGCCCTGCATGTCCCCAGGCACCCTCATTTGTTGACTTCTGTGATCGAAAAAGCCTTGGTTTCATGTATGTCAACATCAGAAGCCTCCTCCCTAAGTTTCTTTTACTCACTGCTTTAGCACACTCTGCCAACCCCGATGTCCTTGCCGTGTCTGAATCCTGGCTTAGGAAGGCCACCAAAAATTCGGAGATTTCCATACCCAACTATAACATTTTCCGTCAAGATAGAACTGCCAAAGGGGGAGGAGTTGCAATCTACTGCAGAGATAGCCTGCAAAGTAATGTCATACTTTCCAGGTCCATTCATCAAACAGTTCGAACTTCTAATTTTAAAAATGAATCTCTCCAGAAATAAGTCTCTCACTGTTGCCGCCTGCTACCGACCCCCCTCAGCTCCCAGTGTAGGAGAAAAATTAGACACATGGATAACATATAAAGACATAAGATAGCTGAACAGTAAAATAACATACATGTCAGACAGATAGGCGCCTAAAGCAATTGGACACTAGACATATAGTCTGACCATTCCATTAAGTACATACATGTCAGACACATAGGCGCCTAAAGCAATTGGACACACTAAGGATAGGGGAGAACAGAACAAAGAGTGCATTGATTTAGTGGTGAAGGGAAGGGGCATGGTTGACACACTGGGATAGAGGGTCCGGCCACCATTATAAACTAATTGAAAGCAGATGGTGGTGAATGACTTCATAAGGGATGGACATAACGATATGTGGGTATAAATATAAAGGACTGGACTTCTGAGAATTGGGTGTTCCGCGGACATTCCAGATTGCAATACAATTGTATTAAAAATTATGTTTGAGTTCACAAGTTCTTGTAAGTTATATTTGAATTGATTTTCCACGACACCAGCTGTGCCCTGGACACCATTTGTGAATTGATCGCCCGCCATCTAGCTTCAGAGTTTGTTCTGCTAGGTGACCTAAACTGGGATATGCTTAACACCCCG
The DNA here is from genome assembly GCF_029448725.1 of Salvelinus fontinalis. Classification (NCBI taxonomy): domain Eukaryota; kingdom Metazoa; phylum Chordata; class Actinopteri; order Salmoniformes; family Salmonidae; genus Salvelinus; species Salvelinus fontinalis. The sequence continues at coordinate 26,665,008 of NC_074704.1, read as the reverse complement.
GCAGTCCTACAATCTAAGCTAGATGCCCTCAATCTCACACAAATCATCAAGGAACCCACCAGGTACAACCCTAAATCTGTAAACATGGGCACCCTCATAGACATTATCCTGACCAACTTGCCCTCCAAATACACCTCTGCTGTCTTCAATCAAGATCTCAGCGATCACCGCCTCATTGCCTGTATCCACTACGGGTCCACGGTCAAACGACCACCCCTCATCACTGTCAAACTCTCCCTAAAACAATTCTGCGAGCAGGCCTTTCTAATTGACCTGGCCCGGGTATCCTGGAAGGATATTGACCTCATTCCGTCAGTTGAGGATGCCTCTTCATTCTTTAAAAGTAACTTCCTCACCATCTTAGATGAGCATGCCCCTTTCAAAAAACACAAAACTAAGAACAGATATAGCCCTTGGTTCACTCCAGACCTGACTGCCCTCGACCAGCACAAAAACATCCTGTGGCGGACTGCAATAGCATCGAATAGTCCCCGCGATATGCAACTGTTCAGGGAAGTCAGGAACCAATACACGCAGTCAGTCAGGAAAGCAAAGGCTAGCTTTTTCAAACTGAAATTTACATCCTGTAGCTCTAACTCCAAAAAGTTCTGGGACACTGTAAAGTCCATGGAGAACAAGAGCACATCCTCCCAGCTGCCCACTGCACTGAGGCTAGGTAACACGGTCACCACCGATGAATCCATGATAATCGAAAACTTCAACAAGCATTTCTCAACGGCTGGCCATGCCTTCCACCTGGCTACTCCAACCTCGGCCAACAGCTCTGCCCCCCCCCCGCAGCTACTCGCCCAAGCGTTCCCAGCTTCTCCTTTACCCAAATCCAGATAGCAGATGTCCTGAAAGAGATGCAAAACCTGGACCCATACAAATCAGCTGGGCTTGACAATCTAGACCCTCTGGTTCTGAAACTATCCACCGCCATTGTCACAACCCCTATTACCAGCCTGTTCAACCTGTCATTCATATCGTCTGAGATCCCCAAGGATTGGAAAGCTGCCGCGGTCATCTCCCTCTTCAGAGGGAGAGACACCCTGGACACAAACTGTTACAGACCTACATCCATCCTGCCCTGCCTATCTAAGGTCTTCGAAAGCTAAGTTAATAAACAGATCACTGACCAGCTCGAATCCCACCGTACCTTCTCCGCTGTGCAATCCAGTTTCCGAGCCGGTCACGGGTGCACCTCAGCCATGCTCAAGGTACTAAACGATATCATAACCGCCATCGATGAAAGACAGTACTGTGCAGCCGTCTTCATCGACCTGGCCAAGGCTTTCGACTCTGTCAATCACCATATTCTTATCGGCAGACTCAGTAGCCTCGGTTTTTCTGATGAATGCCTTGCCTGGTTCACCAACTATTTTGCAGACAGAGTTCAGTGTGTCAAATCGGAGGGCATGTTGTCCGGTCCTCTGGCAGTCTCTATGGGGGTACCACAGGGTTCAATTCTCGGGCCGACTCTTTTCTCTGTATATATCAATGATGTTGCTCTTGCTACGGGCGATTCCCTGATCCACCTCTACGCAGACGACACCATTCTGTATACTTCTGGCCCTTCCTTGGACACTGTGCTATCTAACCTCCAAATGAGCTTCAATGCCATACAACACTCCTTCCGTGGCCTCCAACTGCTCTTAAACGCTAGTGAAACCAAATGCATGCTTTTCAACCGTTCGCTGCCTGCATTCGCCCGCCCGACTAGCATCACCACCCTGGATGGTTCCGACCTAGAATATGTGGACATCTATAAATACCTAAGTGTCTGGCTAGACTGTAAACTCTCCTTCCAGACTCATATTAAACATCTCCAATCCAAAATCAAATAAAGAATCAGCTTTCTATTTCGCAACAAAGCCTCCTTCACTCACGCTCCCAAACTCACCCTAGTAAAACTGACTATCCTACCGATCCTCGACTTCGGCGATGTCATCTACAAAATAGCTTCCAATACTCTACTCAGCAAACGACATGCAGTTTATCATAGTGCCATCCGTTTTGTTACAAAAAACACATTATACCACCCACCACTGCGACCTGTATGCTCTAGTCAGCTGGCCCTTGCTACATATTCGTCGCCAGACACACTGGCTCCAGGTCATCTATAAGTCCATGCTAGGTAAAGCTCCACCTTATCTCAGTTCACTGGTCACGATAACAACACCCACCCGTAGCACACGCTCCAGCAGGTATATCTCACTGATCATACCAAAAGCCAACACCTCATTTGGCCGCCTTTCCTTCCAGTTCTCTGCTGCCTGTGACTGGAACGAATTGCAAAAATCGCTGAAGTTGGAGACTTTTATTTCCCTCACCAACTTTAAACATCAGCTATCTGAGCAGCTAACCGATCGCTGCAGCTGAAAATAGTCCATCTGTAAACAGCCCACCCAATTTACCTACCTCATCCCCTTACTGTTCTTATCTATTTACTTTTCTGCTCTTTTGCACAACAGTATCTCTACTTGCTCATGATCATCTGATGATTTATTACTCCAGTGTTAATCTGCTAAATTGTAATTATTCGCTCCTATGGCCTATTTATTGCCTACCTCATGCCTTTTGCACACAATGTATATAGACTAATTTTGTTTTTTTTCCTACTGTGTTATTGACTTGTTTATTGTTTACCCCATGTGTAACTCTGTGTTGTTGTCTGTTCACACTGGAATACTCTTCCTAGAGCTGACCACCTGGCCAAACTGAGCGATTGAGGGAGAAGGGCCTTGGCCAAGAACCCGATGGCCACTCTGACAGAGCTCCAGAGTTCCTCTGTGGAGATGGGAGAACTGTCCAGAAGGACAACCATCTCTGCAGCACTCCACCAATCAGATCTTTATGGTAGAGTGGCCAGACGGAAACCACTCCTCAGTAAAAGGCACATGACAGCCTGCTTGGAGTTTGACAAAAGGCACCTAAAGGACTCTTTGACCATGAGAAACAAGATTCTCTGGTCTGATGAAACCAAGATGGAACTCTTTGGACTGAATGCCAAGAGTCACGTCTGGAGGAGACCTGGCACCATCCCTATGGTGAAGCATAGTGATGGCAGCATCATGCTGTGGGGATGTTTTTCAGCAGCAGGGACTGGGAGACTAGTCAGGATCGAGGGAAATATTAACGGAGCAAAGTGCAGAGAGATCCTTGATGAAAGACCTGCTCCAGAGCCCTCAGGACCTCAGACTGGGACAAAGGTTCACCGTCCAACAGGACAACGACCTTCAGCACACAGCCAAGACAACGCAGGAGTGGCTTCGGTAGAAGTCTCTGAATGTCCTTGAGTGACATAGCCAGAGCCCGGACTTGAGCCCGACCTAACATCTCTGGAGAGACCTGAAAATAGCTGTGCAGTGATGTTCCCCATCCAACTTGACAGAGCTTGAGAGGATCTGCAGAGAAGAATGGGAGAAACTCCGCAAATGCAGGTGTGCCAAATAAATTAGCTAACTGAAAGGGGGGTAAGAATTTAATCAAGTTTAGAATAAGGGTTTAACTTCACTAGGGTAGGGGGCACTATTTTCACTTCCGGATGAAAAGCGTGCCCAAAGTAAACTGCCTGCTACTCAGGCCCAGAAGCTAAGATATGCATATAATTGGTAGATTTGGATAGAAAACACTCTAAAGTTTCCAAAACTGTTAAAATAATGTCTGTGAGTAGAACTCATTTGAGAAAAATCCATCCAGGAAGTGGGATTTTTTGATGTTTCTAGTTTTCTATTGAATGCCATTACAGTATCCATTGACTTAGGACTCAAATTGCACTTCCTGTGGCTTCCACTAGACGTCAACAGTCTTTAGAAATGCTTTCAGGCTTTTATTCTGAAAAATTAAGGAGTAAGACCACTCTGTATGAGTGGACCATTCAGTGTCCGAGCTTTTTCATGCGCGCGACCGAGAGCGTGCCTTTCTTGTTTACCTTTTATATTGACAACGTTATTCTCCGGTTGAAATATTATTGATTATTATGACTAAAAACAACCTGAGGATTGATTATAAACATTATTTGACATGTTTCTACGAACTTTATGGATACTATTTACATTTTTCGTCTGCTCCCTGTTGTGACTACGTTTGAGCCTGTGGGTTACTGAACAAAACGCGCAAACAAAACTGAGGTTTTTGGATATAAACATAGACTTTATCAAACAAAACAAACATTTATTGAGTAAATGCGAGTCTTGTGAGTGCAACCATATGAAAATCATCAAAGGTAAGTGATTAATTTTATCACTATTTCTGACTTGTGTAACTCCTCTACTTGGCTGGTTACTGTTTGTAATGATTTGTCTGCTGGGCGCTGTTCTCAGATAATCGCATGGTATGCTTTCGCCGTTAAAGCCTTTTTGAAATCTAACACCGTGGTTGGATTAACAAGAAGTTAATCTTTAAACCAATGTACAACACTGTGTGTTTATTAATTTTTACAATGAGTATTTCTGTTTTTGAATTTGGCGCTCTGCAATTTCACTGGATGTTGGCCATACATTGTGCTTCTTGTTCACATAGGGTAATTAATGGCAATGTTATTTTCTTTAAGCTGTTAATACAAATTGAAAGGAGTTTCTGATATCCTAATTTCTTAAAGTATTTCTGGTGATAGCAAGTGATAGTGATACACAAGCTAGGTCTATTTGAAACATTGCCATCACATTGCAGCATTTACCAGCCACCAGGTTCAGAAGATTTAAAACCCACGTAAAATATTTTTAAAACCCAATTCTATTTTTGTCCAAAGTTAAGATATAAATTATTCAAACGGAACATAACTCATGCTGGTTATTATTTTAGGCTATTTTAGTTTTGGAGTCAAACAGGTTTGTTATTTTATTTCAGTTTCCTAAACAGATTTCCCCTAATTACTGTTTCTATAATAAGCATGGAGGTTCCCCTATCAACCAGTCAAGGTACTGGTGACAAAGCGGGACAGATGGGACAGACGGAACCCTTCTGTGGTAACAGACAGGGGCGATTTGTAATCAAATCTAATTCCCAGGAATGGGGTTCATATGAAACACAGAGACTGTGTGTGGGATAATAACATGGCCGTGTCCAACCCTGCTTGTTCCCTCGACTCCACCACCAACCACCAATCTCCAACAGGGCCCTTAACCTGTATCACTAGACACTTCATAGTGAGCTACAGGTAGGAATCAGCAATGAATCTGTCAGCAACATTTAAAAATATATGTATAGTGTTTTAACCATTTGTTACAAATCCGTCAAGACACCAACTTAGACTTTACTGTGAAATGCTTTACTACAAGCCCTTAACCAACAGTGCAGTTCAAGAAGAAGAAAACGTTTAATATGTATACTAAAATAAAAAGTAATAATAAAAAGTAACACAATGAGAATAACAATAACGAGGCTATATACAGGGGGCACCGGTACCGAGTCAGTGTGGAGGCTATATACAGGGGGCACCGGTACCGAGTCAGTGTGCGGGGTTACAGGCTAGCTGAGGTAATCTGTACATGAAGGTGGGGGCGTAGTGACTATGCATAGGTAAAACAACCAGCAAGTATCAGCAGTGCACAAAAGGGGGGGGGGGGGGGGGGCAATGTAAATTGTCCGGTGGCGATTTTATGAATTGTTCAGCAGTCTTATGGCTTGGGGGTTGAAGCTGTTGAGGAGGCTTTTGGTCCTAGACTTGGTGCTCCGGTACCGCTTGCCGTGCGGTAGCAGAGAAAACAGTCTATGACTTGGGTGACTGGAGTCTCTGACAATTTTGTGGGCTTTCCTCTGACACCGCCTATTATATAGATCCTGGATGGCAGGAAGCTTGGCCACAGTGATGTACTGGGCCTTTCGCACTACCCTCTGTAGTGCCTTCACTGTCAAATCCCGAGCAGTTGCCATACCAGGCGGTGATGTAACCGGTCAGGATGCTCTCGATGGTGCAGCTGTATTACCTTTTGAGGATCTGGGGCCCCATGCCAAATCTTTTCAGTCTCCGGAGGGGGAAAAGGTTTCGTTGTGCCCTCTTCATGACTGTCTTGGTATATACCCACGTGGGTGATTAAAATATGAACTGAGGTCCACACTCCAGTCCAGTTGATGGTGGTAATGCACCTTAAAGTTGGCTGCCATATAAAGTCCAAAGAAGAAAAAGAAGCCCGAAGGAAGGAGAAATGACGAGAAACTAATTTGGTTTACCTTTTGGGGCATCGCGACTGGTTACCTATTTTTTTTTTTTTTTTTTTTTTAATTGTATCCCCTTTTCTCCCCAATTTTCGTGGTATCCAATCGCTAGTAATTACTATCTTGTCTCATCGCTACAACTCCCGTACGGGCTCGGGAGAGACGAAGGTCGAAAGTCATGCGTCCTCCGAAGCACAACCCAACCAAGCCGCACTGCTTCTTTAACACAGCGCGCCTCCAACCCGGAAGCCAGCCGCACCAATGTGTCGGAGGAAACACTGTGCACCTGGCCCCCTTGGTTAGCACGCACTGCGCCCAGCCCGCCACAGGAGTCGCTGGAGCGCGATGAGACAAGGAAATCCCTACCGGCCAAACCCTCCCTTACCCGGACGACGCTAGCCCAATTGTGCGTCGCCCCACGGACCTCCTGGTCGCGGCCGGCTGCGACAGAGCCTGGGGGCGAACCCAGAGACTCTGGTGGCGCAGTTAGCACTGCGATGCAGTGCTCTAGACCACTGCGCCACCCGGGAGGCCCCTCTGGTTACCTATTTTGATGTGATATGAAAGTATTGTGTGAAATTATTTTCATGTGATATGCAAGTATTGTGTTAACTTATGTTGATGTGATATGAAAGTACAGCGATGTAGGTTTCTGGAAACGTATCGCAAATGAGAATCGATTCACATTTAGGTGGATTATTTGACCATTTTACCTGCCAGAGCCAGTCTACCTCTTAAAATAACATACAGTCCTTGGACCTTGAGGAGTAACGTGGGCAGCAATCAGCAGTAGAAACAATAACAAAGCGTACTCCCTGCCCGTTTCAGTAAAAAGCTGAGGGATGGGGCTGGAGAAATGCAACCATCCATGATACCAACATTATAGTTTTAACCATGTTTTGAGGATATACAGCGTTCATTTATATTTACTGACAAACATTGGAGTAAAAACAAGCTTATATTTTGGGTTCTGATGGGGTACGATAGTTGAACTAAGCTCATGAGGCATTTATAAGTGAATTCTTAAAGAAACAGATGGGTACATATGATTAATGTATAAGTCCCAAAATGGATGTAACAACTGCTGATTGCCCCTTTAAGACTACATATTGGGCTTTTCGAATTGGAGATATTGAGGACTACAGTATTTCAGGTATTGTCATTGGATGCATTTGATTATTGTTAATGTTTTGTTGATGGTCCACTCTTGATGTTCTACACGTTACAGTGTAGCTTCAGCCATTCCTACAAAACAACATTAAAGTGTAGAACCTCTTTACTGCATATTGGTTCAACGACTGCAGAGACGGTACTTACTGGTGTTAAACAGATCTCCAACCTCCTCCTCTTCATCCAATGTGACAGTAATCTCCCCCTCCTCCTCTTTCACTCCAAAAACTGCATCCTCCTCTTTCTCTTCCTCCTCTTCTTTTACTGTAACATCTTCCTCCTCTTTCACTCTCAACGCATCTGCCTCTTCTTTCACTGTAACGTATTTCTCTTCCTTCACAGTAACAGTCTCACCCTCTACTTGTTTTTGTATTGTAACATCCGTCTCTTCCTCCTCCTCTTTGACGAGACCTTCTTTCTCCGTCCAGCAGACCACCTTTTCTTTATCAGGAGGTGAGTAACTTAGTGAACTCATGGTCGGGGATGTTAGCTAGCTAGCATTAGCGACTAGCCTAGTTCAAAGCTAACTTAGCAAACCAGCTAGCTGACAAACAACGTAAATATATAATTAAATGGGCCAACAAGTACATACGACAGAAGTGAGTTTAAAACACATCGACTAATATACACCAAAAAGGTGTAAAGAGCGTGAATGTTATAGCTATGTTTGCTAGAAAGCTACCGAGGTGTCTGACTAGCTGTTGTTGTTGAAGGAGCGTCCCGTCCACTAGATTATACGTCACACTGGCAGCATCGCCTGAACCAAAAATACGCACATCGCCATCTGCTGACTTTAGTGGGTAACGCAGTTGAGGAACCAAAAGTATATTTTCATTTATTTCATAAAAGTTTAATAATATATTAAGTCGTTCAAAGATAAGCATGTGTTGATTGATTCGTGTTTAATGAGTGAGAGTTTAAAACAAACTTTAGACCCACTTTATATTTGCATTGAACCATACTTCTGACATGGATCATTTTGACCCCAGAGGCATTTCTTTTATCATAGCCTAAATGTGGTTTATTCAATTCTTCCAATTTTTCATGACTTTGTCAATCAACTTGTTCTTAAAAAATCTAAATCATGGTTTAGTGTTTCTGTATCAAAACGGACTTTTAACAAATTCAAATCCTATGGAGTCATTTTGACCCCAGGCAAAAGCACCTTTGATAAATAGGATGTTTATTTCAAATCGAAATCACATTTTATTGGTCACATGGACCTGTTTAGCAGATGTTATTGCGGGTGTAGCGAAATGCTTGTGTTTCTAACTATGACAGTGCCGTAATATCTAACAAGTAATATCTAACAATTTCACAACATATATCCAATACACACACATCTAAATATTTGAATCTAGGTTTCTCTGTAGACATGATCCATCCCACCAGAGGGTGGGGGGGCTCCTGTATCAGTGGTTTTGACCAGATAGACACCTGCAGACACACATTATAGTGCCTCCCATGTACTCTCCTAAGATTGGACTTTTCTATACCACGTATCACGTGACTGTGTACGAAACTGCCAATGGTAGAAAACTCTCCCAGCGGTAGAAAACTCTGCCAGTGGTATACAGCGCATTCGTAATATATTCAGACCCCTTCACTTTTCCACTTTTTGTTACGTTACAGCCTTATTCTAAAATTGATTAAGTATTCCCCCTCATCAATCTACACACAATACCCCATAATGACATCACAATACCCCATAATGACAAACCAAAAACATTTTTTTCACATTTTTGCAAATGTATTTAAGTATTCAGACCCTTTACTATGAGACTCGAAATTGAGCTCAGATGCATCCTGATTCCATTGATCATCCTTGAGATGTTTGTACAACTTGATTGGAGTCCACCTGTGGTAAATTCAATTGATTGGAGATGATTTGGAAAGGCACAGACCTGTCTATATAAGGTCCCACAGTTCACAGTGCATGTCAGAGCAAAAACCAAGCAATGAGGTCAAAGGAATTGTTCATAGAGCTCTGAGACAGGATAGTGTCGAGGCACAGATCTGGAGAAAGGTACCAAAAAATGTATTCAGCATTGAAGGTCCCCAAGAACACAGTGTCCTCCATCATTCTTAAATGGAAGAAGTTTGGAACCACCAAGACTCTTCCTAGAGCTGGCCGCCCGGGCCAAACTGAGAAATCGGGGGAGAAGGGCATTGTCCAAGGAGGTGAACAAGAACCCGATGTTCACTCTGACAGAGCTCCAGAGTTCCTCTGTGGAGATGGGAGAAACTTTCAGAAGGTCAACCATCTCTGCAGCACTCAGGCCTTTATGTAGCAACGATTACATTTTCAATATTTATTTCAATGGACAATTCTGTGAACTGTTCTGTAAAAGGTGTAGGCTAGAGATGACATGCAGGAGCTGGCAGGGATTTGTAGTCTTGCATGTCATCTACTTTGATGCTAATTAGCATTTTAGAATTCGAGAGTAAAGAGACACAAAAATATTGATTCAAGTATTTGTATTTATTATGTATCCCCATTAGTTCCTGCCAAGGCAGCAGCTATTCTTCCTGGGGTTTATTATGGATCCCCATTAGTTCCTGCCAAGGCAGCAGCTACTCTTCCTGGGGTTTATTATGGATCCCCATTATTCCTGTCAAGGCAGCAGCTACTCTTCCTGGGGTTTATTATGGTTCCCCATTAGTTCCTGCCAAGGCAGCAGCTACTCTTCCTGGGGTCCAGCAAAATGAAGGCAGTTATACCATTTTAAAAACATTACAATGTCATACAATATGTATTTTGTATGTTTTCAGTGTATTTTTAACCAGACAATGGATTAATTGTAAATTAAAGTTCTCAAGTCTGACAGCCCAAACAAAAACACAAATTCTCAGTCAAAAACACAAGTCAGAACACAGCCTCTCGATTCTCTCATGTGTTTTCAGGTCCTCTGACTGGGAAATTGTCTTTCCACAATGAGAGCAGTGTTACAGTAGGGCAAAAAAGTATTTAGTCAGCCACCAATTGTGCAAGTTCTCCCACTTAAAAAGATGAAAGAGGCCTGTAATGTTCATCATAGGTACACTTCAACTATGACAGACAAAATGAGAAAAGAAAATCCAGAAAATCACATTGTAGGATTTTTTATGAATTTATTTGCAAATTATGGTGGAAAATAAGTATTTGGTCACCTACAAACAAGCAAGATTTCTGGCTCTCACAGACCTGTAACTTCTTCTTTAAGAGGCTCCTCTGTCATCCACTCGTTACCTGTATTAATGGCACCGTTTGAACTTGTTATCAGTATAAAAGACACCTGTCCACAACCTCAAACAGTCGCACTCCAAACTCCACTATGGCCAAGACCAAAGAGCTGTCAAAGGACACCAGAAACAAAATTGTAGACCTGCACAAGGCTGGGAAGACTGAATCTGCAATAGGTAAGCAGCTTGGTTTGAAGAAATCAACTGTGGGAGCAATTATTAGGAAATGGAAGACATACAAGACCACTGATAATCTCCCTCGATCTGGGGCTCCACGCAAGATCTCACCCCGTGGGGTCAAAATGATCACAAGAACCGTGAGCAAAAATCCCAGAACGACATGGGGGGACCTAGTGAATGACCCGCAGAGAGCTGGGACCAAAGTAACAAAGCCTAGGGCATTGAAGATGAAACGTGGCTGGGTCTTTCAGCACGACAATGATCCCAAACACACCGCCCGGGCAACGAAGGAGTGGCTTCGTAAGAAGCATTTCAAGGTCCTGGAGTGGCCTAGCCTGTCATGTTTTGTCATTTGATTATCATGTCTTGTCCCTGTGCTTCCCTTCCATTTGTCTCCCTCTGCTGGTCTTAGTAGGTTCTTTCCCTCTTTCTATCCCTCTCTCTTCCCCTCCCTCTCTTCCTCTCTCGCTCTCTCTCTATCGTTCCGTTCCTGCTCCCAGCTGTTCCTCATTCTCCTAACTACCTCATTTAATCTTTCACACCTGTCCCCTATTTTGCCCTCTGATTAGAGTTCCTATTTCTCCCTCTGTTTTCCGCTTCTGTCCTTGTCGGATCTTTGTTTGATGTTTGCTGTTCTGTGTCCTGGTTCCGCCCTGTCGTGGTTTTGCCTTCATCAGATGCTGCGTGTGAGCAGGTGTCATCTAAGATATATCCTGGAGTACCGTTTTGTTTAAGACTGGAATAAAGACTCTGTTTTTGTTAAGTTGCTTTTGGGTCCTCATTCACCAGCATAACAGAAAGATCCGACCACAATGGACCCAACGACTACGGATTCTCGCAACACTGCCATCAAGATCCAGGGAGCAATGCTCGGCAGACACGAGCAGGAATTGTCTGCTGCTCGTCATGCCGTTGAGACCCTGGCCGCTCAGGTTTCCAACCTCTCAGGACAGTTTCAGAGTCTTCGTCTCGTGCCACCTGTTACTTCCTGGTCTTCCGAGTCTTCGGAACCTAGGGTTAATAACCCACCATGTTACTCTGGGCAACCCACTGAGTGCCGCTCTTTTCTCACCCAGTGTGATATTGTGTTTTCTCTCCAGCCCAACACATACTCACGAGAGAGAGCTCGGATCGCCTACGTCATATCACTCCTTACTGGTCGGGCTCGGGAGTGGGGCACAGCTATCTGGGAGGCAAGGGCTGAGTGTACTAACGATTATCAGAGCTTTAAAGAGGAGATGATACGGGTTTTTGATCGTTCAGTTTTTGGGAAGGAGGCTTCCAGGGTCCTGGCTTCCCTATGTCAAGGTGATCGATCCATAACGGATTACTCTATAGAGTTTCGCACTCTTGCTGCATCCAGTGACTGGAACGAGCCGGCGTTGCTCGCTCGTTTTCTGGAGGGACTCCACGCTGAGGTTAAGGATGAGATTCTCTCCCGGGAGGTTCCCTCCAGCGTGGACTCTTTGATTGCACTCGCCATCCGCATAGAACGACGGGTAGATCTTCGTCACCGAGCTCGTGGAAGAGAGCTCGCGTTAACGGTGTTTCCCCTCTCCGCATCTCAACCATCTCCTCCCATCGGCTCAGAGACTGAGCCCATGCAGCTGGGAGGTATTCGCATCTCGACTAAGGAGAGGGAACGGAGAATCACCAACCGCCTTTGTCTCTATTGCGGTTCTGCTGGACATTTTGTCATGTCATGTCCAGTAAAAGCCAGAGCTCATCAGTAAGCGGAGGGCTACTGGTGAGCGCTACTACTCAGGTCTCTCCATCAAGATCCTGTACTACCTTGTCGGTCCATCTACGCTGGACCGGTTCGGCTGCTTCCTGCAGTGCCTTGATAGACTCTGGGGCTGAGGGTTGTTTTATGGACGAAGCATGGGCTCGGAAACATGACATTCCTCTCAGACAGTTAGGGAGGCCCACGCCCATGTTCGCCTTAGATGGTAGTTCTCTCCCCAGTATCAGATGTGAGACACTACCTTTAACCCTCACAGTATCTGGTAACCACAGTGAGACCATTTCCTTTTTGATTTTTCGTTCACCTTTTACACCTGTTGTTTTGGGTCATCCCTGGCTAGTATGTCATAATCCTTCTATTAATTGGTCTAGTAATTCTATCCTATCCTGGAGCGTTTCTTGTCATGTGAAGTGTTTAATGTCTGCTATCCCTCCTGTTTCTTGTGTCCCCTCTACTCAGGAGGAACCTGGGGATTTGACAGGAGTGCCGGAGGAATATCATGATCTACGCACGGTCTTCAGTCGGTCCAGAGCCAACTCTCTTCCTCCTCACCGGTCGTATGATTGTTGTATTGATCTCCTTCCGGGGACCACTCCCCCTCGGGGTAGACTATACTCTCTGTCGGCTCCCGAACGTAAGGCTCTCGAGGATTATCTGTCTGTTTCTCTCGACGCCGGTACAGTGGTGCCTTCTTCCTCTCCCGCCGGAGCGGGGTTTTTCTTTGTTAAGAAGAAGGACGGTACTCTGCGCCCCTGCGTGGATTATCGAGAGCTGAATGACATAACGGTTAAGAATCGTTATCCGCTTCCCCTTATGTCGTCAGCCTTCGAGATGCTGCAGGGAGCCAGGTTCTTTACTAAGTTGGATCTTCGTAACGCTTACCATCTCGTACGCATCAGAGAGGGGGACGAGTGGAAAACGGCGTTTAACACTCCGTTAGGGCATTTTGAATACCGGGTTCTGCCGTTCGGTCTCTCTAATGCTCCAGCTGTCTTTCAGGCATTAGTTAATGATGTACTGAGAGACATGCTGAACATCTTTGTTTTCGTTTACCTTGACGATATCCTGATTTTTTCACCGTCACTCGAGATTCATGTTCAGCACGTTCGACGTGTACTCCAGCGCCTTTTAGAGAATTGTCTCTACGTGAAGGCTGAGAAGTGCGCCTTTCATGTCTCCTCTGTCACTTTTCTTGGTTCTGTTATTTCCGCTGAAGGCATTCAGATGGATCCCGCTAAGGTCCAGGCTGTCAGCGATTGGCCCGTTCCTAAGTCACGTGTCGAGTTGCAGCGTTTTCTCGGTTTCGCTAATTTCTATCGGCGTTTCATTCGTAATTTCGGTCAAGTGGCTGCCCCTCTCACAGCTCTGACTTCTGTCAAGACTTGCTTTAAGTGGTCCGGTTCCGCCCAGGGAGCTTTTGATCTCCTCAAGAAGCGTTTTACATCCGCTCCTATCCTTGTTACTCCTGACGTCACTAAACAATTTATTGTCGAGGTTGACGCTTCAGAGGTGGGCGTGGGAGCCATTCTGTCCCAGCGCTTCCAGTCTGACGATAAGGTTCATCCTTGCGCTTACTTTTCTCATCGCCTGTCGCCATCGGAACGCAACTATGATGTGGGTAACCGCGAACTGCTCGCTATCCGCTTAGCCATAGGCGAATGGCGACAGTGGTTGGAGGGGGCGACCGTTCCTTTTGTCGTTTGGACTGACCATAAGAACCTTGAGTACATCCGTTCTGCCAAACGACTTAATGCACGTCAAGCTCGTTGGGCGTTGTTTTTTGCTCGTTTCGAGTTCGTGATTTCCTATCGCCCGGGAAATAAGAACACCAAGCCTGATGCCTTATCCCGTCTCTTTAGTTCTTCTGTGGTTTCTACCGACCCCGAGGGGATTCTCCCTGAAGGGCGTGTTGTCGGGTTGACTGTCTGGGGAATTGAGAGACAGGTAAAGCAAGCGCTCACTCACACTGCGTCGCCGCGCGCTTGTCCTAGTAACCTTCTGTTTGTTCCTGTCTCTACTCGTCTGGCTGTTCTTCAGTGGGCTCATTCTGCCAAGTTAGCTGGCCACCCCGGTGTTCGGGGTACGCTTGCTTCTATTCGCCAGCGGTTTTGGTGGCCTACTCAGGAGCGGGACACGTGCCGTTTCGTGGCTGCTTGTTCGGACTGCGCGCAGACTAAGTCAGGTAACTCTCCTCCTGCCGGTCGTCTCAGACCGCTTCCCATTCCTTCTCGACCATGGTCTCACATCGCCTTAGACTTTATTACCGGTCTGCCTTCGTCTGCGGGGAAGACTGTGATTCTTACGGTTATCGATAGGTTCTCTAAGGCGGCACATTTCATTCCCCTCGCTAAGCTTCCTTCCGCTAAGGAGACGGCACAAATCATCATTGAGAATGTGTTCAGAATTCATGGCCTCCCGTTAGACGCCGTTTCAGACAGAGGTCCGCAATTCACGTCACAGTTTTGGAGGGAGTTCTGTCGTTTGATCGGTGCTTCCGTCAGTCTCTCTTCCGGGTTTCATCCCCAGTCTAACGGTCAAGCAGAAAGGGCCAATCAGTCGATTGGTCGCATTTTACGCAGCCTTTCGTTTCGAAACCCTGCGTCTTGGGCAGAACAGCTCCCCTGGGCTGAGTACGCTCACAACTCGCTTCCTTCGTCTGCTACCGGGCTATCTCCGTTTCAGAGTAGTCTTGGTTACCAGCCTCCTCTGTTCTCGTCCCAGCTCGCCGAGTCCAGCGTTCCCTCCGCTCAGGCTTTTGTCCAACGTTGTGAGCGCACTTGGAGGAGGGTCAGGTCTGCACTTTGCCGTTACAGGGCGCAGACTGTGAGAGCCGCCAATAAACGTAGGATTAAGAGTCCTAGGTATTGTCGCGGTCAGAGAGTGTGGCTTTCCACTCGTAACCTTCCCCTTACGACAGCTTCTCGCAAGTTGACTCCGCGGTTCATTGGTCCGTTCCGTGTCTCTCAGGTCGTCAATCCTGTCGCTGTGCGACTGCTTCTTCCGCGACATCTTCGTCGCGTCCACCCTGTCTTCCATGTCTCTTGTGTCAAGCCTTTTCTTCGCGCTCCCGTTCGTCTTCCCTCCCCCCCTCCCGTCCTTGTCGAGGGCGCACCTATTTACAAGGTACGGAAGATCATGGACATGCGTTCTCGGGGACGTGGTCACCAGTACTTAGTGGATTGGGAGGGTTACGGTCCTGAGGAGAGGAGTTGGGTTCCATCTCGGGACGTTCTGGACCGTTCGTTGATTGATGATTTCCTCCGTTGCCGCCAGGGTTCCTCCTCGAGTGCGCCAGGAGGCGCTCGGTGAGTGGGGGGTACTGTCATGTTTTGTCATTTGATTATCATGTCTTGTCCCTGTGCTTCCCTTCCATTTGTCTCCCTCTGCTGGTCTTAGTAGGTTCTTTCCCTCTTTCTATCCCTCTCTCTTCCCCTCCCTCTCTTCCTCTCTCGCTCTCTCTCTATCGTTCCGTTCCTGCTCCCAGCTGTTCCTCATTCTCCTAACTACCTCATTTAATCTTTCACACCTGTCCCCTATTTTGCCCTCTGATTAGAGTTCCTATTTCTCCCTCTGTTTTCCGCTTCTGTCCTTGTCGGATCTTTGTTTGATGTTTGCTGTTCTGTGTCCTGGTTCCGCCCTGTCGTGGTTTTGCCTTCATCAGATGCTGCGTGTGAGCAGGTGTCATCTAAGATATATCCTGGAGTACCGTTTTGTTTAAGACTGGAATAAAGACTCTGTTTTTGTTAAGTTGCTTTTGGGTCCTCATTCACCAGCATAACATAGCCAGTCTCCAGATCTCAACCCCATAGAAAATCTTTGGAGGGAGTTGAAAGTCCTGTTGCCCAGCAACAGCCCCAAAACATCACTGCTCTAGAGGAGATCTGCATGGAGGAATGGGCCAAAATACCAGCAACAGTGTGTGAAAACCTTGTGAAGACTTACAGAAAACGTTTGACCTCTGTCATTGCCAACAAAGGGTATATAACAAAGTATTTAGATAAACTTTTGTTATTGACCAAATACTTATTTTCCACCATAATGTGCAAATAAATTCATTAAAAATCCTACAATGTGATTTTCTGGATTTTTTTTCTCATTTTGTCTGTCATAGTTGAAGTGGACCTATGATGAAAATTACAGGCCTCTCTCATCTTTTGAAGTAGGAGAACTTGCACAATTGGTGGCTGACTAAATACTTTTTTGCCCCACTGTATGTCTTCTCCTCCTGTGTATTTGTATGTATTCTTTCATGCTCTTTCAGGTACTTTAACCGGGAAAATCTCTTTCCACAGTGGGAGCAGTGGTGCATCTTTTTTCCTGTGTGTGTCCTCTCATGCTGGTTCAGGTTTCCTAACTGGGCAAAATGCTTTCCACAATGGGAACATTGGTAAGACTTTTCTCCTGTGTGTATTCTCTCATGCTCCTTCAGGCTCCCTAACTGGGTACAACTCTTTCCACAATGGGAACATTCAAAAGGCTTTTCACCTGTGTGTGTCCTCTCATGCCTTTCCACGCTACCTAACCACTTAAAACTCTTTTCACACAAGGAGCAGTGGTAAGGCTTCTTTTCTGTGTGTATTATCTTATGTGTTTTCAGGCTCCCTAACTGAGTACAACTCTTTCCACACTGGGAGCAGTGATGTCGTCCTGCTGATTTGGAAGTCTCAGGGTCTGGTTCCCCTGAAGGACTCTTCCTGCTGTCAGAAGGAGAGTCTGGTCTCTCTCCTGTCAAAGACAAACAGATTATTTAATTAAACAGACTTGAATGAAACCTCCACATGATAAAACTTCCTATGACATTTAATCTAGATTAGATCCCTCAATCACCTGAAGTCAGTTTTCACAAGTATTACTAAAACGACTTCAAAATGCAGGTCTCTGTGGGCTTCTTAGGATGTCCAGGCAGGTGATTCACTTCTAACTTAAGTCTAGCAGGTGTTTACATGGTTTGACACATCTGCCAGGTGATTAAAAATCCAATTTCAGTACCAGTGTATTATATATATTTTTCTTTCACCAATGTCATGAAATCCAATTGCAACTCCTCTACGGACTCGGGGGAGAGGCGAAGGTCGAGAGCCATGCGTCCTCCGAAACACGACCCTGCCAAGCCGCACTGCACATCTTGACACACTGCTCGCTTAACCTGAATGTGATACTGCCTGGATTAGAACCATAAAATGATGCAGCTGATGATCATTAGATTAGAACCAGGGACTGTAGTTACGCCTCTAGTGACGCCAATGACAAGCATACCCATTACATGATGCAGCCACCACCATGGTTGAAAATATGTAGTCAGTGATGTGTTGAATTTGCCCCAAACATAATGCTTTTGTATTCAGGATATAAAGTTAATTGCTTTGCCACATTGTTTTTCAGTATTACTTTAGTGCCTCATTGCAAACAGAATGCATGTTTTGGAATATTTGTATTCTGTACAGGCTTCCTTCTTTTCACTCTGTCATTTAGGTTAGTATTGTGGAGTAACTACAATGTTGTTAATCCATCCTCAGTTTTCTCCTATCACAACCATTAAACACTAACTATTTTAAAGTCACCATTGGCCTCATGGTGAAATCCCTGAGCGGTTTCCTTCCTCTCCAGCAACTGAATTAGTGACTGGGTATATTGATACACCATCTAAAGTGTAATTAATAACTTCACCATGCTCAAAGGGATATTCAATGTCTGCTTTTTTTACCCATTTACCAACACATGCACTTCTTTGTGAGGCGTTGGAAAACCTCCCGGGTCTTTGTGGTTGAATCTGTGTTTGAAATTCACTGCTCGACTGAGGGACATTACAGATAATTGTATGTGTGGGGTACAGAGATGAAGTAGTCATTCGAACATCATGTTAAACACTATTATTGCACACAGAGTGAGTCCATGCAACTTATTATGTGACTTGTTAAGCAAAATCTTTATTCCTGAACTTATTTAGGCTTTTAATTAAATTTGTAAACATTTCCAAAAACATAATTCCACTTTGACATTATGGGGTATTGAATCCATTTAACCCCAGTATCTCTACTTGCACATTCATCTTCTGCTATTCACATTCACATTCCCTACCATTCCAGTGTTTAATTGCTATATTGTAATTACTTCGCCACCATGGTCTATTTATTGCCTAACCTCTGTTATCCTACCTTATTGGCACATGCTGTATATAGATTTTTCTACTGTATAATTGATTGTATGTTTGTTTATTCTATGTGTAACTCTGTGTTGTTGTATGTGTCATTGCAAGTGAGAACTTGTTCTCAACTAGTCTACCTGGTTAAATAAAGGTGAAATAAAAATACATTTTAAATTCAGGATGTAACACAACAACATGTGGGACCAGTCAAGGGGTGTGAATACTTTCTGAAGTCTCTGTATATATAAAACTCCCCCCACCCAGCAATCTAATAGTATCAGTAAAATCTGTTAAAATAAAACCACAGATAAATATACCTAACATAGTACAATCTAATAGCATCAGTAAAATCTGTTGAAATAAAAACACAGATAAATATACCTAACATAGTACATCTATTAAACAATACATCAGAAATAGTTTACACATTATAGAGATCCATTCATGGATGTACAGGTCTGTTGGATAAACCTTCAGAAATGTCCGCTGCTGATTTCTTCCAGGTGTCCATAGCGGACACCCTGGCCCTGTGAATCCTGGCCGTGGACAAATTCTCAGTCAAAAACATAAGTCAGAACACAGCCTCTCTATTCTCTCGTGTGATTTCAGGTCCTCTGACTGGGAAAATGTATTTTCACAATGAGAGCAGTGGTATGTTGTCTCCTTCTGTGTATTAGTATGTTGGAAAGGCTTTACTCCTGTGTGTTTTCTCTCATGCTTTTTCAAACTCCCTGACCACCTAAAACTCTTTTCACACTGGGAACATTGGAAAGGTTTTTCTCCTGTGTGTGTTCTCTCATGCGTTTTCAGGCTCACTAACCACCTAAAACTGTTTCCACAGTGAGAACAGTGATAAGGCTTCTCTCCAGTGTGTATTCTTTCATGCTTGTTCAGGACCCATAACCACCTAAAACTCTTTCCACAGTGGGAACAGTGATAAGACTTCTCTCTAGTGTGTGATCTCTCATGCCCAACCAGGGCCCCTAACTGAGTAAAATTCTTTCCACAGTGAGAACAGTGGTAGGGCTTTTCTCCTGTATGTATTCTCTCACGCATTTTCAGGCTCCCAAACCACCTAAAACTCTTTCCACAGTGGGAGCAGTGGTGTTGGTTAGGCGTCTCCAGGTCTATTTCCTCTGAGGAACTCTTCCCGCTGTCAGAGTCAGGTCTCTCTCCTGACAAAAGACAAACAGATTATTCAGTTAAACAGAGAGATCTGAATGAAACCTGTATTAAATAAAATTGTCTTCCTATGAGGTTTAATCTAGACTAGATCCCTCAATAACCTGAGGTCAGTCTTCACAACATTACATCATTAAAAATAAACTTGGTGACGGTGAGATTTAAAAACAAATGATGTAGAGCTCCAAATCTAATCTCTCAGGGAATGTCATGATGTCATAATAATAGAGCTCTATAATAATATATAATGTCGTGTTTATAGGCTGAGCAGAACTCTATAATAATAATGTCATGTTTACAGGCTGAACAGAGCTCTATAATAATAGATAATGTCATGTTTTAGGCTGAGCAGAGCTCTATAATAATAGATAATGTCATGTTTCTAGGCTGAACAGAGCTCTATAATAATAGATAATGTCATGTTTTAGGCTGAACAGAGCTCTATAATAATAGATAATGTCATGTTTCTAGGCTGAACAGAGCTCTATAATAATAGATAATGTCATGTTTCTAGGCTGAACAGAGCTCTATAATAATAGATAATGTCATGTTTTAGGCTGAACAGAGCTCTATAATAATAGATAATGTCATGTTTCTAGGCTGAACAGAGCTCTATAATAATAGATAATGTCATGTTTTAGGCTGAGCAGAGCTCTATAATAATAGATCATGTCATGTTTAGGCTGAGCAGAGCTCTATAATAATAGATAATGTTATGTTTATAGGCTGAGCTCTATTATCTGTCTATAGCTTGACAACATTCAACTGTATTCGTGATATGTATTATCTAACACTCACAATTTCTTTCCTTTTTGGTTACTAAGCAGTTCTATCAACATTTAGCAACTACGTTAAACTAACATCATCAGCAAACCAGTTAGCTATATTTCAGAGGTTAAAAGTTGGATATTAAATTAAATGTGGTCTGTCACGCAGTCGAATTTTACAATATACAGAATGTCCCACAAAATGTGTACATATGACTTTTTTGAAAACTCTCATAACCTAACTTAACTTACATGAATTGCAATACAAATCGGTGGTCAGCTAGCAGGGTGTAGAAGGGTGTATGTAGTCGTAGTTAATATTATTATTGTTTCTTGTTGACTATTTTAATTGAAATCATTCACGGTAAGGTAGTTATGTTGGATAAATATAACACATAAGAAGCCGTATGTATCTTACATTAAAGGGCCAATGCAGCCGTTTTTAATCTCAACATCAAATCCTTGCTGGTTAACGATGACGTAGCTCCCTGGTTTTGTTTTAAAAAATGTCCATTGTCTGGGTGTTCACTCCCCCCCACGGGTTACTATAGCAACACACATCACAACCCCACGGGTTACTATAGCAACACACATCCCCTGTCATTTATATCTTGTTTGTCAATTCTGAGTGACATTAAGTTGTGAATTTGCTAATCGATTGTTAAGGTTTTGTTGGTGACCCGCTCTTTGGTGGTATACACATCTTACAGTGTAGTTATCAATTCCTACATTACATAATAACTTAATAATAATTCAATACTAATTAATAATAATAATAAATAATAAATAATTCAAGCATAAACATTCAGTATAACGCTGCTTTAAAACCACGCATCAGTTCAACAATAGTTTGTGCTCCTGTTTTTAAGACAGTACTTACTGGTCTTAATCAGATCTCCTGTCTCCTCCTCCTGTTCTTCCTTCTCCTCCTTCAATGTGACAGTTATCTCTTGGCCCTTTACTTCAAAAACGGCATCCTCCTCTTTCTCTTCCTCCTCTTCTTTTACTGTAACATCCTCCTCCTCTTTCACTCTGAACGCGTCTTCCTTTTCTTTCACTGAAAAGTCTTTCTCTTCTTCTTTCACAGTAACTGTGACATCCTCTTCTCCCTCCTCCTCTTTCACGACTGTGTTCAGCCCCAGACCCCCTCTTCTTTAACAGGAGGAGAGTAGCTTCGTGAACTCATGGTCGGAGATGTTAGCTAGCTAGTTAGCATTAGCGACTAGCCTAGCACTAGGCAAATTTAAGACATCTGCCCGACTAACAAAGTAAATACGAAAATAAATGGGGCAACTCGCTATAAAACAGAAGTATGTCTAAAACACATAGGCAAATATGCACTGAAACAGTCCAAAAGCTTGAATGTTTAGGCCATGTCGCCTAGCAAGCTACTGAAGTGACTGACTCGCTGTTGTTGTAGAAGTGTCCCGTCCACTAGATTATACCTCACACTGGCAGCATCGTCATCAGCTGACTGGAGTGGGTAACCCAGTATAAGGAAATGTTTATTTTATTTCCTGACAAAAAAGGGTATTTTTAAAATGTATTTCATTAAGTAATATTATATTGATACGTCCAAAGGAAAGCATGTGTTGATTGATTAGTGAAGATGTGTGATGAATGAGAATTTAAACTTGACATCTAACTCTGCATTTAAGGCAATGTTATATTCATTCGGTCAAACAAACGCTCTGCAGTCTAGTTTAACAGTGATCTACGTTCTATGAAAGCTGCTGGGAGCAAACTGGAGAATAGCTAGCTAACTGCATGCCCAGGCCCTGGTATATCAACAGACTGCATACAAACCTAACTGCATCCTCAGTCCCTGGTATATCACCAGACTGCATACAAACCTAACTGCATCCCCAGGCCCTGGTATATCACCAGACTGCATACAAACACAAACACAAAATAAGGAGCATTTACTTCACTGTACAATCTACCCCTTGATTCAGACCTGTCCCTCTGCTTCACACTGAGCATCAGAGCTGCAGTTTCACCACATTCTCATTGACAAACCCAACATCTGTCTCTGAAATGGTCCATAATATGAGGTCAACTACCTGCCCCTTGGACCCTATTCCCACAGGACTCATACAATCATAAATCACGAAACACTTTCTTAATTCAGGCACCATGCCTAATTCCCTTAAAACTGCCTCCATCAAACCAACCTTGAGAAAATCTGCCTCTAACCCTAGGAAGCTCTTTGCCACCTTCTCCTCCCTCCTGAATCCTCCTCCCCCTCCCCCCCCTCCTCCCTCTCTGCAGATGACTTCGTCAACCATTTTGAAAAGAAGGTCGACGACATCCGATCCTCGTTTGCTAAGTCAAACGACATCGCTGGTTCTGCTCACACTGCCCTACCCTGTGCTCTGACCTCTTTCTCCCCTCTCTCTCCAGATGAAATCTCGCGTCTTGTGACGGCCGGCCGCCCAACAACCTGCCCGCTTGACCCTATCCCCTCCTCTCTTCTCCAGACCATTTCCGGAGACCTTCTCCCTTACCTCACCTCGCTCATCAACTCATCCCTGACCGCTGGCTACGTCCCTTCCGTCTTCAAGAGAGCGAGAGTTGCACCCCTTCTGAAAAAACCTACACTCGATCCCTCCGATGTCAACAACTACAGACCAGTATCCCTTCTTTCTTTTCTCTCCAAAACTCTTGAACGTGCCGTCCTTGGCCAGCTCTCCTGCTATCTCTCTCAGAATGACCTTCTTGATCCAAATCAGTCAGGTTTCAAGACTAGTCATTCAACTGAGACTGCTCTTCTCTGTATCACGGAGGAACTCTCTCTCCTCTGCTCTCATCCTTCTAGACCTATCGGCTGCCTTCGACACTGTGAACCATCAGATCCTCCTCTCCACCCTCTCCGAGTTGGGCATCTCCGGCGCGGCCCACGCTTGGATTGCGTCCTACCTGACAGGTCGCTCCTACCAGGTGGTGTGGCGAGAATCTGTCTCCTCACCACGTGCTCTCACCACTGGCGTCCCCCAGGGCTCTGTTCTAGGCCCTCTCCTATTCTCGCTATACACCAAGTCACTTGGCTCTGTCATAACCTCACATGGTCTCTCCTATCATTGCTATGCAGACGACACACAATTAATCTTCTCCTTTCCCCCTTCTGATGACCAGGTGGCGAATCGCATCTCTGCATGTCTGGCAGACATATCAGTGTGGATGACGGATCACCACCTCAAGCTGAACCTCGGCAAGACGGAGCTGCTCTTCCTCCCGGGGAAGGACTGCCCGTTCCATGATCTCGCCATCACGGTTGACAACTCCATTGTGTCCTCCTCCCAGAGCGCTAAGAACCTTGGCGTGATCCTGGACAACTCCCTGTCGTTCTCAACTAACATCAAGGCGGTGGCCCGTTCCTGTAGGTTCATGCTCTACAACATCCGCAGAGTACGACCCTGCCTCACACAGGAAGCGGCGCAGGTCCTAATCCAGGCACTTGTCATCTCCCGTCTGGATTACTGCAACTCGCTGTTGGCTGGGCTCCCTGCCTGTGCCATTAAACCCCTACAACTCATCCAGAACGCCGCAGCCCGTCTGGTGTTCAACCTTCCCAAGTTCTCTCACGTCACCCCGCTCCTCCGCTCTCTCCACTGGCTTCCAGTTGAAGCTCGCATCCGCTACAAGACCATGGTGCTTGCCTACGGAGCTGTGAGGGGAACGGCACCTCAGTACCTCCAGGCTCTGATCAGGCCCTACACCCAAACAAGGGCACTGCGTTCATCCATCTCTGGCCTGCTCGCCTCCCTACCACTGAGGAAGTACAGTTCCCGCTCAGCCCAGTCAAAACTGTTCGCTGCTCTGGCCCCCCAATGGTGGAACAAACTCCCTCACGACGCCAGGACAGCGGAGTCAATCACCACCTTCCGGAGACACCTGAAACCCCACCTCTTTAAGGAATACCTAGGATAGGATAAAGTAATCCTTCTGACCCCCCCCCCCCCCCCCCCTTAAAAGATTTAGATGCACTGTTGTAAAGTGGCTGTTCCACTGGATGTCATAAGGTGAATGCACCAATTTGTAAGTCGCTCTGGATAAGAGCGTCTGCTAAATGACTTAAATGTAATGTAAATGTAAAATGTGCATGAACCCTTCCAGTCTGACTAGATACTACAGAACTACCTCTCTACCAACAATCTGCATGAACCCTTCCAGGCTGACTAGATACAACTACAGAACCACCTCTCTACCAACAATCTGCATGAACCCTTCTAGTCTGACTAAATACTACAGAACTACCTCTCTACCAACAATCTGCATGAACCCTTCCAGTCTGACTAGATACTACAGAACTACCTCTCTACCAACAATCTGCATGAACCCTTCTAGTCTGACTAAATACTACAGAACTACCTCTCTACCAACAATCTGCATGAACCCTTCTAGTCTGACTAGATACTACAGAACTACCTCTCTACCAACAATCTGCATGAACCCTTCTAGTCTGACTAGATACTACAGAACTACCTCTCTACCAACAATCTACATGAACCCTTCTAGTCTGACTAGATACAACTACAGAACCACCTCTCTACCAACAATCTGCATGAACCCTTCTAGTCCGACTAGATACTACAGAACTACTTCTCTACCAACAATCTGCATGAACCCTTCTAGTCTGACTAAATACTACAGAACTACCTCTCTACCAACAATCTGCATGAACCCTTCCAGTCTGACTAGATACTACAGAACTACCTCTCTACCAACAATCTGCATGAACCCTTCTAGTCTGACTAAATACTACAGAACTACCTCTCTACCAACAATCTGCATGAACCCTTCTAGTCTGACTAAATACTACAGAACTACCTCTCTACCAACAATCTGCATGAACCCTTCTAGTCTGGCTAGATACTACAGAACTACCTCTCTACCAACAATCTGCATGAACCCTTCTAGTCTGACTAGATACTACAGAATTACCTCTCTACCAACAATCTGCATGAACCCTTCCAGTCTGACTAGATACTACAGAACTACCTCTCTACCAACAATCTGCATGAACCCTTCTAGCATGGCTGTATACAACTACATAACTACCTCTCTACCAACAATCTGCATGAACCTTTCCAGTCTGACTAGATACTACAGAATTACCTCTCTACCAACAATCTGCATGAACCCTTCCAGTCTGACTAGATACTACAGAATTACCTCTCTACCAACAATCTGCATGAACCCTTCTAGTCTGACTAGATACTACAGAAATACCTCTCTACCAACAATCTGCATGAACCCTTCTAGTCTGACTAGATACTACAGAACTACCTCTCTACCAACAATCTGCATGAACCCTTCCAGTCTGACTAGATACTACAGAACTACCTCTCTACCAACAATCTACATGAACCCTTCCAGTCTGGCTGTATACAACTACAGAACTACCTCTCTACCAACAATCTGCATGAACCCTTCTAGCATGGCTGTATACAACTACAGAACTACCTCTCTACCAACAATCTGCATGAACCCTTCCAGTCTGGCTGTATACAACTACAGAACTACCTCTCTACCAACAATCTGCATGAACCCTTCTAGCATGGCTGTATACAACTACAGAACTACCTCTCTACCAACAATCTGCATGAACCCTTCCAGTCTGGCTGTATAGAACTACAGAACTACCTCTCTACCAACAATCTGCATGAACCCTTCTAGTATGGCAAGATACTACAGAACTACCTCTCTGCCAACAATCTACATGAACCCTTCTAGCATGGCTGTATACAACTACAGAACTACCTCTCTACCAACAATCTGCATGAACCCTTCCAGTCTGGCTGTAAACAACACATAACTACCTCTACACCAACAATCTGCATGAACCCTTCTAGTCTGGCTGCATAGGCGGAAATCCCAGGGGACACGACCCCCCCATCCTGGAAAAAATATGATTTGTCCCCTCCAATATATCACTGTAAAGATAACTATGTAATTTCAATAATATTAATAATACGCAATGAAAGCACTTGTGCTGATTATAGACACTTAATAGCGCGTTTTTAAGTTTCACAAGATTGCGACCCCCCCACCCTTTGCCTCACAATGGTTTGATCCACTGCCAGTTCTTTAGCTGGCAAGGTAATAGAGGGTTCGTATCTACTGTCCGAAAGGCACTCGATGTACGTAACTGACGTGAGGTAATCCAGTCAATCGCGCCATAGCAATGTATATATTTTTTTAATGTTGCAGGGTTCACACACTAGCTGAATTTGCAGAGCTAGCGTGCAAACTAAAGCAAACATTAACTATCAAGCTAGCTAGTACCTATTCCATTCATGTGGCTTCGTCAAAAATGAAATATTTGCTATCGTCAGTTTATTCCAAGATTAGCATGCAGCTGTAGTACTTCAAAGTCCCTGTGATAAGGTTAGCGATAAACTGAAGTCCAACTGAACAGAACTACACTCTCTTATACCATTGTCTTAAATATATTTAATGGTCTCGTTGCAAAAGCTAAATTGTCGCTAGTGATTTTTTTTTTTTTTCACCTTTATTTAACCAGGTAGCAAAGATTATAGCAAACACCACAGAAACGGAATTGGTGCTCGCTAGCTTTGCAAATTCAGCTTTTGTTGGAAACCTGCCAATATGAAACAAACTATGTTCAAATTTCAAAACGTTGCAGCATGTGTTGTGTAAATGTGTGTGTGTGCAGCTAGACCGGCCAGCCAGCCAGGTAGAAACATGTTAGAAAAAAAGTTAAAAGACGGACATCAGAGTATTTTTCAGTACACCAAAACGCAAAGTAAGAACTCTAGTAGCCTAATATCTCAAAGACGAGTTGATAAAATGTTCATAAGAAAGAAGTGAAATGCTAATGGAAATGTTTCACAAGGATGTCATTCGGCAGAGCAGGCAACAGATGGCACACAGACAGCAGAGCTGGGGACAGATATGCAGGGACAGATTGGCAGAGACAGGGAGTCTCAGGTAAGTTTGTTGAGTCTTTGTTTGGCAACATTATGAAAGGTTCTCAATTTTTTTGATTTGTAAAATAGGGACATAATTGGAAAATGCCATGGATACCCCCACTCAACTTAAACTGGTGACTAAACTAAGATTTGTTTAAGGTTATGGTATTGCTGTTGTGATTAATTGTGTAGTTTTGGGTACCGGTAGTTAGGAGTACAGCAAACACCTTATTTATTTTCTAGGAGACAGATTGTGAGTCAGTGAGGGTGGTGAAAGGGAAAGAGCCAAGGAGAGAGACTTCAGAGGACCGTGTCACAGCCACGGCAGGACCAGGTGTCACCCTTGTTGCCAGCAGCACCAGTATAGGGGACAGTGGCACAGCATCGTCCAGTTACCTCAGTGATGGCACAAAACCATATCAGCCACACCCACAATTTATAGAACCGCAAACTCTTGCCAACAGATTGTTGACGTTTCAAGAGAGATGGTTTTGCGATTTTCCCTGGCTACATTATAATCCATCAATAAAAGGAGTGTTGTGTTTTCACTGTAGCCAAGGGTTTTCAAGCCAGCCATCTTTTGGCCGAAGAGCAGATGCTGCCTTCATTAGTGCAGGATTTAGGAACTGGAGAAAAGCCATTGAAAAATTCACAGCACATCAAAACTGCCAAACCCACCACCACTTTGTAACTGTAACAGCACACCAGCTAAATCCAATCAGTGTCCAGTTATCCAGCGCGTGGGGTAAACAGCAGGAGGACGCAAGGCATTGCTTGATGAAAATTGTTAGTTCGGTGCGGCATGTAGTAAGACAGGGACAAGCCTTTAGAGGCCACACGGATGACAGTGGGAATTTATACCAGCTTTTGAAACTCAGGGAAGAAGAGGATGAACCCATTTTACTGAAGTGTTTAACAGAGCGTACCACAATGTACACAGGCCCCAAAGCACAGAATGAAATTCTGAACATCATGGCCAATACAGTCATTCGAGGCATTGCAGCTGAGATTAGGTCTCTTCCGATTGTACAATTTTCAGTAATTTTTGATGGTACTCAAGATGTCTCTGGTGCTGAACAGGAGAGTGTCTGTCTGCGTTATGTTGACCATGACCGTGTCCCTCACGAGGAGTTTATTGGGCTATACAGGGTGTCGGAGACAACAGGCGAGGGCATTGCGAAAGTGGCAACTGATGTGTTGTTGAGGCTCAATTTGCCCATGTCTGGCTTATGTGGGCAGAGTTACGATGGTGCCTCAAACATGGCAGGAAAATACACAGGTGCAAAGGCAATTGTGAAGAGGCAGCAGCCATTAGCCCTCTATGTCCATTGTGGAGCACACTGTGTAAATCTGATTACACAGGCTGGCTGCTCAGCCTCCCCACTAGTCCGGGATTCCCTTTCTTGGGTCCATCAGTTAGGTGTCCTATATGGCCAGTCAGGAAAGTTTAAGAGCATGTTTGAATCAATTGCCACGTCCAAAGATACAAATCTGACCACCCTGAAACCCCTATGTCCAACAAAGTGGACTGTGCGGAATACTGCTATTAGAGCTGTGCTAGGGCAGTATGAGCGGGTACTCAGCAGCCTAGAGGAGATGGCAAAAACTGCATCCAAGACAGCTTCAACTGCCAGTGGCTTATTCGAGCACTTCAGCAAAGACAAGACTGTGTTGGGCCTCACACTTGCCTCTGCTGTTCTTGGAGAGCTTGAATGTCTAAACATTTCACTACAGAAGAAAACTCAGACTGTCTCTGGTATGCAGGCTGCAGTCGAGTGTGTGCGGTCATCTCTTAGGGGCAAGAGAAATGACGAAAGCTACCTTGCACTGTATGAGAAAGTAAAAACTTTGATTGACTCTATTGAATCCATTGAGACGCACTCAAGATGATTTGCTGGCAAAGCAGTGGATCACTATAGGGCAGAATTTCTTTAAGTGTTGGATGGTGTGGAGGTTCAGTTTGGCGACCGTTTTGACCAGGACAGTCTAAACGTCCTGCAAAAGTTGGAAAGAGCGCTTCTCACGGGGGAGTTGGATGAGTCTCTAGATCAGTACCCTGAGCTGAACATAGATTCTCTTTCAGTGCAGATCCCTCTCTTTCACAACAAATACCCCTGTAGCAGCAGTGGAGAGGCAGCAGAGGTCCTTAGGAGGCTTCCAGTGGAGGTACGGGGGTTGTTTGACCAAGTTGAGGTGCTGATCAGAATTTTGTTTGTGGTGCCAGTGTCTTCATGTGAGGCTGAGAGGAGTTTCAGTGCACTCCGCAGGTTAAAGACTTGGCTACGGGCTAGCAAGGGCCAAGAGAGACTGAACGGTGTAGTTGTCTGTAATGTACATAGAGACAGGCTGGACAGTCTCAAGAGGGAAAATATCTGCCAGCAATTTGTTGGATCCATTGAAACCCGCAAACATATGTTCGGTTCTTTTGTTCAGTAGTGTGTATAGCAGTGGTTCTCAACCTTTTTTGGGTACTGGAACCCCTGCATATTTTGAGGCAAGGCAGGCAAGGTTTTCAGCGGTCCTCAGGGACCACCACCCCCTCTATATTATATGTAAACTTACTGGAAACCTTGTGGTACTGACTACATTCATTACACTTTTTTATTTCACGGACACCTTGCAATTAGTCCATGGACCCCTGTTTGAGAACCCCTGGTGTAATTGATAATTGTTCTTTTGTTTAGTAGTTTTCAGTTTTTAGTACATGACAGTACACTTACAAATTATTTATTTCATGTTATTTTATTTAAAATTGCATAATTTGTGTGACATACTTGTCCATAGCTGCTGTTTGAAGAGTTGAGACACTGACTGAAGGATATTTTGTTTGATTTATTTGGGTTTTTCATTGAAGTAGTTATTTTGCTTTTAGAACTGTACTTATTTTAAGCTTTTTGTTCTTGTAAAGATATTGTAGTAGACTCAGGCCAGGTGCACATATTTAATGACTATATAAATGTATCACAAAGTCAAATTAAAAGGTCAATTCTATACGGAGACCAACTTTGTGATGGTTCTCAATGGAGATTCTTTACGATGAGATCACACCATGTTCATTGTATTTATGAAAACTGCTCCCATACAGTGTACAGTACCATTGCCGCCTACTGGCCTTTCTTGATATTGCTGGTTGTAAGTACGAATACCTGCATACATACTGGACTGATAAGGAACACTGCTATAACTATTATTAGTAGTAGTATTATAATGATTTAAACAAGTTGGGACAACCCTTCAGTTAACTACTGTACCTATCAATTATCCAGTAGTAGTAATTATGGTTCCTCAATATACATTTAACATATTACAACGTAGGCTGTGTTACAGCACTACTTTTGCTGTCCCCCTCAGGAATTGCTCCTGAGAAAATTTCATGTAATTGTCCCCTCCAAGGTTGATATCAGATTTTCGCCCCTGGGTGGATGGAGAAAGAAGCTCTCGTGAAGGAGGAAGAGGAGGCTGTTACAATACAAAAACAAGTAGAGGGTGAGGCTGTTACAGTGAAAGAAGAGAAAGACGTTTCAGTTAAAGAAGAGGAAGCCGCCTGAAAGAAGAAGAGAAGGACGTTACAGAGAAAGAAGAGGAAGACGCGTTCAGAGTTAAAGAGGAGGACGACGACGTTTCAGTGAAAGAAGAGGGGGAAATGACTGTCACATCGAAAAATGAAGAAGAGGAGGCAACTGGATATCTGGTCCCGGTTTCCCAAACGCATCTTAAGGCATCCAATGGTTCAAACGGTGAACTTAGCAATAAGATGGTTTTGAGAAACCGTTCCCTGATTAACACTCGTAAGTACTGTCTTAAAAACAGAAGCACAAACTGCGGTTGTTGAACTGATGTGTGGTGTTTAAGGGGAAATGTGCAATTGCTACATCCATATTTTGACTTTTAAATTATTTATTTATAGCCAATGATTGAACTACAGATTGATTGATTGTTGTGGGGCTTTTTTAAAGGGGCAACCTAGTTTTTAAACAAACAAAATGGCTGCTCAGAGTCCGGAGCTGTGTTAGAATACTCATACTAACCGCACTATATGTGATGTTAATAGAGTATATAGTCTGCTTATTGGTCATAGTATGATGTAGTTAGTATGCCAAAAGTTCCCGGATGTCGTACTAAATTCGCCAAAATACGATGTAAACACGCAGTACTTTAGGGCCCATAATGCAATTCTTCAGGAAATGGTTGTGGCTTCAACGTTTTCAGATTTGAAGAAAACGGGGGGAAAATATGCAGCCGAAGTCCAACGAGAGAGCGGATACAAATGAACTGCTTTAAATAATTATGACAAATGTTGAGCAATGCAATAAAGTAATGACTTTTCAAATAAGTTACGTTACACGTTATGTTAGCTACACTATCCTTACAAAACGCATAGCATATCTTTACAGCAGTATTTTACCAGTATGTGAGCTAGCTATCTAACGTTAGTTGGCTACTTATACATCAAACTTGCCAGTATATTAACTTTATTCTAACTAACTACCTAATGTTTATTGACTTGATTATTCACGTCATTCTTAGCCAAGGGGTCGTGTGCGTTCTCAATGGACATTGTTAATTCGGGTGCGTTCGTAAATTCGCTACTCCGATTGCAGAGCACCCTCGTCTGAGTACCAGAGCGCAGAATAACTGATGAATTTAATAACGCTCAACACCCGTTGAATATGGCTGGTGTCAGTAAACATTTCTGCAAAAAAGCTCAAAATAAATTGTTGCAAGCAGCAGTTAGTCACCAACGCTCTGGATAACATGAAAACAGCCTAACCAGCTCTGCTAGGGCAAGTAAAATGGTAAGTGTGAGGTTTTCTCTCATTTGTGTCTAGCAAGCTATCCAACGTTAGCCAGTTAGCTGGGTGCTTTATTGTCGTTGTGAGGTCAGAACGCTTGGATCGACCCTACTCCTCAGCCATATAGTATTTGTTTACAAACAGTAGCATTATACAAGCTTATGTTTTGGTTTCTGGTAGGGGTAATACAGTTGAAACATTTGAGGAATTTATAAGTTATATTCTTCACGAATCAATGGTTATATAGCAAATGGGTCTTTAACTGCCAGTGAAGATTTCCTGTGGGGGCCAAATTGTTACAGCTGTTGATAAGTCATTGTATAATATTCTGGCAATTATTTCCATGCCATTACATTAAAGGTGAAATATTGTCTTTTCTTAGCGAGGTGTTGCTCAAATAATGTTAGCTGCTAATGCTAATTGCTAGTTAGCGGGCTAGCTAACTTGCTAAATGTATTAAGAGTCAGCGCAAACGTAGCTGCCTGGTACCAGTGCTGGTGTAGGCCTAGATAAGCATGTTTGTGCAGCGGTATCTTATCAGAGAGGAGTAAGCGAAGTATGAATATGTTGGCTAGCTAGCCGGCTACACGAGTAAGAAAACAACATGTAATGTAACATCTAATTAGGGTTAACTGGAAACACTGACCAACACTTTGGTTTATACCATGTCTTCTTCTCTGAGGTTTGTCAGACTACACTCATCAGGTGTATTGCTGGCACCTACTGTACAGGGTTGTAAAATATATCCAAAACGCAAAAAAAATAATTGGGATTAACAAATCATACTAATTACGTAAAATAAACACAAACCAAATTCACTCCACTACCCTGAATTTCAAACAAAAATGTTACTATTCAGATCCATACACAGGTTCAGGAACCTGGGAGGGGTGGAACGTCTTCATTCAGTACTCCCTGTAACATTTAGTCTGTGAAGTCCTGGAGATCCAGAAATCTATTTGCCGCCTTCACAATGATGTCTAGCTTCTTAGATGTTTTATTAGTTTATTATTAATGCAATTCATCACTGCGGCAGTGAGGGCAATGCAAACGCAATTTTGTTGTAGAAACTCCTCCAAGCTAATGCGGAAACTGCTAGTTTTGGACGAAGGTTACTAATAATTTATTAATGCAATTGATCACTTGCTCTATAAACACAACAAAGTCCACCTTGTTCACTATTAGTTTGTTGGGATCCTTCTCCTGCATGACTTCACTGCAGACTGTGGGACATGAACTACCTTCTCCTCTCTACTCCTTCAGCTATTTTCACTGCCTCCACATAGGACACCTGCTGGATGGGCCTGATTGTCCTAGCTACTGTGACATCCTTCATCTGTACAGGGCACTCCGGGAACTCGGAAACGTGATTCCCATCACAATTACAACATGCTTCATCTGACTACGACATATTGATTCCTTCGACAAACACTTGCCACATGTCCAAACTGCAGCGGCTTCTGTATATCTCATTTACCCAGGTTTTACATAAGATGGGAGAGCCACTTCACCAAACCACAGTAAAACCTTACGTCTATCATTCATTTTAATCAACGTGCGTCTACCTGAAATGTTTAACCTAAACCACACAAAGCTTTCTCGTTTTGCACTTTTGACACACAATCAGTATCATACCGCTCCTGGTCACTCGAACCAATTCCACTTTACCCAATTCATCCTTCACCATCTTTGAGACCGTTAACAGGTCACCCACAAAAACATCCTTGCTGATGATTCCCACTCCGACCCTAAACTGCTGTTCATTACCAACTTTAGCCCTTTTCACTCCACTGTTCTTCACCATCGTCCACTCAGTCTCAATAACTGTACAGAGTGCGGGGGCACTGGTTAGTTGAGGTAATATGTAGAGTTAAAGTGACTGTTCTTCACCATCCTCCACGCAGTCTCAACAACTGTACTCGCCCCAAGAGAATCCCACAATGCTTCCTCCATTGCTCCTCCAGTCATCCCCTGGACTCCCTCACTCTGTGCTGTGAAAGATGTGAGAGTTTGTGTTCTCAAAGTAGCATCTATATTGTTGTCATTCCATCTATATTGTTGTCATTCCATCTATATTGTTGTCATTCCATCTCTATGGTTGTCATTCCATCTATATTGTTCTCATTCCAGCACATCTGTTGCTTCACCAACTTGTTATCCCGTTGGTCTGCAATACTTGCTGTCATTTCCCTTCCTGATTTCCCTCTCTTGGATGTCTCCACCACGCTCCTACTCTGTCAGTGATTCCTCCCTGGTTTATTAATTGGTAGTCAAACAACAATATATTCAAGGTGCTGCACATTCTATTCCAAATCTAGAATTAGAGTCGTCATTATGTTTCCATGATTTCAACAGTTCACCAGTTAACTAATCCTATAATGTGGATACCAAGGATGTGGATACCAAGGAACTTGAAGCTCTAAACCTGCTCCACTACAAACTCTTCAATGAGAATGGGGGCGTGCTCAGTGTTTAGTCCCAGGGTCCTTAGCTTAGTGATGAGCTTTGAGGGCACTATGGTGTTGAACGCTGAGCTGTAGTCGATGAATAACATTCTCACATAGCTGTTCCTGTCTGTAATAGTTTGCAAGCCCTGCCACATACGACGAGGGTTGGAGCCGATGTTCAAGGGGTATATCAATCTCCCCAGGGTAGCAGTAATACATTGAGAGATTTGTCCACAAAGGGTTACCCCTCCCATAGGTGGCTCATTATTGGGATTCATTGCTGATTCCTACCTGTAGCTCACTATGAAGTGTCTAGTGATACAGGTTAAGGGCCCTGTTTGAGATTGGTGGTCGGTGGTGGAGTCGAGGGAACAAGCAGGGTTGGACACGGCCATGTTATTATCCCACACAGTCTGTGTGGTTCATTTGAAACCCGTTCCTGGTAAATAGATTTGATTGCAAATCGTCCCAGTCTGTTACCACAGAAGGGGTCCGTTTGTCCCATTTCCAGCAAGGTTACGAGGCGCTTTGTCATTTCTAGAGTCAGTTTATTTTGGTACTGTCCATATGTAGCTTGTTTTTGGTCACAGAATGGCTGAAATAAGTGCAACATTTTACCTGGAGCTAACTATGCAGAGCAAAGCACATGTGGAATGACTTTAGCTTCCCTCCAGGCCTGAGGGCACACGCTCTCTAGTAGGCTTAAATTAAAGATACGGAAAATAGGAGTGCCAATGTAGTCCGCTATTATCCTCAGTCATTTTCCATCTAGATTGTCAGACCCAGGTTGCTTGTCATTGTTGATAGACAGCAATAATTTTTTCAAGTCTTCCACACTGACTTTACAAAATTCTAAATTACAACGCTTGTCTTTCATAATTTGGTCAGATAAACTTGGATGTGTAGTGTCAGCATTTGTTGCTGGTATGTCATGCCTAAGTTTGCTAATCTTGCCAATGAAAATATTATAAAAGTAGTGCGCTTTGATGAATGAGCCATCTGATTCAGTTAATGATGGAGCAGAGTTTGCCTTTTTTTCCAAAATTGTATGTAAGGTTCTCCAAAGCTTTTTACTATCATTCTTTGTTATTTATCTTTGTTTCATTGTCTTTTTCTTCTTTTTCTTCAGTTTAGTCACATGATTTCTCAATTTGCAGGATGTTTGCCAATCGGTTATACAGCCAGACTTATTTGTCATTCCTTTTCCCTCATCCTTCTCAACCATACCATTTTTCAATTCCTCATAAATCCACTGGGATTTAACAGCTTTTAGAGTCATTTTCTTAATGGGTGCATGCTTATTAGTAACTGGAATAAGCAATTTCATAAATGCGTGGAGCGTCTGGTTGCTCCTCATTACACACCACAGAGCAGCAAATATTCTTTACATCATCAACATAGGAATCACCCGTTTCGTTAAATAATTGAGACACACAAATGACTGGAGGGAACCAGAGATCAAGATAGCCTTACAATAAGAAAAAAAACTCTTCCTTATCATTCTCCTCACGCTGCTGCTGGCCTTCGTAAATTCTGACGTTATGCTCCTGAAGTTTCCAGTAATAGACTACACCAGCAGTCGGCAACCTTTTCCAATTTGTGCCAATTTATCTGACCATTTCTACTGATCTGGTGCCAGTTAGGATTTTCATATTCACATTTTACTGGAACAATTTTATTTAGTTTATAATAGTAATAATAATTATAATAAAAATTTGAATCATTATCTGTGATTAATCTATATTCTATATAAATCAAAGTAAAATTAATAACTTAAAAAACTTTTATTGCCAACTATGTAAAAATAGCCTACATAAAGCCAACAAATAAAAACATTTAGAAAATATCCAGATAAAAATAAATCACATTCGCTGTTAATGGCCTGTCTACATACTGTAGTTGATACAATGTTTCAAGTTCTATCACCTAGGTCGGTCTGAAACTTGATATAAAATATTCTGGGCCCGCAGAGTTTCCCGCGCCAGTGAGTTTGGGACAGACACAGCTGTTGGCTATTTGTGTAAGGGATAAGAAGTAATCAGGTATTTTATGACATTTCCACTGGATCAGAGCATTACATTTTTCCCTTTTCATGTTGAGTGGTTATAAAGAGTGAGAGCTGGAAATATATTACAAATAATTTGAGGAACTATTGTCATTCGCCAATTGATTTTAGTAAGACTTTGTTTACTTGCTGTTTTGAGGTGAAGAAAAAATTTCTTTGAGAAGCTCCACATATCATTAGTGGTGGTGCGTAAATACTATCAGGCATCCCCAAATAGGTGCATCGCTCTCTGCATCGCTCTCTGCCCTTTGTTTGCTAAAATGCAATTTGGTTGCAGAAACTCCTCCATGCTAATGCAGATATCCCTAGTTATACCAATACCATAGACCTACTGTAGGACCCATAACTTTACCTAACAACATAGATCTACTGTAGGACCCATAACGTCACCTAACAACAACATAGACCTACAGAAAGGTGCCTATATTGGAGACCAAAAGTTGTCTGGCACACTGCTTAGGATTTCAACAACTTTAAAAATGTATTTCTAGCATACAATCGTTGATGTTACTACTAATGGAAAAACAAGACAAAATATGACTATTGTTGTTCACTTGACTGTCTTAAGACAAATGTCAAATAATGAACATTCATTACAGACGTCGTTGTTTGTACAACATCATGGCTACGCTGTTGGCATCACCTTTTTACAGTGGATTTTTGCTGTTGTGGGCCTTTAACCACCTGTCTGACTTTTTGTTCACACAGGAGAGAGACGTGACTATCGTGGATCCTCTGGGGGGCCTCAACAACCTCATGATGCTGAAGAGGCAGAGAAGAGTCTCTCCACATCAAAACACCTGAAGAAACACCAGCAGAGGCCCACAGGGAAGAAATCTCATTGCTGCTCTGACTGTGGGAAAGGTTGCAAATCTTCATCAGAACTTAAAATACACCAGAGAACACACACAGGAGAGAAATCTTATACCTGTGATCAATGAGGGAAGAGTTTTCCTACATCTAGCCAGCTGACTTCACACCAGAGAACACACAGGAGAGAAACCTCATAGCTGTGATCAATGTGACAAGAGATACTCTGATAAAAGATCTCTGATCAAACATCAGGAAACACATACATGAAGAAGTTGGTTCGTGATATCAATGAAATAATGTCACAATGTAGAATGTTTTAACATTGTAGTAGGAGTATTTTAATGATGTTGTACCTTATCGTTTGCCCTGTTCAATTGATTGCAGCATGATATGGATATTAGCCTCAGGGGAAAATCCAGGCTCTGAATTGAAAGAGTATTATTTAACAAAAAGTGACTAACAAAAAAAGAGCTGTGTTACACTTACATTACATTTTACATTTAAGTTATTTAGCAGACGCTCTTATCCAGAGCGACTTACAAATTGGTGCATTACCTTATGACATCCAGTGGAACAGCCACTTTACAATAGTGCATCTAAATCTTTTAAGGGGGGGGTCAGAAGGATTGCTTTATCCTATCCTAGGTATTCCTTAAAGAGGTGGGGTTTCAGGTGTCTCCGGAAGGTGGTGATTGACTCCGCTGTCCTGGCGTCGTGAGGGAGTTTGTTCCACCATTGGGGTGCCAGAGCAGCGAACAGTTTTGACTGGGCTGAGCGGGAACTGTACTTCCTCAGTGGTAGGGAGGCGAGCAGGCCAGAGGTGGATGAACGCAGTGCCCTTGTTTGGGTGTAGGGCCTGATCAGAGCCTGAAGGTACTGAGGTGCCGTTCCCCTCACAGCTCCGTAGGCAAGCACCATGGTCTTGTAGCGGATGCGAGCTTCAACTGGAAGCCAGTGGAGAGAGCGGAGGAGCGGGGTGACGTGAGAGAACTTGGGAAGGTTGAACACCAGATGGGCTGCGGCGTTCTGGATGAGTTGTAGGGGTTTAATGGCACAGGCAGGGAGCCCAGCCAACAGCGAGTTGCAGTAATCCAGACGGGAGATGACAAGTGCCTGGATTAGGACCTGCGCCGCTTCCTGTGTGAGGCAGGGTCATACTCTGCGGATGTTGTAGAGCATGAACCTACAGGAACGGGCCACCGCCTTGATGTTAGTTGAGAACGACAGGGTGTTGTCCAGGATCACGCCAAGGTTCTTAGCGCTCTGGGAGGAGGACACAATGGAGTTGTCAACCGTGATGGCGAGATCATGGAACGGGCAGTCCTTCCCCGGGAGGAAGAGCAGCTCCGTCTTGCCGAGGTTCAGCTTGAGGTGGTGATCCGTCATCCACACTGATATGTCTGCCAGACATGCAGAGATGCGATTCGCCACCTGGTCATCAGAAGGGGGAAAGGAGAAGATTAATTGTGTGTCGTCTGCATAGCAATGATAGGAGAGACCATGTGAGGTTATGACAGAGCCAAGTGACTTGGTGTATAGCGAGAATAGGAGAGGGCCTAGAACAGAGCCCTGGGGGACACCAGTGGTGAGAGAGCGTGGTGAGGAGACAGATTCTCGCCACGCCACCTGGTAGGAGTGACCTGTCAGGTAGGACGCAATCCAAGCGTGGGCCGCGCCGGAGATGCCCAACTCGGAGAGGGTGGAGAGGAGGATCTGATGGTTCACAGTATCGAAGGCAGCCGATAGGTCTAGAAGGATGAGAGCAGAGGAGAGAGAGTTAGCTTTAGCAGTGCGGAGCGCCTCCGTGATACAGAGAAGAGCAGTCTCAGTTGAATGACTAGTTTTGAAACCTGACTGATTTGGATCAAGAAGGTCATTCTGAGAGAGATAGCAGGAGAGCTGGCCAAGGACGGCACGTTCAAGAGTTTTGGAGAGAAAAGAAAGAAGGGATACTGGTCTGTAGTTGTTGACATCGGAGGGATCGAGTGTAGGTTTTTTCTGAAGGGGTGCAACTCTCGCTCCCTTGAAGACGGAAGGGACGTAGCCAGCGGTCAAGGATGAGTTGATGAGCGAGGTGAGGTAAGGGAGAAGGTCTCCGGAAATGGTCTGGAGAAGAGAGGAGGGTATAGGGTCAAGCGGGCAGGTTGTTGGGCGGCCGGCCGTCACAAGACGCGAGATTTCATCTGGAGAGAGAGGGGAGAAAGAGGTCAGAGCACAGGGTAGGGCAGTGTGAGCAGGACCAGCGGTGTCGTTTGACTTAGCAAACGAGGATCGGATGTCGTCGACCTTCTTTTCGAAATGGTTGACGAAGTCGTCTGCAGAGAGGGAGGAGGGGGGGGGGGAGGAGGATTCAGGAGGAAGGAGAAGGTGGCAAAGAGCTTCCTAGGGTTAGAGGCAGATGCTTGGAATTTAGAGTGGTAGAAAATGGCTTTAGCAGCAGAGACAGAAGAGTAAAAATGTAGAGAGGAGGGAGTGAAAGGATGCCAGGTCCGCAGGGAGGCGAGTTTTCCTCCATTTCCGCTCGGCTGCCCGGAGCCCTGTTCTGTGAGCTCGCAATGAGTCGTCGAGCCACGGAGCGGGAGGGGAGGACCGAGCCGGCCTGGAGGATAGGGGACATAGAGAGTCAAAGGATGCAGAAAGGGAGGAGAGGAGGGTTGAGGAGGCAGAATCAGGAGATAGGTTGGAGAATGTTTGAGCAGAGGGAAGAGATGATAGGATGGAAGAGGAGAGAGTAGCGGGGGAGAGAGAGCGAAGGTTGGGACGGCGCGA
This sequence comes from Salvelinus fontinalis, assembly GCF_029448725.1. Taxonomy (NCBI): domain Eukaryota; kingdom Metazoa; phylum Chordata; class Actinopteri; order Salmoniformes; family Salmonidae; genus Salvelinus; species Salvelinus fontinalis. The sequence continues at coordinate 26,624,617 of NC_074704.1, read as the reverse complement.
TACCATCCGAGTAGGGGCAGTTTGGGAAGTGTTGGATGAGAGGGAAAAGGATACAAGGTAGTGGTCGGAGACTTGGAGGGGAGTTGCAATGAGGTTAGTGGAAGAACAGCATCTAGTAAAGATGAGGTCAAGCGTATTGCCTGCCTTGTGAGTAGGGGGGGAAGGTGAGAGGGTGAGGTCAAAAGAGGAGAGGAGTGGAAAGAAGGAGGCAGAGAGGAATGAGTCAAAGGTAGACGTGGGGAGGTTAAAGTCACCCAGAACTGTGAGAGGTGAGCCGTCCTCAGGAAAGGAGCTTATCAAGGCATCAAGCTCATTGATGAACTCTCCGAGGGAACCTGGAGGGCGATAAATGATAAGGATGTTAAGCTTGAAAGGGCTGGTAACTGTGACAGCATGGAATTCAAAGGAGGCGATAGACAGATGGGTAAGGGGAGAAAGAGAGAATGACCACTTGGGAGAGATGAGGATCCCGGTGCCACCACCCCGCTGACCAGAAGCTCTCGGGGTGTGCGAGAACACGTGGGCAGACGAAGAGAGAGCAGTAGGAGTAGCAGTGTTATCTGTGGTGAGCCATGTTTCCGTCAGTGCCAAGAAGTCGAGGGACTGGAGGGAAGCATAGGCTGAGATGAACTCTGCCTTGTTAGCCGCAGATCGGCAGTTCCAGAGGCTACCGGAGACCTGGAACTCCACGTGGATCGTGCGGGCTGGGACCACCAGGTTAGGGTGGCCACGCGGTGTGAAGCGTTTGTATGGTCTGTGCAGAGAGGAGAGAACAGGGATAGACAGACACATAGTTGACAGGCTACAGAAGAGGCTACGCTAATGCAAAGGAGATTGGAATGACAAGTGGACTACACGTCTCGAATGTTCAGAAAGTTAAGCTTACGTTGCAAAAATCTTATTGACTAAAATGATTAAAATGATACAGTACTGCTGAAGTAGGCTGGCTAGCAGTGGCTGCGTTGTTGACTTTGTTTGAAAGTGTAGCTGGCCAGGTAGCCTCGATAGCTGGCTAGGTAACCTCGGTAACTGGCCAGATAATTAGTCTAAACTACACAATTGTCTTAGATACAAGGACAGCAAAGACAACTATGTAGCTAGCTAACACTAGCTAGCTAACACTACACTAATCAAATCGTTCCGTTGTAATGTAATAGTTTCTACAGTGCTGCTATTCGGTAGAAGTTGGCTAGCTAGCAGTGTTAGCAATGTTAGCGGTGTTGACTAGCAGTATTGACTAGGTAGGGGAACGGCAGCGCGGCGGACGAAAATAGCTGGCTAGCTAACCGAAAATTACTCTAGACTCCACAGTTATCTTAGATACAAGGACAGCAAAGACAACTGTGTAACTAGCTAACACTACACTAATCAAGTCCATGTTACCATGTTGGTGACCCACTTTAATCCAAATGCAGCACTTCAAAATGTAGCTAGCTGTTTTCTACAAGTTGAAAAAGCTGCTTGTTTAAAAAAAGACATGTAATATGATAATTGTTGCAGATGTTTGTGTATATACACACATGAAAGCAGTATAATAAATTGGTCTATAATCAATTTTATTAACAATCTAACCTCACTCCAGTATTTCTTGACAACATTCAAATGCTAATTGTCTTTATTCCACGACTGAAGAAACATGACTCAAATCACCTCATATTTCAAACATTCAACCTGACAAAAGATACGTTTTATTATTCCATGCCTCACCATTAAGTGAAGTATTGCCAAAACATATTAACAAAGGGGTGTACATTTGGTTTTGATTTTCATATTTACAACTTATGTAACAGTTAGTAATCATAATTATTAATGCAAACAGCTGACCATTTTTGGGTACAATTATATTGACAATGTTGCCCTGCTTTTAGAATGTCAGGATTAATTCTCAGATGTGCTAACTCAAATGCATGACATTGGGGACTGGGCCGATCCAACAACATGCCTATCGAGTGAACCCTGAAAAGAGAGAGCAAAGTAAGGTGGAAAGTTAATACGGATATTGCTGGAGTTAGTTGCTGATTGTCTCAAGGGTGGGCAGTCAACAAGTTTTGTGTTTTGCGTTTAGCCAGTGCGTTGCCATGGATCTCAATTTATTTTGACTGCACGTTTTTCCTTATTGGAGACAAGTTTTTGGGGGGCTCGTTCCAAGGGGACGAGAGTTTTAGAAGCTAGTGGGTTTTAGGATTCTATTGAAAGAAAAAGGATTTTAAAAATAATACAATTGTATATTATTATTTAGAAGTAAGTGTTTTTCTTGTTTTTAATTGTTGACAGCCAGTAGACACTATGTTTATATTGTAGAAGCATTGTAGTTGATTATGTGAAATGGAAGTTGTTTTCTGTTGGGGGTGAGCATACTTGTCCAACAAAAATATAGGATATATTTGTCTTAAGGGGGAAGGTGTTACAGGCTTTGGTTTTTCCATTTATGTTTTGAGGTTGGACTTTAGCACGTCTAGCACATATAGCTCGTAAGCACGTATAGCTCCTTAGCACATGTAGCTCGTTAGCACTTATAGCTAGTTAGCACGTAGGACGCACTGATTGGTGTCACCTCAGTTAGACAGTATGTGTTACACCTGTGCTGGCTTGTCCATCTCGTTAGTGGGAAGGTGTTTCACCTGAGCTGGTCCAGGTTCTATTTAAGAGTGTCTGGCCCAGTGCTCCAGTTGTCTTGATAGATGTGGAGAGTCAACACCTTTAATTGCTCCACCTTTTTGGTTTGCTTCCTGTCATTAAGTTTGGTGTGGGTTTTTCTTTTGTTTCCCTCTTCTTGGGCAGATTTAGTAGGTCTCATGGTGGGTGTCTTTTTTGTCCCAGTTGTTGTAACTAGTAAACTTTCAGTGGACACTGAGAGCAAAACTGCAACTTTATGTTATAATACTTTTTTATTGCATCAAATGGTTGTTTTATGCAACAGAATATAGGGTTCTTAGAACTATTGTGTCTGTGTGTTCTACTGAGGATGGGCCTCGGAGAGAAAACACTGACAGGAGATTTACAATGTCTTTTGGGTGATAAAACCTAAGGAGACCGCATTCCAGAGCATGAGTTAATGTTTCTGTTCTATATGGTACCAAGGAGAGATGACTCCAGGGCCAGACCCTGGTCTCTACACAGACTACTGTTTTTACAGCAGATACCTATAATTCTCAGCAGACAGTATCTCTCATACAAATCTTAATCTTGTGACCTGTTCTATACATCTATTGTTCGTCATGTAGGTTGAAAGGGGTGTATCTTGGCTGTAAAATACATTTGTACTTTTGTATCGCGGCTCTCAATGAATCATCTGGGGGTGATTTGTCGACCAGCCATCATTATCGTAGAGCACTCAATTGATTCACTTTATATTTGTGTGTTGTATTAACCTGCTCCCTTATTAATAAGTGAATAAAGATTTCGTTTCAGAATTACTCTGACTTGTGTGAAAAGTTTGTCTCCTTATTTGATATAAAAGAAATTAACCACATTTGGCGATGGGGATGTTATTCTTCAGTTGGTGACCGCTCCTGAAGACCTGGGTAAATGGTGCACGAGGGATCCCTCTAACTTGGGATCTCAGGGAGACCACACTTCGGGAACGGAGCAGATGGACCCACCTTTGATCTGAGAGGCAGCGAGCCGAGTGGATACCACATCTCAAACGTAGTTTTAAAAAAAGAGGTGAGTGAAACAAGTGGAGTTTTTAGAAAAGCCTCGTAGGCTGTGAGTGTATTTCTGTGTGAGGGGGGCACCTTGGACGTGTAAACAGCTATCTGTGTGAACTGGATAAACTCAAATCTGTGTTTACTAGTTAAGACCATTTATAATATAGTATAAGATAGTAAGGTGCACCTGTAATTGTTTTAAATCTGTACTTGTTTTAAACCTGGACCCCATTTTAGAAGAATTGAAAGATGTAAATGTATGAGTTGCATTATCCTAGGAACTAACCATGAGTTAGAAATATGCCTGCAGGTTAAAATATTGGGGGAAAAACAACTAATTGATTATGTATGTTTGGGAATAGAGTTGTGTGACTGTGATAGGAGAGTTGTGTGACTGCGTCTTAATCTGAAGTTTGGATAGTAACATAGAGATCTATAGTTCCTCACAGAGCTCTATAGTTCCTCACAGAGCTCTATAGTTCCTCACAGAGCTCTATAGTTCCTCACAGAGCTCTATAGTTCCTCACAGAGCTCTATAGTTCCTCACAGAGCTCTATAGTTCCTCACAGAGCTCTATAGTTCCTCACAGAGCTCTATAGTTCCTCACAGAGCTCTATAGTTCCTCACAGAGCTCTATAGTTCCTCACAGAGCTCTATAGTTCCTCACAGAGCTCTATAGTTCCTCACAGAGCTCTATAGTTCCTCACAGAGCTCTATAGTTCCTCACAGAGCTCTATAGTTCCTCACAGAGCTCTATAGTTCCTCACAGAGCTCTATAGTTCCTCACAGAGCTCTATAGTTCCTCCTAGAGCTCTATAGTTCCTCCTAGAGCTCTATAATACATAAATTCTATAATACAAAAATGCAACATTTCTGCAGAAATGTCAGACCATGATATATAATACATTTACTTTGTATAGTGATTTATGACATTTAAAAAAATTATTCAAATAATGATGTACAATAAAAACAACATAAAAAAATGAATCGTAGGTAAACTAACAATATTGTAGACTTGATGCTAAATACAGATTTTTCAGCTTTAGTGTATATCATATTCACTTAGTTATGTTAGGAAGTTTGCCATCTTTATGACCGGCCCTGGTAACTTCACCCCAACTTCTCTTATCCCCAGAACACAGTAACTTAACAACATAAGTGTTTTTCTGACATTTTGGGAAATTTAAGGGAAAATAAAAAATACAGCCCTAGCAGAGCCCCAAGTCCCATGGGGACATCCTCGAGGGCGTGGATGTTCTCCCCATCAAAGGCCAGCGGGATTTCACTCTCATGGTGAAATGGATTTCCACCGATGTGCAGTAAAGGAGTGAAGAGCGGTGAAATCTGTGTCAACAAAAGTAAGAAAAGATTCATACAATTAACAAAGAACATAAATGTTCAGCTGTAGTTTTATATAAGCATGCACACCTATGTTTATGAAGAAACAGATCATTGGTGCATAGGCATACCTCGTCACGGACATAAAGGCCACTCGGGTCCTCATTGAAGACGTATGGCAAGAGCAGGATCGCAGCTGTGGTCTCCAGTCCCAGTAAAGTAAAGCAATGATCTTACTAATTTTATTACAAAATACATTAGAGAAAGGGAAGGAATAAGAGCAAATCCCTTTTCTGTATTGTCCTTCGGGGACTGTCAAAATAGCAGGATGATGTCCTCACCCCTGCCTCGCCTCTCTACCTCTGATAGTCCTTCAATTCTCTTTTTGTCTATATCCATTCCATGGACTTGATTCATTTCTGACAAGATCTGAAAAGATCATTTGCACACATTTGTATGCTAATAGATGTCAGTTTGTATTGACTGCTATGTAGGTTAAATGTACACTTCAAATGCAGCTGTCCTTCAACATATCTGTACCTTCTTCTTGATCCCAATTGCATTGTGTCCATGTTCTGTCCTATAAGAATTTGAACAGAAGAGAAAATGTGTCAAAGAATAGTCTTACAAGCATTTAAATATATATATATATTAAATAAATATTGAAAAATAAATGGCATCGACATACAATTGAATGCAAAATAGAAGAACATATTGGAGAAAGCACTAGCCAATACAGTACTGCCATACAGTAACAGTAATGCCATACAGGCCTAATATCACATTTCAAGATATCTTTGTACACAAATTGTTCAATATTTTCTCAGGCTGACTTGAAAGATTTTACGCAACATTTTGCTGTGTGGCAATACTGTGTTTGGATTCTGAAGGGCATTTATACAAAAGAGGTAGTCTAGACACTGTATTAATACCATTATGCATTTGAATCCCATCTACAGCTACCATCTAAGATATTAATTTCCCTCCACAGGGGGTGTACATGTAACGTTTCCAAAATGGGATAGTATTGTACATGTAACGTTTCCAAAATGGGATAGTATTGTACATGTAACGTTATGCCCCCTTGTGAGTTAATAGTATTGCATGCTGTAGCAGGCAATTTAAAGAGGAAGACCTCCATTGACGATTCAGTTCGTTGTAACATCTCGTCTGGACAGGTCACCGTCCTTAGTTAGTTAGTTAGTTAACGAAACTAAAGTTAGCTAGTTCATTCTCACAAAAGTGACAACTGCTCTAGATAGGAAACGTACTGTAACGACCCTGGGTTTACAAGCGCGGAAATCGACTCTGCCGCTCGAGCATGCTTTTGCGGCACAGTCGATAGCGCGCCGGACCTCGGGCTAGGAGGTCGAGGGTTCGAGACCTGCTCCCTGCTGTTTCATTACAGTACGTTAATGAGTGTAAAGCCGTGTCGGCTTTATGGAAACGATATACAATATATGGGAAAGAATATAGTTGAGGGAAATAATCCAAACCTAGTTGTGCCTAGTTTGGACATAACGTTATCTAGCTAGATAACGGTACTGTACCGCTCATACAACGCCAACGGTCAAACCCGGCTTTCTAATATTTACGGTAATTTACTATTGTAACGTTGTGGAAGATATTCACAGAAAACCATCATTGTCTTCGTTATTCATTATTAGTATGTTATATTAGTATAGTAAATTATTTAGAGACATATTCAGAGCCAAACTTCAACCCAACTTAACTTTTTTAACTTGTTGTCGCATCCAAACTTGTCACCATCATTTTCAGTTGTAATTCCGAAGTTCCCGGAAGAAGTCCAGCAACAACGGAGGTTCCTCGATGAACCCACCTTCTAACAAGTTCTTTGAAGAACCTTTTGGGGCTGTTTTTCATTGACCAAGCACCCTACGGTTTTTACGGGATCTGAGAACAACTCCAGTTGAACTCTTCATTTTTAGAGTGTAGTCGGCTCTATTTACTCTCAGATTCAAAACATACTGATTAGCATCAACGATCAAGTCAGCTGCTGCTGCTCCAATACAGTATGAGGTGAGACGGTGAACTGATGTTGAACCGGGCAGTCAGCTGCTGCTGCTCCAATACAGTATGAGGTGAGACGTGAACAGACGTTGAACTGGGCAGTCAGCCATTCATTCTGTACTATGAGTCTGGTCTATCATTGTTACTGCACGTTGTCTTGGAAATTCTAACCAATAAGGAGAGACTTTGTCATTTCTTCAAACAATAAACCTTTATTTTATAAGAATTGCAATAATGTAGCTGGTCAGCCCTACACTCTGAGGTGGAAGGCCGAGAGCTCGATGACACAAGGAGTTCAGGAGCCTTATATAGTCAAACTATCTTGTGCATATAGAAAACACGTGATCTTGGTATGTGTTCGTGTGTGGAGAATGAGACACAGACTAACGGTGAATTGGTCGTCTCGTTCTTTAGCAACAGTTAGTTATTCTAGTCTTCCAGTGAGGTGTCAAAACAACAGAAAATCACTCTCCACACAGTTCCTCTGAAGTAGATCAACCGTTCCCTGAATTGGGCCGAGCGCCTTTGGCCTGTCTGTCGAGAGGGTGTGTGGTTACAGACCCACACAAACATACACATAAACTTCTCAACCTTAAAGATCCTTCAACACATTAGAAGTCATATCAACTTAAAGAGGTTAAAATAGATTTTTCCCTCACAACATTGCACAGAGATAAATCAGACCCAGCCTGAACTGTGTGATGTAGTAGGGAGTTGTAGTTTCTCTAGAGATAAATCATATCCAGCCTGAACTGTGTGATGTAGTAGGGATTTGTAGTTTCTCTAGAGATAAATCAGACCCAGCCTGAACTGTTTGATGTAGTAGGGAGTTGTAGTTTTTCTAGAGATAAATCAGATCCAGACTAGTAGGGAGTTGTACTTTCCAACAGGCCAATATTCTACGTAGTTTAGCGCATAAAACTTTTAATTAACTTCAATGACCATAATCCACTGCGCACTTACTTGTCTTGTTTGTGTTTCTTTTACACCTGTTAAGTTATAAATAAAGAGTAAAAACTCAGACGATAAGTAAAGCTCAAACCAAGTTTATTCACCCACTGAGTCACAGCTGCATAAGACCAAGACAAATTCACACAAGCGCTGGTATTTAACCCTTTATGCTGAGTCTCCTCCTTACTGGCATTTAACCCTTTATGCGGAGTCTCCTCCTAACTGGTATTTAAATACCAGTACCAATATTTAAATAATCCTCCTTACACCTCTGTTGCTAGGCAGAACTTTAGTCACATGACTTCTTCCTCACTTCATCTGACCTCGGCCTAAATTCCTCCCTCCTCCCCACCTCAAGGCTGTCCTGTTGACTTGTTTCAGACTGTGGCCCTTCTCCTCCCCACCTCACGGCTGTCCTGTTGACTTGTACCAGACTGTGGCACTTCTCCTCCCCACCTCACGGCTGTCCTGTTGACTTGTACCAGACTGTGGCCCTTCTCCTCCCCACCTCACGGCTGTCCTGTTGACTTGTTCCAGACTGTGGCCCTTCCCCTCTTCACCTCACGGCTGTCCTGTTGACTTGTACCAGACTGTGGCCCTTCTCCTCCCCACCTCACGGCTGTCCTGTTGACTTGTTCCAGACTGTGGCCCTTCTCCTCCCCACCTCACGGCTGTTCTGTTGACTTGTTCCAGACTGTGGCCCTTCCCCTCTTCACCTCACGGCTGTCCTGTTGACTTGTTCCAGACTGTGGCCCTTCTCCTCCCACCTCAAGGCTGTCCTGTTGACTTGTTCCAGACTGTGGCCCTTCCCCTCCCCACCTCACGGCTGTCCTGTTGACTTGTACCGGACTGTGGCCCTTCTCCTCCCCACCTCACGGCTGTCCTGTTGACTTGTTCCAGACTGTGGCCCTTCCCCTCGTCACCTCACGGCTGTCCTGTTGACTTGTTCCAGTCTGTGGCTCTTCTCCTCCCACCTCAAGGCTGTCCTGTTGACTTGTACCAGACTGTGGCCCTTCTCCTCCCCACCTCACGGCTGTCCTGTTGACTTGTACCGGACTGTGGCCCTTCCCCTCTTCACCTCAAGGCTGTCCTGTTGACTTGTTCCAGACTGTGGCCCTTCTCCTCCCACCTCAAGGCTGTCCTGTTGACTTGTACCAGACTGTGGCCCTTCTCCTCCCCACCTCACGGCTGTCCTGTTGACTTGTTCCAGACTGTGGCCCTTCCCCTCTTCACCTCACGGCTGTCCTGTTGACTTGTTCCAGACTGTGGCCCTTCTCCTCCCCACCTCACGGCTGTCCTGTTGACTTGTTCCAGACTGTGGCCCTTCTCCTCCCACCTCAAGGCTGTCCTGTTGACTTGTACCGGACTGTGGCCCTTCTCCTCCCCACCTCACGGCTGTCCTGTTGACTTGTACCAGACTGTGGCCCTTCTCCTCCCCAGCTCACGGCTGTCCTGTTGACTTGTTCCAGACTGTGGCCCTTCCCCTCTTCACCTCACGGCTGTCCTGTTGACTTGTTCCAGACTGTGGCCCTTCCCCTCTTCACCTCACGGCTGTCCTGTTGACTTGTACCAGACTGTGGCCCTTCTCCTCCCCACCTCACGGCTGTCCTGTTGACTTGTACCAGACTGTGGCCCTTCTCCTCCCCAGCTCACGGCTGTCCTGTTGACTTGTTCCAGACTGTGGCCCTTCCCCTCTTCGCCTCACGGCTGTCCTGTTGACTTGTTCCAGACTGTGGCCCTTCTCCTCCCCACCTCATGGCTGTCCTGTTGACTTGTTCCAGACTGTAGCCCTTCTCCTCCACACCTCACGGCTGTCCTGTTGACTTGTACCAGACTGTGGCCCTTCTCCTCCCCACCTCACGGCTGTCCTGTTGACTTGTACCGGACTGTGGCCCTTCCCCTCCCCAATTCACGGCTGTCCTGTTGACTTGTACCGGACTGTGGCCCTTCCCCTCCCCAATTCACGGCTGTCCTGTTGACTTGTACCGGACTGTGGCCCTTCCCCTCCCCACCTCACGGCTGTCCTGTTGACTTGTACCAGACTGTGGCCCTTCTCCTCCACACCTCACGGCTGTCCTGTTGACTTGTACCAGACTGTGGCCCTTCTCCTCTTCACCTCACGGCTGTCCTGTTGACTTGTTCCAGACTGTGGCTCTTCTCCTCCCACCTCACGGCTGTCCTGTTGACTTGTTCCAGACTGTGGCCCTTCTCCTCCCCAGCTCACGGCTGTCCTGTTGACTTGTTCCAGACTGTGGCCCTTCCCCTCTTCACCTCACGGCTGTCCTGTTGACTTGTTCCAGACTGTGGCCCTTCCCCTCTTCACCTCACGGCTGTCCTGTTGACTTGTACCAGACTGTGGCCCTTCTCCTCCCCACCTCACGGCTGTCCTGTTGACTTGTACCAGACTGTGGCACTTCTCCTCCCCACCTCACGGCTGTCCTGTTGACTTGTTCCAGACTGTGGCCCTTCCCCTCTTCGCCTCACGGCTGTCCTGTTGACTTGTTCCAGACTGTGGCCCTTCTCCTCCCCACCTCATGGCTGTCCTGTTGACTTGTTCCAGACTGTAGCCCTTCTCCTCCACACCTCACGGCTGTCCTGTTGACTTGTACCAGACTGTGGCCCTTCTCCTCCCCACCTCACGGCTGTCCTGTTGACTTGTACCGGACTGTGGCCCTTCCCCTCCCCAATTCACGGCTGTCCTGTTGACTTGTACCGGACTGTGGCCCTTCCCCTCCCCAATTCACGGCTGTCCTGTTGACTTGTACCGGACTGTGGCCCTTCCCCTCCCCACCTCACGGCTGTCCTGTTGACTTGTACCAGACTGTGGCCCTTCTCCTCCACACCTCACGGCTGTCCTGTTGACTTGTACCAGACTGTGGCCCTTCTCCTCTTCACCTCACGGCTGTCCTGTTGACTTGTTCCAGACTGTGGCTCTTCTCCTCCCACCTCACGGCTGTCCTGTTGACTTGTTCCAGACTGTGGCCCTTCTCCTTCCCACCTCACGGCTGTCCTGTTGACTTGTACCAGACTGTGGCCCTTCTCCTCCTCACCTCACGGCTGTCCTGTTGACTTGTTCCAGGCTGTGGCCCTTCTCCTCCCCACCTCACGGCTGTCCTGTTGACTTGTACCAGACTGTGGCTGACAGACATTTTGACAGAATGTAAACGTTCTACATTCCCTCTCTCAAACAGTGACAAGAATAAGGATATTTTATATTTTCAAGTTCAGAAGTCAGAACCCATGACCTGCTATGTAAAACAGACAGAAGAATGCACAATGGTCAATGCTATCTGGGATCCTTGGGACAACCCTAACCTTAACCCCTAACCTTAACCCTTTTAAATGTCAACTTCAACGGGCTAGGGACGTCCCAATGATGTATCTCTACCTGGAAATACATGATCTAAGTGATTGATAGTTGGTATTCAGCAGTCATAAAGCCTTATTTACTTTAATGAACTACTAAAATAGTGATTTTGTCAGACAGCATAGACAGCAGCTCTACACTTTATTGACTGACTGATCCATTCATTCTTCCATCCCTCTTCAGCCTTCCTCTCCTCTGAAGACCCAGTGAGGGTGGAGCTCAGTCAGAGAGCTGTTGAGGGACTGGTTAGGAAGAACACTTCTACAGCCAGAGAGGTGAGAGGTCACACATGGTTTAGATGGTAAATATGTATGTCCCCTTAGCGGTTCATCACGTCAGCAAAGGGTAAGATGTTCCATCATCCATGTTTATTTACATTAGTGCAAATTGTCCACAGATATTGGTGTAATTTCTCCCCCTTTTGGCTGTATGAAAGTTCATTTCCCCTCAGGCACATTCATTTGTTCTTTGATATTAGATGTAGATGCTCCATATCCATTACTTCGAGTGTTTTATATAATATGATTAAATGTGTTTCTTTCTGTGTTGCAGGGGCAGTCAAGAAATGGAACGGCAAGGCCACAGAACATGACATGTGGGAGCTGTGGGAGACTACCTCAAGCCCCTGGTAGAGCGGGGGGGGGGGTGTTTACCACTCCTTCAGCAGGCTGGAAAAGTGGGATTGATCTGTTTTTCATACTAAGATGGACCAAGAGTCTGTTGATTGGTCGGTCATTGGATTAATTTGTTTTACAATATGTTGAAATCAAAGGAAGCTTTATTTATACAGCACATTTTAGACATGGATGCAACACAATGGCTTCACATTAAAAAACTATGAAAATAAACAGAATATTTATTAGTATATTTAGTACACAACATAAGAGGATAAAAAACAGAAAGACTAATGAGCATTCTAAGGAAATTCCATTGATTCAAATATTAATTGGACGCAATATCTAACCCAAAATATAAGCAGTTTTTTTAGGAGGGGCACTGAAAGTTGACTAGTAACAACAACTGGGACATAAGACACCCCCCATGAGACCCACTAAATCTGCCCAAGAAGAGGAAAACAAAAGAAAAACCCAAAACAAACTTAAAGACAGGAAGCAAACCAAAAAAGTGGAGCAACTCAAGGTGTTGACTCTCCACATCTATCAAGACAACTGGAGCACTGGGCCAGACACTCTTAAATAGAACCTGGACCAGCTCAGGTGAAACACCTTCCCACTAACGAGATGGACAAGCCAGCACAGGTGTTACACATACTGACTAACGGGGTGACACCAATCGATGTGCCAAAGACACATTTCAGTTGAACAACTGACTAGAAAACAACTTCCATTTCACATAATCAACTACAATGCTTCACCTTCTACAATATAAACATGGTGTCTACTGGCTGTCAACAATTAAAACAAGAAAAAAACATGTATTTCTAAATAATAATATACAATGGTATAATTTTTTCTCCTTTTTCTTTCTATAGAATCCTAAAACTCACTAGCTTCTAGAACTCTCGTCCACTTGGAATGAGCGCAAACAAAACTCAAATCAAATTGTATTAGTCACATTCGCTGAATAGATGTGTAGACCTAACAGTGAAATGCTTACTGACGAGCCCAACCGACAGTGCAGGTGAAAAAAAAATACAGATAAGAATAAGAGATAAAACTCATCTCCAAACGGAAAAACGTGTCAAAATAAATTGTGATCCATGGTAACACACTGGTTAAATGCACAACACAAATATTTTGACTGCCCATCCTTGAAACAATCAGCTACCAAGTTGTCGTTACCACATGCTCTAGTACATTTGGGTTGGCACATCTGAGAATGAATCCTGATATTCTAAAAGCAGGGCAACAATGTCAATATAATTGTACCCAAAAATAGTCAGTTGGTTACAATATGATTACTAAATGTTACATGAAATGTAAATATTAAATATTTGGTTGCATAGTCTTATTTTCAAAGTATTTTCAATTACATTTTGCTAGGTGGGATAGCCCAATGTTAAAACACAGTTTGTACACAGTTTAATCAATAACCAATATGCAGAAACAGTTTGTGATATATTAAAACATAAACATAAAATGGGCTGTATACACAAACATCTGCCACAATAATCACATTACTTGTATTTTTTAAAACAAGCACCTTATAAACTGCACGAGCACCAGAAACGCTGTTGTTTTGACAAGCGGCAATAAATCACTGATATCGATTAGGGGGGTAATCAGGTTGTACGTGCTGTTGAAACTAACACAACTAAACAAAACACATGGAAATGGGAGATATCTTTTACCTCACTGGTTAGAGGACAACCCGCAGAAGACAGTCTGCTACATTTTGGAGTGATGCATTTCAATTTAAGGGTCGCTAAACAAAGGAACACAACACTTATTTGTCATAACTCATCGGTAAAATCATTTGTGTGAGAGGAGGGAGATGAGGTTGCACGTCCTGTTAAAACTAACAGCTCAAAAACCACACGGAATCTGGGAATAATGTGTACATCACTGGTTAGAGGACAATTTGTAGAAAACAGCTCGCTACATTTCGAAGTGTTGCATTTTGATTCAAGTGGGTCACCAATGTGGTAAGTGTAACACAACTCTTTTTGTTAGTCACTTTTTGTTAAATCTCATAAATAACACTCCCAAATCAGAGCCTGGATTTTTCCGTGAGCATCCATATCATGCTGAAATCAATAGAACAGGGGCAAACGTTCAGGGTTCTACATTGTGACATTATTAAAATACTCCTTCTACAATGTTAAAACATTCTACATTGTGACATTAATTCACTGATATCATGAAACAACTCCTTCATGTATGTCTTTTCTGATATTTGATCAGAGATCTTTTATCAGATTATCTCTGGTCACAGCTATGAGATTTCTCTCCTGTGTGTGTTCTCTGGTGCACTGTCAAATGGCCAGATTGACCAAAACTCTTCCCACATTGACCACAGCTATACGATTTCTCTCTGTGTGTGTTCTCTGGTGCAATGTCAAATGGCCAGATCGAACAAAACTCTTCCCACATTGATCACAGCTATAAGTTTTCTGTCCTTCATGTATGTATTTTCTGATGTTTGATCAGAGGTATTTTATCAGATTATCTCTGGTCATACTGATCACAGCTGAGATTTCTCTCCTGTATGTGTTATATGGTTTGTAGTCCGCTTGCTAGACTTAGTAAAACTCTTCCCACATTGAGCACAGCTATAAGATTTCTCTCCTGTGTGTGTTTTCTCTGGTGTGATATCAGTCTGGTTGACTGAGTAAAACTCTTCCCACATTGATTACAGCTAAAAGGCTTCTCTCCTGTGTGTGTTCTCTGGTGTCTAGTCAGACAGCTAGACTCAGTAAAGCTCTTCCCACATTGAGCACAGCTATAAGATTTCTCTTCTGTGTGTGTTCTCCGGTGTTTAGTCAGACTGTTAGATGTAACAAATCTCTTCCCACATTCATCACAGCTATAAGATTTCTCTCCTGTGTGTGTTCTACGGTGTGATGTCAGGCTGGATGAACGAGTAAAACTCTTCCCACATTGAGCACAGCTATACGGTTTCTCTCCTGTGTGTGTTCTACGGTGTGATTTCAGGCTGGTTGACTGAGTAAACCTCTTCCCACATTGATTACAGCTAAAAGGCTTCTCTCCTGTGTGTGTTCTCTGGTGTCTAGTCAGACAGCTAGACTCAGTAAAGCTCTTCCCACATTGAGCACAGCTATAAGATTTCTCTCCTGTGTGTGTTCTCCGGTGTTTAGTCAGACTGTTAGATGTAACAAATCTCTTCCCACATTCATCACAGCTATAAGATTTCTCTCCTGTGTGTGTTCTACGGTGTGATGTCAGTCTGGTTGAACGAGTAAAACTCTTCCCACATTGAGCACAGCTATAAGGTTTCTCTCCTGTGTGTGTTCTACGGTGTGATTTCAGGCTGGTTGACTGAGTAAACCTCTTCCCACATTGATTACAGCTAAAAGGCTTCTCTCCTGTGTGTGTTCTCTGGTGTCTAGTCAGACAGCTAGACTCAGTAAAGCTCTTCCCACATTGAGCACAGCTATAAGATTTCTCTCCTGTGTGTGTTCTCCGGTGTTTAGTCAGACTGTTAGATGTAACAAATCTCTTCCCACATTCATCACAGCTATAAGGTTTCTCTCCTGTGTGTGTTCTATGGTGTGATGTCAGGCTGGATGAACAAGTAAACCTCTTCCCACATTGATTACAGCTAAAAGGCTTCTCTCCTGTGTGTGTTCTCTGGTGTCTAGTCAGACAGCTAGACTCAGTAAAGCTCTTCCCACATTGAGCACAGCTATAAGATTTCTCTCTTGTGTGTGTTCTCCGGTGTTTAGTCAGACTGCTAGATGTAACATAACTTTTCCCACATTCATCACAGCTATAAGGTTTCTCTCCTGTGTGTGTTCTCTGGTGTGATATCAGGCTGGCTGATTGAGTAAAACTCTTTCCACATTGAGTACAGCTAAAAGGTTTCTCTCCTGTGTGGATTCTCTGATGAATTTTAATGCCCGTTGATGAGGTGAATCTCTTCCCACAGTCAGAGCAGCAGTGAGTTCTCTTCCCTGTGGGTCTCTGCTGGTATTTCTTGAGGTGTTCTAATGTGGAGAGACTCTTCTCTGCCTTGTCAGCATCATGAGGTTGTTGAGGCTCCCTAGAGGATCCACGACAGTCACATCTCTCTCCTGCGTGAATAACAAAGTCAGACAGATGGTTAAAGGCCCACAAAATGAGCAAGAATAGTCATATTTTGTCTTGTTTTCACATTAGTAGTAACATCGATGATTGAGTTATTCAAGTTATTAAGGTTAATTATTAATTCAGGTTAAATATTAATGAGGGTTTGTACACTAAGTGTTTGCCAAATTGGCACAAAACTTCCCCTAACAACAACATAGACCTACTGTAGGACCCCTAACTTCATCTAACATAGACCTAGTATAGGACCCATAACTTCACCCAACAACATAGATCTACTGTGGGACCCCTAACAACAACATAGACCTACTGTAGGACCCCTAACTTAACCTAACAACATAGACCTACTACGCATATAGAAGTAGGACTAGTCTACCTGGCCCGAGCCCAAATGTAGGCCTATAAATGTGCCAATTTGGGGATGTCTGATAGTATTTCTGATTGTCTTAACGCACCACCACCAATGAGCTGAGGAGCTTCTCAAAGCAAATTTCTCTTCACCTCAAACAGCAAGTAAACAAAGTCTAATCAAAATCAATTGCAAATGAGAATAGTTCCTCAAAGTATTTGAAAGACATTTCCAGCTCTCGCCCTTTCGATAACCACCCGGCACAAAAGGGAAAAACGTAATGCGCTGATCCAGTGGAAATGTCGTAAAATACCTGATTACTTCTTATCCCTTTCACAAATAGCCGACAACTGTGTCTGTCTCGAACTCACTGGCGCGAGAAACCGAGAACCCAGAATTATTTTAAACAATGTTTCAAGTTCGTTGTAGACAGGCCATGTGATTTACAGGATATTTATTTTCAATGTTTTTATTTGTTGGCTTTATGTAGGCAATTTTTTACATAGTTGGCAATGGCAATAAAAGTTACTTTTAGATTTGTATAATTTTCATTTAGATTTAGATAGAATGTAGATTAATCACAGACAATGATTTTGGAATACTATTATCAATGAAATTAAACTGCTCCAGTAAAATGTGAATATGAGAATCATAACTGGCACCAGATCAGTAGAAATGGTAAGATAACTTCGCACTCCAAATGTAGGTTGCTGACTGCTTGTGTAGCCGATTACCAGCAATGTCAGAATTTACGAAGGCCAGCAGAAGGAGGTGGTTTGGGAAGAGTTTCTTCTCAACTGGTTAGGCTATATTGATGTAATGGCATGAAAATAAATTGGCTGAATATTATACAATGAATTATCAACAGCTCTAACAATTTGAACCCCACAGGAAATCTACATTGGCAATTCTAGAATATACTATATAGCCTAAAATCCTGGTTAAACTATCATTATGACATCATGGATGAATTCTAGAATATACACTGCTCAAAAAAATAAAGGGAACACTTAAACAACACAATGTAACTCCAAGTCAATCACACTTCTGTGAAATCAAACTGTCCAATTAGGAAGCAACACTGATTGACAATAAATTTCACATGCTGTTGTGCAAATGGAATAGACAAAAGGTGGAAATTATAGGCAATTAGCAAGACAAACCCAAAAAAGGAGTGATTCTGCAGGTGGTGACCACAGACAACTTCTCAGTTCCTATGCTTCCTGGCTGATGTTTTGGTCACTTTTGAATGCTGGCGGTGCTCTCACTCTAGTGGTAGCATGAGACGGAGTCTACAACCCACACAAGTGGCTCAGGTAGTGCAGTTCATCCAGGATGGCACATCAATGCGAGCTGTGGCAAAAAGGTTTGCTGTGTCTGTCAGCGTAGTGTCCAGAGCATGGAGGCGCTACCAGGAGACAGGCCAGTACATCAGGAGACGTGGAGGAGGCCGTAGGAGGGCAACAACCCAGCAGCAGGACCGCTACCTCCGCCTTTGTGCAAGGAGGAGCACTACCAGAGCCCTGCAAAATGACCTCCAGCAGGCCACAAATGTGCATGTGTCAGCATATGGTCTCACAAGGGGTCTGAGGATCTCATCTCGGTACATATTGGCAGTCAGGCTACCTCTGGCGAGCACATGGAGGGCTGTGCGACCCCACAAAGAAATGCCACCCCACACCATGACTGACCCATCGCCAAACCAGTCATGCTGGAGGATGTTGCAGGCAGCAGAACGTTCTCCACGGCGTCTCCAGACTCTGTCACGTCTGTCACATGTGTTCATGTGCTCAGTGTGAACCTGCTTTCATCTGTGAAGAGCACAGGGCGCCAGTGGCGAATTTGCCAATCTTGGTGTTCTCTGGCAAATGCCCAACGTCCTGCACGGTGTTGGGCTGTAAGCACAACCCCCACCTGTGGACGTCGGGCCCTCATACCACCCTCATGGAGTCTGTTTCTGACCGTTTGAGCAGACACATGCACATTTGTGGCCTGCTGGAGGTCATTTTGCAGGGCTCTGGTAGTGCTCCTCCTTGCACAAAGGCGGAGGTAGCGGTCCTGCTGCTGGGTTGTTGCCCTCCTACGGCCTCCTCCACGTCTCCTGATGTACTGGCCTGTCTCCTGGTAGCGCCTCCATGCTCTGGACACTACGCTGACAGACACAGCAAACCTTTTTGCCACAGCTCGCATTGATGTGCCATCCTGGATGAACTGCACTACCTGAGCCACTTGTGTGGGTTGTAGACTCCGTCTCATGCTACCACTAGAGTGAGAGCACCGCCAACATTCAAAAGTGACCAAAACATCAGCCAGGAAGCATAGGAACTGAGAAGTGGTCTGTGGTCATCACCTGCAGAATCACTCCTTTATTGGGGGTGTCTTGCTAATTGCCTAAAATTTCCACCTGTTGTCTATTCCATTTGCACAACAGCATGTGAAATTTATTGTCAATCAGTGTTGCTTCCTAAGTGGACAGTTTGATTTCATAGAAGTGTGATTGACTTGGAGTTACATTGTGTTGTTTAAGTGTTCCCTTTATTTTTTTGAGCAGTGTACTATATAGCCTAGAAACCTGGTTGAACTATAATTATGACATCATGGATGAATTCTAGAATATACTATATATCCTAGAAACCTGGTTATACTATCATTATGAAATCATGGATGAATTCTAGAATATACTATATAGCCTAGAAACCCGGTTAAACTATCATTATGACATCATGGATGAATTCTAGAATATACTATATAGCCTAGAAACCTGGTTAAACTATCATTATGACATCATGGATGAATTCTAGAATATACTATATAGCCTCGAAATCTTGTTAAACTATAATTTTGACCTCATGGATGGCCAGTCCTTGTATTCATAGTGTAGTGAATTCTGGGGGAAGCCCTGAGCTTAACTCAAACCTGGGTCCAGCGACTGTCAAGCCAACACCTTATAACTGTTACACCAAGATGTCTGAACTTCTTGACGAGGTCGCTAGGTGTTGGATTACGGTTGATACAATAGCTTTCTCTATGAATTTGGGAGTGGTTACATTTCTCCAGCCCCCATCCCTCAGCTGTTTACCAAACCAAGTCTATGGGCAGCCATTTTGTTGCTGTTTAAATACTAGGTGTCCCCTTTAAAAAAGCCACACAACAATCAATCAACCAATAACAAAGCTGTAATTCCACCACTGTTTTGCTAATAAGACGATGGATGGTGCTGGAGAAATGTAACTACTTTCAAATTCATAGACAGACCTATGGATACAAGGACTGACCATCCATGATATCAACACTATAGTTTTAACCATGTTGAGGT
Source organism: Salvelinus fontinalis (assembly GCF_029448725.1). Lineage (NCBI taxonomy): Eukaryota > Metazoa > Chordata > Actinopteri > Salmoniformes > Salmonidae > Salvelinus > Salvelinus fontinalis. The sequence goes on along the minus strand of NC_074704.1, from coordinate 26,604,888 downwards.
TATACAGTGTTGATTTACATTGTTTCTAAACATTGGAGTAAAAAAGCTTATTTGGGGTTCTGATGGGGTACAACAGTTGAACTAAGCTCATGAGGCACGTGTTATGTTCTTCAAGAATCAATGGCTATAAATAAATAATAAAAATCTAAATATGGATGTAGTAATTGCAGATTTCCCCTTTAACACCACACATCATTCCAGTTCTCTGCTGCCAGTGACTGGAACAAATTTCAAAAATCGCTGAAGCTGGAGACTTATTTCCCTCACCACCTCTAAACATCAGCTATCTGAGCAGCTAACCGATCGCTGCAGCTGTACATAGTCCATCTGTAAATAGCCCACCCACTCTACCTACCTCATCCCCAAACTGTTTTTATTTACTTTTCTGCTCTTTTGCACAACAGTATCTCTACTTGCACATCATCATCTGCTCATTTATCACTCCAGTGTTAATCTGCTAAATTGTAATTCTTCGTTACTATGGCCTATTTATTGCCTACCTCCTCATGCCTTTTGCACACACTATATATATACACTTTCTTTTTTTCTACTGTGTCATTGACTTGTTTATTGTGTTATTGGCTTTTTATTGTTTATTCCATGTGTAACTCTGTGTTGTTGTCTGTGTCACACATCTTGGTCAGGTCGCAGTTGTAAATGAGATCTTGTTCTCAACTAGCCTACCTGGTTAAATAAAGGTGACATAAAAATAAAAAAACATCAATTCAACAACTGCAGAGTTTGTGCCTCTGTTTTTAAGGCAGTACTTACTTGTGTTAACCAGGGCCCGTTCATCGTTAGAACCATTGGATGCCTTAAGATGCGTTTGGGAAACCGAGCCCAGAAATCCAGTTTCCTCCTCCTCCTTTTTCGATGTGACAGTCATCTCCCCATCCTCTTCCTCGTCTTTTACTGTAACATCCACTTTCAATCTGAACGCGTCTTCTTTCACTGTAACGTCTTTATCTTCTTTTTTCACTGTAACAACCTCACCCTCTACTTCTTGTTTTACTGTGATAGCCTCCTCTTCCTTCTCCTCTTTGACGAGAGCTTCTTTCTCCGTCCAGCAGACCTCCTCTTCATTAACAAGAGAGTAGCTTAGTGACCTCATGGTTGGAGATGTTAGCTAGCTAGGCTAATGTTAACTTAACCAGCCCGCTAGATGAATAATAAAAACAAAACCGTAAATATGAAATTAAAAGGGATAACTAACTAGACGACAGAAGTGGGTTTAAAATACAGTGGCTAATATACACTTAAGCGTCTAAAAAGCTTTATTGGTTCGTCTATTTTGTCTAGCAAGCTACCGAGGTGGCTGAATAACTGTTGCTGCCGTTGAAAGAAGCGACCCGTCCACTAGATTATACGTCACACTAGCAGCATTGCCTTAAAGTCGCAGACCGCCATTTGCTGACTGGAGTGGGCAACGCAGTTGAGTAAAATGTAAATTTAATTTTCAGACAAAAAGTTAAAGGGTAGGAATCAGGGACGTAGCTAGTCCTAAAATATTAATTAGCCCCCCCTGAATAAATCATTGTCAGTCAACATATTTTTTCTGTGATTTCTTATTTTCGTCAACCGTTCCATCGCATCTTAAACTTCTTAACGTGCCGGCATTAGGGCCGGGGGTGGCTGCTGCTGAGCTAGTGACTGTTAGACTTTCTTCAGCAAAGATGGCGGACAGAAATACTAGGAGAGGGGTACACCTACACAGAACTGAACTGGATCAAATATGGCGGACAGAAATACCAGGAGAGAGTGGTACATCTACACAGAACTGAACTGGATCAAATATGGCGGACAGAAATACTAGAAGAGAGGGGTAACCCCTACACAGAACTGAACTGGATCAAAGATGGCGGACAGAAATACTTGGAGAGAGTGGTACACCTACACAGAACTGAACTGGATCAAAGATGGCGGACAGAAATGCTAGGATGGAAGCAAATGTAAGGGATTATAACGTCATAACGAATCGTGCAAAAACATGTACAGTTGACAGGAATGTTAGTTAATGTAGAAACAAACGATTTTTATCATAAAGTTAATTTACAAAAATCGTGATTTAGCCAGCTAGCTGACTAGCTAACATCAGCTAGCTGGCTAGCTTTATGTCTGTTGTGACATGAGTATAAAATTGTACTTCTGGTTGTTTTTAGGGAGTCCTGAAACAACCAGAAAACCAGGCGGTCGTTTTGTGAAACAGTGGATGTATAGAATCTAACTAGCAAGAATGTTCTTGCTTATTGTGCAGTGGATGATTAAAATACCTGTATGCCTATGGATGTGTAGCTAGATATCTAGCCGATCTGTGTATGGACCCAAACGTTTGGTATACATATTAGTTCAGAACCTAGCTATGAACCTCAGCTATCATAGCCAGTTGTATCAACTTCAAAACAGCCTGAATGAAATTAAAACATCTCTAGGATAGGGGGCAGCATTTTCACGTTTGGATGAAAAGCATACCCAAATTCAACTGCCAGCTACTCATCCCCAGAAGATAAGATATGCATATTATTAGTAGATTTGGATAGAAAACACTCGGAAGTTTCTAAAACTGTTTGAATCATGTCTGTGAGTATAACATAACTTATATAGCAGGCGAAACCCCGAGGACAAACCATTCAGATTTTCTTTTTTGAGGTCACTCTCTTTTTAATGGGGTTTCATTGGGAATCCAGATTTCCAATTGACCTTCTTGCAGTTCCTACCGCTTCCACTGGATGTCAACAGTCTTTAGAAATTGGTTGAGGTTTTTTCCTTTGTGTAATGAAGAAGTACGGCCATCCAGAACGAGGGTAACTTGAAGTGTACTGTTAGATAGAGGCACGTGACCAGAAAGCTAGCTACAGTTTGTTTTAATCCTGTATTGAACACAAATCATCCCGTCTTCAATTTTATCGATTATTTACGTTAAAAAATACCTAAAGTTGTATTACAAAAGTAGTTTGAAATGTTTTGGCAAAGTTTACAGGTAACTTTTGAGATATTTTGTAGTCACGTTGCAGAAGTTGGAACCAGTGTTTTTCTGGATCAAACGCGCCAAATAAATGGACATTTTGGATATATATCGACGGAATTCATCGAACAAAAGGACCATTTGTGATGTTTATAGGACATATTGGAGTGTCAACAACAGAAGCTCGTCAAAGGTAAGGCATGAATTATATTTGTATTTCTGCGTTTCGTGTCGCGCCTGCAGGGTTGAAATATGCTTCTCTCTCTTTGTTTACTATGGTGCTATCCTCAGATAATAGCATTGTTTGCTTTTGCCCGAAAAGCCCATTTGAAATCTGACATGTTGGCTGGATTCACAAGTGTAGCATTAATTTGGTGTATTGCATGTGTGATTTCATGAAAGTTAGATTTTTTTAGTAATTTATTTGAATTTGTCTCTCTGCATTTTTAGCATCCCACATATCCCAGAGAAGTTAATGAAGCCTATGGATTGAGTAGAATATATTATCATGTTGTGCCAAGGATGCAAGTCGTATATACATGTATTTATTACCATGCATGAGATCCCCACATTGTAGCCTGTACATTTAATATATTCACTGATCATGTACTCTACCTTGGCAAATAAAGGTGCAGTTTAGGTATGAATGTCTTTGAGATTATTTTTCAGTCATATCCAATACCAGGAGTATCAAATTCCAGTCTTTGAATGACTGTGTCTGCATGTATGTATTAGAATTATACACTTCAACAGTGTTTACCAATCTTGGTCCTGAGACATCAATGGTTACACATTGTAACTAATAGACTAGAAACAGGATTTAACTAGTTAATTCATATATGCAGAAATATAATGTTAAAAAACAGAACACTACACTCCCTATGCATCATGTAAATACTCTTAACACTGGTTCATCTCAACATCTAATACCCTTCATCTGCATTGATCTGATAAACACAGGATAGGTGTAGTATTTCATCACATTACACTTCATTTCAACCAGTAGAGAATGTGAAACGCTTTATTGAAAAGCTCATTATTCAAGTGTGATAAATACAAGTTTCAATCTGTACTTCAATGCATATCTGTTGTGCATTATAAAAACAGAGGAAGAAAGAGGTGGCGGGAGAGGTGTAAAAGACAGAAAGGGAAAGAGGTAAGCACGTAGGAGCAGGGAAGGCAACACATGATTAATGAATCACAGTGCTACATAAATATTCTCTCAGTTTATCACAATTACATAAGTGTCTCACGCCGGCCCAAAGGTTATCTTAAAAGAGGGTGAGGTGGTGATGATGGGACTGGGGGTTGGCATCCTCCCACATCAAAACATATCTGCAGACGAGAGACAGATGGAGAGAGAGAGCATGTTTAAGCCTTCTGTTTTTATTTCTTATTCTGACATTGTTAGTCATCAATCAGGAGGTGAAATGCAAAACTGACCTTGGATCATTAACTCTGGGACTACTGCATCTCTGTATTTCAATGTAAAGCATCTCTTTAATAATACTTCCTGTATAATATAAACTGACCTTGGATCATTAACTCTGGCACTACTGCATCTATCTGTATTTCAATGTAAAGCATCTCTTTATTAATACTTCCTGTATAATATAAACTGACCTTGGATCATTAACTCTGGCACTACTGCATCTATCTGTATTTCAATGTAAAGCATCTCTTTAATAATACTTCCTGTATAATATAAACTGACCTGGGATCATTAACTCTGGGACTGCTGCATCTCTATCTGTATTTCAATGTAAAGCTTCTCTTTAATAATACTTCCTGTATAATATAAACTGATCTTGGATCATTAACTCTGGGACTGCTGCATCTCTATCTGTATTTCAATGTAAAGCATCTCTTTAATAATACTCCCATTTGACCTGACCAAGTGACCTCTCACCTCTGATCATGCTGTGCCCTCTATGTAGCCAGTTCAGATGCAGGAGGGGTTCAGACACAGCTGATATAACCTAGAGGATTTAGGGAAAAGAGGAGAGAGGGATGAAGTGAAGGAGAAAGAATGTTATTGAGATAATAAGGTAGTTAAAGTGACAGTGTTCAACAGGAATCTGTTTGTGGCCTCACCTGGTGTCCACACCACACTAAGTGGCTGCAGAGTACTTTATGCTGAAAAACATGAACGGACCCATGAGGACAAACAATATAGCGTAGTTACAGAAATAAATAAGTGTCTTACTATTCTCAATGGTTGGTCCTCTTGCCTATTCTTTGAAGGTGGAAGGAGCCACAGTTATACACCTGAGCCTGTTTACTGCACAACACAATCCATCAATCAGATTGATACATGAGTGTGTAGGTGTGGGTTATAGGGTGTCTAATTGTTCCACATTTTTTCAATATGGGTGATTTAAAATAGCCTGTTTTGTTTTTGTACAGACATCACACCCTTACCTAAACAGCACCCTCACCTGAGAAGTAGAAACCAAAGGGAGATAAATTGAATTGAATAACTGCAGTTGACATAGCTAAGTAAATGGAAGAATACTCTTATTGCAATGTGAATGGGCTCTTATTAAAAGAGCCTTTGGTTGTGCATAGTGTAGTCTATGGTGTTGCCAGGGAACAGCACCCTCTTTGAAGAAGTAGGAGGTGAAGATCTCCTGTACACGGATTGTCTCTTGCTGCGTTGTTGGACCCCATCCTTGAAACATCCTGCAGAGCAGCAGACTCCTCCTCTGGGACACGGCGGCGAGCTGCAGATCCCCTCCTGGTCCTCGTGTCCATCCTCATGAAGTTACGCAGGACACAGGTAGCCTTCACACACCTGAATTCCTCCAGGAGGCAGTCCCAGATGACCCTGGTCACCCAACCTTGCAGTGCCCTACACGTTAACTGTAGACAATCGTTTTGAAGGAATCTCAAGTTACAAGGTATCTGTAGGAATATGGAAGACAATGTAATTATTAGACTTTTACATCACCAGGTCATTGTGGATTACTAAAGTATAATATCCCTGATAACAAATCATGATAACATTGGATTGATAGATGCATGGGCACACATATGTACATGTGTAGCATGTGACAATACCAGGATCATATCAAGGATAGCATCACAAATGAATACATAAATACCACTTCAAGCTTGATGATGAGTTGATCATTTGAATCAGCTGTGTAGTGCTGAGGCAAAAACAACTATGGTCCTCTATTTGAGTCCCCAGGACTGAGAACCACTGCTCTTCATTGGGACCTATTCATATGTAGACTGGCTTTCATAGCGCTCTTTATCTGAGGACAGAAAACCTCATAAGAAACAGACTTCATTACATTCAAATTACACCACACTGAATATTATGTTACTATTATCTCCATCTTCACTTCTAGGGACTGGAACTACACAAAAGTACCTGCCCTATCCAGAATAGCCTCCTCTCTCACTGACAGTTGGGGCTGCTATCCTTTCACCCTCCTCCATGGCTGTTAGCTAGCTACCTACAAATTCATTTGGAGTTTGTTTTTTACAGTGATAAATACATCAAGATAGCTAGCTAATATGAAGTTAGGTAGCTGATGATGTTTAATTCACTTAGCTAGCTATCTATACAGAATGTGAAGTTGGCAGCTCATTTGAGTTAGCCTGCACTGTAATTGGCTAATAATACATTGTTTTTTTTAAAACATTTTTTTCATTTTCAGTCTATTTACTTACTTACTTGAATAGGTTCTCCCAGCCATGTGGACAATTGGAAACAGGGCAGCAAAGTTTGTCACCAGAGCGTTTTCGAGGATATTACTATTGAACTATGTACCCATTAAATAACCAGACCTTCATACAAACTTGCTCTGCTGAATTCTTGACTGAGTCACAATGGGCGGCCTAAGCCGCATCTAGTCCATCTGCTGACTGGACGCAGTTGAGTAAAATGTATATTTTATTTTCAGACAACAAGTTAAAGTGTAGGAAGCATGAGTTTTTACTCACCAGTGTAACAACACAGTGTGGCTAAAGACTTAGTAACTTAGTTGTAGCCACGATTTGGTTACCTATAAGTACAAACATTTCTGTTTCTGTTGTAAATTAAATTTTATAAATTAAAATTTTAAATGTTTTCTTTACTCAAGTATGACAATTGGGTACTTTTTCCATCACTGTATTTATATAACGATTCCTTGCGTCAAGCAGCCATTCCTCTGGGTAACCCCGCTGTCTGAAACGCTCATCCAGCCATTCCTCTGGGTAACCCCGCTGTCTGAAACTCTCATCCAGCCATTCCTCTGGGTAACCCCGCTGTCTGAAACACTCATCCAGCCATTCCTCTGGGTAACTCCGCTGTCTGAAACACTCATCCAGCCATTCCTCTGGGTAACCCCGCTGTCTGAAACACTCATCCAGCCATTCCTCTGGGTAACCCCGCTGTCTGAATCACTCATCCAGCCATTCCTCTGGGTAACCCCGCTGTCTGAAACACTCATCCAGCCATTCCTCTGGGTAACCCCGCTGTCTGAAACTCTCATCCAGCCATTCCTCTGGGTAACCCCGCTGTCTGAAACTCTCATCCAGCCATTCCTCTGGGTAACCCCGCTGTCTGAAACGCTCATCCAGCCATTCCTCTGGGTAACTCCGCTGTCTGAAACGCTCATCCAGCCATTCCTCTGGGTAATCCCGCTGTCTGAAACGCTCATACAGCCATTCCTCTGGGTAACCCCGCTGTCTGAAACACTCATCCAGCCATTCCTCTGGGTAACATCGCTGTCTGAAACGCTCATCCAGCCATTCCTCTGGGTAACCCCGCTGTCTGAAACACTCATCCAGCCATTCCTCTGGGTAACATCGCTGTCTGAAACACTCATCCAGCCATTCCTCTGGGTAACCCCTCTGTCTGAAACGCTCATCCAGCCATTCCTCTGGGTAACCCCGCTGTCTGAAACGCTCATCCAGCCATTCCTCTGGGTAACCCCGCTGTCTGAAACACTCATCCAGCCATTCCTCTGGGTAACCCCGCTGTCTGAAACACTCATCCAGCCATTCCTCTGGGTAACCCCGCTGTCTAAAACACTCATCCAGCCATTCCTCTGGGTAACCCCGCTGTCTGAAACACTCATCCAGCCATTCCTCTGGGTAACCCCGCTGTCTGAAACACTCATCCAGCCATTCCTCTGGGTAACCCCGCTGTCTGAAACTCTCATCCAGCCATTCCTCTGGGTAACCCCGCTGTCTGAAACGCTCATCCAGCCATTCCTCTGGGTAATCCCGCTGTCTGAAACGCTCATCCAGCCATTCCTCTGGGTAACCCCGCTGTCTGAAACACTCATCCAGCCATTCCTCTGGGTAACCCCGCTGTCTGAAACACTCATCCAGCCATTCCTCTGGGTAACCCCGCTGTCTGAAACACTCATCCAGCCATTCCTCTGGGTAACCCCGCTGTCTGAAACACTCATCCAGCCATTCCTCTGGGTAACCCCGCTGTCTGAAACGCTCATCCAGACAGTCGGCTTGTTTGTCATAGTCACTCTGTGTACTACAAATCCTGTGTATGCAACTTTATTGGCTGATGGGGAGGCTCTTTTTTAGGGGTGTAGGGTGGAAGCTGTCTCCGCGTAACAGGGAATTCCTGTCCGTTGGCTTCCTGTATAGCTCTGTGCTAAAGCCACTCTTCTCCCTCTAAATCAAATGTCCAGATAACTTGTTTCATGTGCATCAAAGGTGAGGGTGAATTTCAGATGTTCACTGCTTGTATTGATGAAGGAGTGGAATCGATGAAGTTCCTCTGCTGTGACCTGGAATAGAAGGAACACGTCATCAATGAAGCCTTTTTCAGAGCCTGATGAGGTGCTAGAATGAATTGTTAGGGCTGACAATCACGTTCTTCTCTAACAACCCCACATACAGATTGGCATAATTAGATGCAATTTTTTAAACTACAATGACCATAATGCATTGCGTGTCTACTTGTCTTGCCTGTTTATTTTACACCTGCTATGTAAGAGACAGAAGAATGCACGATGGTCAATGCTATCCGGGATCCTTGGGACATCCCTACTCTAAACCCTAACCCTTACCTTAAAACTTCTTGTCAATAGGGGGAGCTGTTAGCACTATTTTTTTCTTGATGTTTCCAAATTAAACTGCCTCGTACTCAATTCTTGCTCGTACAATATGCATATTATTATTACTATTGGATAGAAAACACTCTCTAGTTTCTAAAACCGTTTGAAGTATGTCTGTAAGTGAATCAGAACTGGACTTAGAGCAATTTCCCTATGTGGAGTTGAGAATGCAGATTTTTCCAAACCTGTTCCCAAACCTGTGTATAACTTTGCCTGTCTTCTATTGGTTGAGATACACTGCATACGCCTTCCCCTGGGTGTCAGCGAATAGAGGGCCTTGAAATGGAGTCTCTACGCAGTTCAGGAAGTCTATAAATTGATTGGAATCGATGTGCCCTTCCTTTTGATTCTCTGCGCTGACACACCGAGGACCTTGGAATGTCGTTTTAGAAGCTCCCGTTTTAGCTTCTAGTTATATCCGGCTCTTTTTTTATTCGAAATAGGCTTTAAAGACATCATAATCTTGTTATTTTGAACCAAATTATATCAGTTTATGTCAGTATATTGCGATTTTCAGGTATTTATTTTCTTGGCGCTGTAGGAAGTTGGGTAGCTCTCTCTCTCAAGCTAATGTTTACTGCTAATTGCAACATGGAAGACGACATAATACAACCTAGCAATGATTATTTTGGACAAAGGACACCTATCCCAAGATTCTGATGGGAGTTCATCGAAAAGTAAGAACTATTTATGCTGATAATTCGTTGCTCTGTTGAAAAAAGTAAAATGCATAAGACGCCATTTCTTGCAGTGTAGCCTTGCGTTATCGCACCCTGTATTGCGCAGTAACGTTAATTTTAAAAATGTAATTCAGCAATTGCATTAAGAACTAATTTGTCTTTCAATTGCTGTCCAACCTGTATTTTTTTAGTCAAGTTTATGAATAGTTTTCGATAAGAATAGGTGCCTTTCCAAGATGGCGCAGGACAGATTGCGTGACTATTTGGACACTATTCATATTGTATAAGTACGATTTGTGCTGCTAAATATGCACATTTTCGAACAAACTCTATATTCCTTGTGTAATATGATGTTACAGGACTGTCATCTGAAGAATTCTGAAAAGGTTAGTGAATAAATTAATATATTTTGGTGGTTTATACGTTATCGCTCTTTTTGCCTTGAATCAATGCAGTTGTGATGTTTGCTATTGTGGTAAGCTACTACACTGCTCAAAAAAATAAAGGGAACACTTAAACAACACAATGTAACTCCAAGTCAATCACACTTCTGTGAAATCAAACTGTCTACTTAGGAAGCAACACTGATTGACAATAAATTTCACATGCTGTTGTGCAAATGGAATAGACAAAAGGTGGAAATTATAGGCAATTAGCAAGACACCCCTCAAAACAGGAGTGATTCTGCAGGTGGTGACCACAGACCACTTCTCAGTTCCTATGCTTCCTGGCTGATGTTTTGGTCACTTTTGAATGCTGGCGGTGCTCTCACTCTAGTGATAGCATGAGACGGAGTCTACAACCCACACAAGTGGCTCAGGTAGTGCAGTTCATCCAGGATGGCACATCAATGCGAGCTGTGGCAAAAAGGTTTGCTGTGTCTGTCAGCGTAGTGTCCAGAGCATGCAGGCGCTACCAGGAGACAGGCCAGTACATCAGGAGACGTGGAGGAGGCCGTAGGAGGGCAACAACCCAGCAGCAGGACCGGTACCTCCGCCTTAGTGCAAGGAGGTGCACTGCCAGAGCCCTGCAAAATGACCTCCAGCAGGCCACAAATGTGCATGTGTCAGCATATGGTCTCACAAGGGGTCTGAGGATCTCATCTCGGTACCTAATGGCAGTCAGGCTACCTCGGGTGAGCACATGGAGGGCTGTGTGGCCCAACAAAGAAATGCCACCCCACACCATGAGTGACCCATCGCCAAACCGGTCATGCTGGAGGATGTTGCAGGCAGCAGAACGTTCTCCACACGTCTCCAGACTCTGTCACGTCTGTCACATGTACTCATGTGCTCAGTGTGAACCGGCTTTCATCTGTGAAGAGCACAGGGCGCCAGTGGCGAATTTGCCAATCTTGGTGTTCTCTGGCAAATGCCAAACGTCCTGCACGGTGTTGGGCTGTAAGCACAACCCCCACCTGTGGACGTCGGGCCCTCATACCACCCTCATGGAGTCTGTTTCTGACCGTTTGAGCAGACACATGCACATTTGTGGCCTGCTGGAGGTCATTTTGCAGGGCGCTGGCAGTGCACCTCCTTGCACTAAGGCGGAGGTAGCGGTCCTGCTGCTGGGTTGTTGCCCTCCTACGGAGTGAGAGCACCGCCAGCATTCAAAAGTGACCAAAATATCAGCCAGGAAGCATAGGAACTGAGAAGTGGTCTGTGGTCACCACCTGCAGAATCACTCCTGTTTTGGGGGGTGTCTTGCTAATTGCCTATAATTTCCACCTTTTGTCTATTCCATTTGCACAACAGCATGTGAAATTTATTGTCAATCAGTGTTGCTTCCTAAGTGGACACGATGGTCTCTGTAGTTATTCTAGTCACTTAGGGGAGAGTTGGGATGGTGGCTGCCATGGTAAACTATGATTTATACCTGAAAAATGCACATCTTTCTAACAAAACATATGCTATACAATAAATATGTTATCAGACTGTCATCTGATGAGGTTGTTTCTTAGTTAGTGGCTATTTATATCTTTATTTGTCCGAATTTATGATAGCTACTGATGGAGTAAAAAAATGGAGTAAGAAAAGTGTTGTCTTTTGCTAACGTGGTTAGCTAATAGATTTACATATTGTGTCTTCCCTGTAAAACATTTTAAAAATCAGAAATGATGGCTTGATTACCAAGATGTGTATCTTTCATCTGGTGTCTTGGACTTGTGATTTAATGATATTTAGATACTACTATTTACTTGTGACGCTATGCTAGCCTATGCTAGTCAGCTTTTTTACTGGTGGGGGTGCTCCCGGACCCGGGTTTCTGAGGAAGTAGAGGTTAACCATTTTAAATGTCAATTTCAACGGGCTAGGGACGTCCCAATGATGTATCTCTACATGGAAATACATGATCTAAGTGATTGATAGTTGGTATTCAGCAATCATAAAGCCTTATTTACTTTAATGAACTACTAAAATAGTGATTTTGTCAGACAGCATAGACAGCAGCTCTACACTTTATTGACTGACTGATCCATTCATTCTTCCATCCCTCTTCAGCCTTCCTCTCCTCTGAAGACCCAGTGAGGGTGGAGCTCAGTCAGAGAGCTGTTGAGGGACTGGTTAGGAAGAACACTTCTACAGCCAGAGAGTTGAGAGGTCACACATGATTTAGATGATAAATATGTATGTCCCCTTAGCGGTTCATCACGTCAGCAAAAGGTAATATGTTCCATCATCCATGTTTATTTACATTAGTGCAAATTGTCCACAGATATTGGTGTAATTTCTCCCCCTTTTGGCTGTATGAAAATTCATTTCCCCTCAGGCACATTCATTTGTTCTTTGATATTAGATGTAGATGCTCAATATCCATTACTTCGAGTGTTTTATATAATATGATTAAATGTGTTTCTTTCTGTGTTGCAGGGGCAGTCAAGAAATGGAACGGCAAGGCCACAGTACTTGACATAAGCAGAGCTGTGGGAGACTACCTCAAGCCCCTGGTAGAGCGGGGGGGGGGGGTTTACCACTCCTTCAGCAGGCTGGAAAAGTGGGATTGATCTGTTTTTCATACTAAGATGGACCAAGAGTCTGTTGATTGGTCGGTCATTGGGTTAATTTGTTTTACAATATGTTGAAATCAAATGAGGCTTTATTTATACAGCACATTTTAGACATGGATGCAACACAATGGCTTCACATTAAAAAACCATGAAAATAAACAGAATATTTATTAGTATATTTAGTACACAACATAAGAGGATAAAAAACAGAAAGACTAATGAGCATTCTAAGGAAATTCTATTGATTCAAATATTAATTGGACGCAATATCTAACCCAAAATATAAGCAGTTTTTTTTAGGAGGGGCACTGAAAGTTGACTAGTAACAACAACTGGGACATAAGACACCCACCATAAGACCCACTAACCCACCATAAGACCCACTGCCCAAGTAGCAAACAAAAGAAAAACCCACACCAAACTTACAGACAGGAAGCAAACCAAAAAGGTGGAGCAACTAAAGGTGTTGACTCTCCACATCTATCAAGACAACTGGAGCACTGGGCCAGACACTCTTAAATAGAACCTGGACCAGCTCAGGTGAAACACCTTCCCACTAACGAGATGGACAAGCCAGCACAGGTGTTACACATACTGACTAACGGGGTGACACCAATCGATGTGTTTAAAGACACATTTCAGTTGAACAACTGACTAGAAAACAACTTCCATTTCACATAATCAACTACAATGCTTCACCTTCTACAATATAAACATGGTGTCTACTGGCTGTCAACAATTAAAACAAGAAAAAAACATGTATTTCTAAATAATAATATACAATGAATAATTTTTTCTCTTTTTTCTTTCTATAGAATCCTAAAACTCACTAGCTTCTAGAACTCTCGTCCACTTGGAATGAGCGCAAACAAAACTCAAATCAAATTGTATTAGTCACATTCGCTGAATAGATGTGTAGACCTAACAGTGAAATGCTTACTTACGAGCCCAACCGACAGTGCAGGTGAAAAAAAAATACAGATAAGAATAAGAGATAAAACTCATCTCCAAACGGAAAAACGTGTCAAAATAAATTGTGATCCATGGTAACACACTGGTTAAATGCACAACACAAATATTTTGACTGCCCATCCTTGAAACAATCAGCTACCAAGTTGTCGTTACCACATGCTCTAGTACATTTGGGTTGGCACATCTGAGAATGAATCCTGATATTCTAAAAGCAGGGCAACAATGTCAATATAATTGTACCCAAAAATAGTCAGTTGGTTACAATATGATTACTAAATGTTACATGAAATGTAAATATTAAATATTTGGTTGCATAGTCTTATTTTCAAAGTATTTTCAATTACATTTTGCTAGGTGGGATAGCCCAATGTTAAAACACAGTTTGTACACAGTTTAATCAATAACCAATATGCAGAAACTGTTTGTGATATATTAAAACATAAACATAAAATTGGCAGTATACACAAACATCTGCCACAATAATCACATTACTTGTATTTTTTAAAACAAGCACCTTATAAACTGCACGAGCACCAGAAACGCTGTTGTTTTGACAAGCGGCAATAAATCACTGATATCGATTAGGGGGGTAATCAGGTTGTACGTGCTGTTGAAACTAACACAACTAAACAAAACACATGGAAATGGGAGATATCTTTTACCTCACTGGTTAGAGGACAACCCGCAGAAGACAGTCTGCTACATTTTGGAGTGATGCATTTCAATTTAAGGGTCGCTAAACAAAGGAACACAACACTTATTTGTCATAACTCATCGGTAAAATCATTTGTGTGAGAGGAGGGAGATGAGGTTGCACGTCCTGTTAAAACTAACAGCTCAAAAACCACACGGAATCTGGGAATAATGTGTACATCACTGGTTAGAGGACAATTTGTAGAAAACAGCTCGCTACATTTCGAAGTGTTGCATTTTGATTCAAGTGGGTCACCAATGTGGTAAGTGTAACACAACTCTTTTTGTTAGTCACTTTTTGTTAAATCTCATAAATAACACTCCCAAATCAGAGCCTGGATTTTTCCGTGAGCATCCATATCATGCTGAAATCAATAGAACAGGGGCAAACGTTCAGAGTTCTACATTGTGACATTATTAAAATACTCCTACTACAATGTTAAAACATTCTACATTGTGACATTAATTCACTGATATCATGAAACAACTCCTTCATGTATGTCTTTTCTGATATTTGATCAGAGATCTTTTATCAGATTATCTCTGGTCACAGCTATGAGATTTCTCTCCTGTGTGTGTTCTCTGGTGCACTGTCAGATGCTAGATTGACCAAAACTCTTCCCACATTGACCACAGCTATACGATTTCTCTCCTGTGTGTGTTCTCTGGTGCAATGTCAAATGGCCAGATCGAACAAAACTCTTCCCACATTGATCACAGCTATAAGTTTTCTGTCCTTCATGTATGTATTTTCTGATGTTTGATCAGAGGTATTTTATCAGATTATCTCTGGTCACACTGATCACAGCTGAGATTTCTCTCCTGTATGTGTTATATGGTTTGTAGTCCGCTTGCTAGACTTAGTAAAACTCTTCCCACATTGAGCACAGCTATAAGATTTCTCTCCTGTGTGTGTTTTCTCTGGTGTGATATCAGTCTGGTTGACTGAGTAAAACTCTTCCCACATTGATTACAGCTAAAAGGCTTCTCTCCTGTGTGTGTTCTCTGGTGTCTAGTCAGACAGCTAGACTCAGTAAAGCTTTTCCCACATTGAGCACAGCTATAAGATTTCTCTCCTGTGTGTGTTCTAAGGTGTGATGTCAGTCTGGTTGAACGAGTAAAACTCTTCCCACATTGAGCACAGCTATAAGGTTTCTCTCCTGTGTGTGTTCTACGGTGTGATTTCAGGCTGGTTGACTGAGTAAACCTCTTCCCACATTGATTACAGCTAAAAGGCTTCTCTCCTGTGTGTGTTCTCTGGTGTCTAGTCAGACAGCTAGACTCAGTAAAGCTCTTCCCACATTGAGCACAGCTATAAGATTTCTCTCCTGTGTGTGTTCTAAGGTGTGATGTCAGTCTGGTTGAACGAGTAAAACTCTTCCCACATTGAGCACAGCTATAAGGTTTCTCTCCTGTGTGTGTTCTACGGTGTGATTTCAGGCTGGTTGACTGAGTAAACCTCTTCCCACATTGATTACAGCTAAAAGGCTTCTCTCCTGTGTGTGTTCTCTGGTGTCTAGTCAGACAGCTAGACTCAGTAAAGCTCTTCCCACATTGAGCACAGCTATAAGATTTCTCTCCTGTGTGTGTTCTCCGGTGTTTAGTCAGACTGTTAGATGTAACAAATCTCTTCCCACATTCATCACAGCTATAAGGTTTCTCTCCTGTGTGTGTTCTATGGTGTGATGTCAGGCTGGATGAACGAGTAAACCTCTTCCCACATTGATTACAGCTAAAAGGCTTCTCTCCTGTGTGTGTTCTCTGGTGTCTAGTCAGACAGCTAGACTCAGTAAAGCTCTTCCCACATTGAGCACAGCTATAAGATTTCTCTCTTGTGTGTGTTCTCCGGTGTTTAGTCAGACTGCTAGATGTAACATAACTCTTCCCACATTCATCACAGCTATAAGGTTTCTCTCCTGTGTGTGTTCTCTGGTGTGATATCAGGCTGGCTGATTGAGTAAAACTCTTTCCACATTGAGTACAGCTAAAAGATTTCTCTCCTGTGTGGATTCTCTGATGAATTTTAATGCCCGTTGATGAGGTGAATCTCTTCCCACAGTCAGAGCAGCAGTGAGTTCTCTTCCCTGTGGGTCTCTGCTGGTATTTCTTGAGGTGTTCTAATGTGGAGAGACTCTTCTCTGCCTTGTCAGCATCATGAGGTTGTTGAGGCTCCCTAGAGGATCCACGACAGTCACATCTCTCTCCTGCGTGAATAACAAAGTCAGACAGATGGTTAAAGGCCCACAAAATGAGCAAGAATAGTCATATTTTGTCTTGTTTTCACATTAGTAGTAACATCGATGATTGAGTTATTCAAGTTATTAAGGTTAATTATTAATTCAGGTTAAATATTAATGAGGGTTTGTACACTAAGTGTTTGCCAAATTGGCACAAAACTTCCCCTAACAACAACATAGACCTACTGTAGGACCCCTAACTTCATCTAACATAGACCTACTATAGGACCCATAACTTCACCCAACAACAACATAGACCTACTGTAGGACCCCTAACTTCATCTAACATAGACCTACTATAGGACCCATAACTTCACCCAACAACAACATAGATCTATTGTAGGACCCCTAACTTCACCTAACAACAACATAGACCTACTGTAGGACCCATAACAACAACAACAAATTAGACCTACTGTAGGACCCCTAACTTAACCTAACAACATAGATCTACTACGCATATAGAAGTAGGACTAGTCTACCTGGCCTGAGCCCAAATGTAGGCCTATAAATGTGCCAATTTGGGGATGTCATTGTCTTAACACACCACCACCAATGAGCTGAGGAGCTTCTCAAAGCAAATTTCTCTTCACCTCAAACAGCAAGTAAACAAAGTCTAATCAAAATCAATTGCAAATGAGAATAGTTCCTCAAAGTATTTGAAAGACATTTCCAGCTCTCGCCCTTTCGATAACCACCCGGCACAAAAGGGAAAAACGTAATGCGCTGATCCAGTGGAAATGTCGTAAAATACCTGATTACTTCTTATCCCTTTCACAAATAGCCGACAACTGTGTCTGTCTCGAACTCACTGGCGCGAGAAACCGAGAACCCAGAATTATTTTAAACAATGTTTCAAGTTCGTTGTAGACAGGCCATGTGATTTACAGGATATTTATTTTCAATGTTTTTATTTGATGGCTTTATGTAGGCAATTTTTTACATAGTTGGCAATGGCAATAAAAGTTACTTTTAGATTTGTATAATTTTCATTTAGATTTAGATAGAATGTAGATTAATCACAGACAATGATTTTGGAATACTATTATCAATGAAATTAAACTGCTCCAGTAAAATGTGAATATGAGAATCATAACTGGCACCAGATCAGTAGAAATGGTAAGATAACTTCGCACTCCAAATGTAGGTTGCTGACTGCTTGTGTAGCCGATTACCAGCAATGTCAGAATTTACGAAGGCCAGCAGAAGGAGGTGGTTTGGGAAGAGTTTCTTCTCAACTGGTTAGGCTATATTGATGTAATGGCATGAAAATGATTTGGCTGAATATTATACAATGAATTATCAACAGCTCTAACAATTTGAACCCCACAGGAAATCTACATTGGCAATTCTAGAATATACTATATAGTCTAAAATCCTGGTTAAACTATCATTATGACATCATGGATGAATTCTAGAATATACACTGCTCAAAAAAATAAAGGGAACACTTAAACTACACAATGTAACTCCAAGTCAATCACACTTCTGTGAAATCAAACTGTCCAATTAGGAAGCAACACTGATTGACAATAAATTTCACATGCTGTTGTGCAAATGGAATAGACAAAAGGTGGAAATTATAGGCAATTAGCAAGACACCCCCAAAAAAGGAGTGATTCTGCAGGTGGTGACCACAGACAACTTCTCAGTTCCTATGCTTCCTGGCTGATGTTTTGGTCACTTTTGAATGCTGGCGGTGCTCTCACTCTAGTGGTAGCATGAGACGGAGTCTACAACCCACACAAGTGGCTCAGGTAGTGCAGCTCATCCAGGATGGCACATCAATGCGAGCTGTGGCAAAAAGGTTTGCTGTGTCTGTCAGCGTAGTGTCCAGAGCATGGAGGCGCTACCAGGAGACAGGCCAGTACATCAGGAGACGTGGAGGAGGCCGTAGGAGGGCAACAACCCAGCAGCAGGACCGCTACCTCCGCCTTTGTGCAAGGAGGAAGACTGCCAGAGCCCTGCAAAATGACCTCCAGCAGGCCACAAATGTGCACAAATGGAGTTACATTGTGTTGTTTAAGTGTTCCCTTTATTATTTTGAGCAGTGTACTATATAGCCTAGAAACCTGGTTGAACTATAATTATGACATCATGGATGAATTCTAGAATATACTATATATCCTAGAAACCTGGTTATACTATCATTATGAAATCATGGATGAATTCTAGAATATACTATATAGCCTAGAAACCTGGTTAAACTATCATTATGACATCATGGATGAATTCTAGAATATACTATATAGCCTCGAAATCTGGTTAAACTATAATTTTGACCTCATGGATGGCCAGTCCTTGTATTCATAGTGTAGTGAATTCAGGGGTTTACCCTGAGCTGAACTCAAACCTGGGTCCAGCGACTGTCAAGTCAACACCTTATAACTGTTACACCAAGATGTCTGAACTTCTTGACGAGGTCACTAGGTGTTGGATTACGGTTGATACAATAGCTTTCTCTATGAATTTGGGAGTGGTTACATTTCTCCAGCCCCCATCCCTCAGCTGTTTACCAAACCAAGTCTATGGGCAGCCATTTTGTTGCTGTTTAAATACTAGGTGTCCCCTTTAAAAAAGCCACACAACAATCAATCAACCAATAACAAAGCTTTAAGTCCACGACTGTTTTGCTAATAAGACAATGGATGGTGCTGGAGAAATGTAACTACTTTCAAATTCATAGACAGACATATGGATACAAGGACTGACCATCCATGATATCAACATTATAGTTGTAACTATGTTTTGAGGCTATACAGTGTTGATTTACATTGTTTCTAAACATTGGAGTAAAAAAGCTTATTTGGGGTTCTGATGGGGTACAACAGTTGAACTAAGCTCATGAGGCACGTGTTATGTTCTTCAAGAATCAATGGCTATAAATAAATAATAATAAAATCAAAATATGGATGTAGTAATTGCAGATTTCGCCTTTAACACCACACATCCTTCCAGTTCTCTGCTGCCAGTGACTGGAACAAATTTCAAAAATCGCTGAAGCTGGAGACTTATTTCCCTCACCACCTCTAAACATCAGCTATCTGAGCAGCTAACCGATCGCTGCAGCTGTACATAGTCCATCTGTAAATAGCCCACCCACGCTACCTACCTCATCCCCAAACTGTTTTTATTTATTTTTCTGCTCTTTTGCACAACAGTATCTCTACTTGCACATCATCATCTGCTCATTTATCACTCAAGTGTTAATCTGCTAAATTGTAATTCTTTGTTACTATGGCCTATTTATTGCCTACCTCCTCATGCCTTTTGCACACACTATATATATACACTTTCTTTTTTTCTACTGTGTCATTGACTTGTTTATTGTGTTATTGGCTTTTTATTGTTTATTCCATGTGTAACTCTGTGTTGTTGTCTGTGTCACACATCTTGGCCAGGTCGCAGTTGTAAATGAGATCTTGTTCTCAACTAGCCTACCTGGTTAAATAAATAAAGGTGACATAAAAAAAATAAAACATCAGTTCAACAACTGCAGAGTTTGTGCCTCTGTTTTTAAGGCAGTACTTACTTGTGTTAACCAGGGCCCGTTCATCGTTAGAACCATTGGATGCCTTAAGATGCGTTTGGGAAACCGAGCCCAGAAATCCAGTTTCCTCCTCCTCCTTTTTCGATGTGACAGTCATCTCCCCATCCTCTTCCTCGTCTTTTACTGTAACATCCTCTTTCAATCTGAACGCGTCTTCTTTCACTGTAACGTCTTTATCTTCTTTTTTCACTGTAACAACCTCACCCTCTACTTCTTGTTTTACTGTGATACCCTCCTCTTCCTTCTCCTCTTTGACGAGAGCTTCTTTCTCCGTCCAGCAGACCTCCTCTTCATTAACAAGAGAGTAGCTTAGTGACCTCATGGTTGGAGATGTTAGCTAGCTAGGCTAATGCTAACTTAACCAGCCCACTAGATGAATAATAAAAACAAAACCGTAAATATGAAATTAAAAGGGATAACTAACTAGACGACAGAAGTGGGTTTAAAATACAGTGGCTAATATACACTTAAGCGTCTAAAAAGCTTTATTGGTTCGTCTATTTTGTCTAGCAAGCTACCGAGGTGGCTGAATAACTGTTGCTGCCGTTGAAAGAAGCGACCCGTCCACTAGATTATACGTCACACTAGCAGCATTGCCTTAAAGTCGCAGACCGCCATTTGCTGACTGGAGTGGGCAACGCAGTTGAGTAAAATGTAAATTTAATTTTCAGACAAAAAGTTAAAGGGTAGGAATCAGGGACGTAGCTAGTCCTAAAATATTAATTAGCCCCCCCTGAATAAATCATTGTCAGTCAACATATTTTTTATGTGATTTCTTATTTTCGTCAACCGTTCCATCGCATCTTAAACTTCTTAACGTGCCGGCATTAGGGCGGGGGGGCTGCTGCTGCGCTAGTGACTGTTAGACTTTCTTCAGCAAAGATGGCGGACAGAAATACTAGGAGAGGGGTACACCTACACAGAACTGAACTGGATCAAAGATGGCGGACAGAAATACCAGGAGAGAGTGGTACATCTACACAGAACTGAACTGGATCAAATATGGCGGACAGAAATACTAGAAGAGAGGGGTAACCCCTACACAGAACTGAACTGGATCAAAGATGGCGGACAGAAATACTTGGAGAGAGTGGTACACCTACACAGAACTGAACTGGATCAAAGATGGCGGACAGAAATGCTAGGATGGAAGCAAATGTAAGGGATTATAACGTCATAACGAATCGTGCAAAAACATGTACAGTTGACAGGAATGTTAGTTAATGTAGAAACAAACGATTTTTATCATAAAGTTAATTTACAAAAATCGTGATTTAGCCAGCTAGCTGACTAGCTAACATCAGCTAGCTGGCTAGCTTTATGTCTGTTGTGACATGAGTATAAAATTGTACTTCTGGTTGTTTTTAGGGACTCCTGAAACAACCAGAAAACCAGGCGGTCGTTTTGTGAAACAGTGGATGTATAGAATCTAACTAGCAAGAATGTTCTTGCTTATTGTGCAGTGGATGATTAAAATACCTGTATGCCTATGGATGTGTAGCTAGATATCTAGCCGATCTGTGTATGGACCCAAACGTTTGGTATACATATTAGTTCAGAACCTAGCTATGAACCTCAGCTATCATAGCCAGTTGTATCAACTTCAAAACAGCCTGAATGAAATTAAAACATCTCTAGGATAGGGGGCAGCATTTTCACGTTTGGATGAAAAGCATACCCAAATTCAACTGCCAGCTACTCATCCCCAGAAGATAAGATATGCATAATATTAGTAGATTTGGATAGAAAACACTCGGAAGTTTCTAAAACTGTTTGAATCATGTCTGTGAGTATAACATAACTTATTTAGCAGGCGAAACCCCGAGGACAAACCATTCAGATTTTCTTTTTTGAGGTCACTCTCTTTTTAATCGGGTTTCATTGGGAATCCAGATTTCTAATTGACCTTCTTGCAGTTCCTACCGCTTCCACTGGATGTCAACAGTCTTTAGAAATTGGTTGAGGTTTTTTCCTTTGTGTAATGAAGAAGTACGGCCATCCAGAACGAGGGTAACTTGAAGTGTACTGTTAGATAGAGGCACGTGACCAGAAAGCTAGCTACAGTTTGTTTTAATCCTGTATTGAACACAAATCATCCCGTCTTCAATTTTATCGATTATTTACGTTAAAAAATACCTAAAGTTGTATTACAAAAGTAGTTTGAAATGTTTTGGCAAAGTTTACAGGTAACTTTTGAGATATTTTGTAGTCACGTTGCAGAAGTTGGAACCAGTGTTTTTCTGGATCAAACGCGCCAAATAAATGGACATTTTGGATATATATCGACGGAACTCATCGAACAAAAGGACCATTTGTGATGTTTATAGGACATATTGGAGTGCCAACAACAGAAGCTCGTCAAAGGTAAGGCATGAATTATATTTTTATTTCTGCGTTTCGTGTCGCGCCTGCAGGGTTGAAATATGCTTCTCTCTCTTTGTTTACTATGGTGCTATCCTCAGATAATAGCATCGTTTGCTTTTGCCCGAAAAGTCCATTTGAAATCTGACATGTTGGCTGGATTCACAAGTGTAGCGTTAATTTGGTGTATTGCATGTGTGATTTCATGAAAGTTTGATTTTTATAGTAATTTATTTGAATTTGTCTCTCTGCATTTTTAGCATCCCACATATCCCAGAGAAGTTAATGAAGCCTATGGATTGAGTAGAATATATTATCATGTTGTGCCAAGGATGCAAGTCGTATATACATGTATTTATTACCATGCATGAGATCCCCACATTGTAGCCTGTACATTTAATATATTCACTGATCATGTACTCTACCTTGGCAAATAAAGGTGCAGTTTAGGTATGAATGTCTTTGAGATTATTTTTCAGTCATATCCAATACCAGGAATATCAAATTCCAGTCTTTGAATGACTGTGTCTGCATGTATGTATTACAATTATACACTTCAACAGTGTTTACCAATCTTGGTCCTGAGACATCAATGGTTACACATTGTAACTAATAGACTAGAAACAGGATTTAACTAGTTAATTCATATATACAGAAATATAATGTTAAAAAACAGTACACTACACTTCCTATGCATCATGTAAATACTCTAACACCGGTTCATCTCAATATCTAATGCCCTTCATCTGCATTGATCTGATAAACACAGGATAGGTGTAGTATTTCATCAAATTACACTTAATTTCAACCAATAGAGAATGTGAAACGCTTTATTGAAAAGCTCATTATTCAAGTGTGATAAATACAAGTTTCAATCTGTACTTCAATGCATATCTGTTGTGCATTATAAAAACAGAGGAAGAAAGAGGTGGCGGGAGAGGTGTAAAAGACAGAAAGGGAAAGAGGTAAGCACGTAGGAGCAGGGAAGGCAACACATGATTAATGAATCACAGTGCTACATAAATATTCTCTCAGTTTATCACAATTACATAAGTGTCTCACGCCGGCCCAAAGGTTATCTTAAAAGAGGGTGAGGTGGTGATATTGGGACTGGGGGTTGGCATCCTCCCACATCAAAACATATCTGCAGACGAGAGACAGATGGAGAGAGAGAGCATGTTTAAGCCTTGTGGTTTTATTTTTTATTCTGACATTGTTAGTCATCAATCAGGATGTAACGGCGGTCCTCCTCCTCTTCGACCGAAAAGGAGGAGTATTGAGGGAACCAAGGCGCAGCGAAGTTTGAACACATATTTATTTAACAAAGACACGAACTTGTATAAACTAACAAAACGGTGAAGACAGACCTATACGACGAACTTACATAAAACACGAAGAACGCACGAATAGGACAATTAGACTACACAAACCGAACAAACTGTAACAGTCCCGTATGGTGCAAACAATTACACAGACACGGAAGACAATCACCCACAACGAACACTGTGACAACGCCTACCTAAATATGACTCTTAATTAGAGGAACGCCAAACACCTGCCTCTAATTAAGAGCCATACCAGGCAACCCAAAACCAACACAGAAACAGAAAACATAGAATGCCCACCCAACCTCACGTCCTGACCAACTAACACACATAACAAACTAACATAAATAGGTCAGGAACGTGACATAACCCCCCCCATAAGGTGCGAACTCCGGGCGCACCAGCACAAAGTCTAGGGGAGGGTCTGGGTGGGCATCTAACCACGGTGGTGGCTCAGGCTCCGGGCGAGGTCCCCACCCCACCATAATCCATCCTAGCCTCCATCTCCCCCTAAGAATGTCCACCCTCCTTTTACCCCCACAAAATCTTCTTAGTAACATCACTGATAGGGACAGCACCGGGACAGAGAGATAGATCAAGACAGAGGGATAGATAAGAATATAGAGGTAGATCAAGATAGAGAGGGAGATAATGATAGAGGGGCAACTCCGGACTGAAAGGCAGCTCCGGACAGAGAGACAGCTCTGGACTGATGGGCAGTTCTGGGTATATAGCCGTTTCAGGCTGAAGGGCAGCTCATGGCTGACTGACGAATCTGGACGCTCATGGCAGGCTGACGGCTCTCGACGCTCATGGCAGGCTGACGGCTCTCGACGCTCATGGCTGGCTGACGGCTCTCGACGCTCATGGCTGGCTGACGGCTCTCGACGCTCATGGCTGGCTGACGGCTCTCGACGCTCATGGCTGGCTGACGGCTCTCGACGCTCATGGCTGGCTGACGGCTCTCAACGCTCATGGCAGGCTGACGGCTCTCGACGCTCATGGCTGGCTGACGGCTCTCGACGCTCATGGCAGGCTGACGGCTCTCGACGCTCATGGCTCTCTGGCAGCTCTGGCAGATCCTGTCTGGTTGGCGGCTCTGGCAGATCCTGTCTGGTTGGCGGCTCTGGCAGATCCTGTCTGGTTGGCGGCTCTGGCAGATCCTGTCTGGTTGGCGGCTCTGGCAGATCCTGTCTGGTTGGCGGCTCTGGCAGATCCTGTCTGGTTGGCGGCTCTGGCAGATCCTGTCTGGTTGGCGGCTCTGGCAGATCCTGTCTGGTTGGCGGCTCTGGCAGATCCTGTCTGGTTGGCGGCTCTGGCAGATCCTGTCTGACGGGCGGCTCTAGCGGCTCCTGTCTGACGGGCGGCTCTAGCGGCTCCTGTCTGGCGGGCGGCTCTAGCGGCTCCTGTCTGGCGGACGGCTCTGTAGGCTCATGGCAGACGGGCGGCTTTGCAGGCTCATGGCAGACGGGCGGCTTTGCAGGCTCATTGCAGACGGATGGCTCAGACGGCGCTGGGGAGACGGATGGCTCAGATGGCGCTGGGGAGACGGATGGCTCAGATGGCGCTGGGGAGACGGATGGCTCAGATGGCGCTGGTGAGACGGATGGCTCTGGCCGGATAAGGCGCACTGTAGACCTGGTGCGTGGTGCCGGAACTGGAGGCACCAGGCTAAGGACACGCACCTTCATACTAGTGCGGGGAGCAGGGACAGGGCACACTGTACTCTCAAAGCCCACTCTATACCTGGTGCGTGGTACCGGCACTGGTGACACCGGGCTGAGGACAAGCACATCAGGATTAGTAGGGGGAGAAGAAACAGTGTGTACAGGGCTCTGGAGACGCACAGGAGGCTTAGTGCGTGGTGCCGGAACTGGAGGCACCGAACTGGATACACTCACTACAGGGAGAGTGCGTGGAGGAGGAACAGGGCTCAGGAGACGCACTGGTAGCCTAGTGCGTAGTGTAGGCACTGTAGGTACTAGGCTGGGGCGGGGAGGTGGCGCCGGAAATACCGGACCGTGGAGGCGTACTGGCTCTCTTGAGCATTGAGCCTGCCCAACCTTACCTGGTTGAATGCTCCCAGTCGCCCGACCAGTGCGGGGAGGTGGAATAACCCGCACTGGGCTATGCACTCGTACAGGAGACACCGTGCGCTCTACTGCGTAACACGGCACCTGCCCGTACTCCCGCTCTCCACGGTAAGCCTGGGAAGTGGGCGCAGGTCTCCTACCTGCCCTTGGCCCACTACCTCTTAGCCCCCCCCCCCCCCCCCAATACATTTTTGGGTGTTACTCACGGGCTTTTTGGGCTTCCGTGCCAGACGCGTTCCCTCATAACTCCGGTTCCTCTCTCCGGTAGCCTCTGCTCTCCTCAGTGCCTCCAGCTGTTCCCATGGGAGGCGATCCCTACCAGCCAGGATCTCCTCCCATGTGTAGCAACCTTTCCCGTCCAATATATCGTCCCAAGTCCATTCCTCCTTCTTTTCCTGTCCCTTACTCCATTTACTCCGCTGCTTGGCTCTGGATTGGTGGGTGATTCTGTAACGGTGGTCCTCCTCCTCTTCGACCGAAAAGGAGGAGTATTGAGGGAACCAAGGCGCAGCGAAGTTTGAACACATATTTATTTAACAAAGACACGAACTTGTATAAACTAACAAAACAACAAAACGGTGAAGACAGACCTATACGACGAACTTACATAAAACAAGAAGAACGCACGAATAGGACAATTAGACTACACAAACCGAACAAACCGTAACAGTCCCGTATGGTGCAAACAATTACACAGACACGGAAGACAATCACCCACAACGAACACTGTGACAACGCCTACCTAAATATGACTCTTAATTAGAGGAACGCCAAACACCTGCCTCTAATTAAGAGCCATACCAGGCAACCCAAAACCAACACAGAAACAGAAAACATAGAATGCCCACCCAACCTCACGTCCTGACCAACTAACACACATAACAAACTAACATAAATAGGTCAGGAACGTGACACAGGAGGTGAAATGCAAAACTGACCTTGGATCATTAACTCTGGGACTACTGCATCTCTGTCTGTATTTCAATGTAAAGCATCTCTTTATTAATACTTCCTGTATAATATAAACTGACCTTGGATCATTAACTCTGGCACTACTGCATCTATCTGTATTTCAATGTAAAGCATCTCTTTAATAATACTTCCTGTATAATATAAACTGACCTGGGATCATTAACTCTGAGACTACTGCATCTCTATCTGTATTTCAATGTAAAGCATCTCTTTAATAATACTTCCTGTATAATATAAACTGATCTTGGATCATTAACTCTGGGACTACTACATCTATCTGTATTTCAATGTAAAGCATCTCTTTAATAATACTCCCATTTGACCTGACCAAGTGACCCCTCACCTCTGATCATGATGTGCCCTCTATGTAGCCAGTTCAGATCCAGGAGGGGTTCACCGACACAGCTGATATAACCTAGAGGATTTAGGGAAAAGAGGAGGGATGAAGTGAAGGAGAAAGAATGTTATTGAGAAAATAAGGTAGTTAAAGTGACAGTGTTCAACAGGAATCTGTTTGTGGCCTCACCTGGTGTCCACACCACACTAAGTGGCTGCAGAGTACTTTATGCTGAAAAACATGAACGGACCCATGAGGACAAACAATATAGCGTAGTTACAGAAATAAATAAGTGTCTTACTATTCTCAATGGTTGGTCCTCTTGCCTATTCTTTGAAGGTGGAAGGAGCCACAGTTATACACCTGAGCCTGCTTACTGCACAACACAATCCATCAAGCAGATTGATACATGAGTGTGTAGGTGTGCGTTATAGGGTGACTAATTGTTCCACATTTTTTCAATATGGGGGATTTAAAACAGCCTGTTTTGTTTTTGTACAGACATCACACCCTTACCTAAACAGCACCCTCACCTGAGAAGTAGAAACCAAAGGGAGAGAAATTGAATTGAATAACTGCAGTTGACATAGCTAAGTAAATGGAAGAATACTCTTATTGCAATGTGAATGGGCTCTTATTAAAAGAGCCTTTGGTTGTGCATAGTGTAGTCTATGGTGTTGCCAGGGAACAGCACCCTCTTTGAAGAAGTAGGAGGTGAAGATCTCCTGTACACGGATTGTCTCTTGCTGCGTTGTTGGACCCCATCTTTGAAACATCCTGCAGAGCAGCAGACTCCTCCTCTGGGACACGGCGGCGAGCTGCAGATCCCCTCCTGGTCCTCAAGTCCATCCTCATGAAGTTACGCAGGACACAGGTAGCCTTCACACACCTGAATTTCTCCAGGAGGCAGATGACCCTGGTCACCCAACCTTGCAGTGCCCTACACGTTAACTGTAGACAATCGTTTTGAAGGAATCTCAAGTTACAAGGTATCTGTAGGAATATGGAAGACAATGTAATTATTAGACTGTTACATCACCAGCTCATTGTGGATTACTAAAGTATAATATCCCTGATACCAAATCATAATAACATTGGATTGATAGATGCATGGGCACACATATGTACATGTGTAGCATGTGACAATACCAGGATCATGTCAAGGATAGCATCACAAATGAATACATAAATACCACTTCAAGCTTGATGATGAGTTGATCATTTGAATCAGCTGTTCAGTGCGAAGGCAAAAACAACTATGTTCCTCTCTTTGAGTCCCCAGGACTGAGAACCACTGCTCTTCATTGGGACCTATTCATATGTTGACTGGCTTTCATAGCGCTCTTTATCTGAGGACAGAAAACCTCATAAGAAACAGACTTCATTACAGTCAAATTACACCACACTGAATATTATGTTACTATTATCTCCATCCTCACTTCTAGGGACTGGAACTACACTAAAGTACCTGCCCTATCCAGAATAGCCTCCTCTCTCACTGACAGTTGGGGCTGCTATCCTTTCACCCTCCATGGCTGTTAGCTAGCTACCTACAAATTCATTTGGAGTTTGTTTTTTACAGTGATAAATACATCAAGATAGCTAGCTAATATGAAGTTAGGTAGCTGATGATATTTAATTCACTTAGCTAGCTATCTATACAGAATGTGAAGTTGGCAGCTCATTTGAGTTAGCCTGCACTGTAATTGGCTAATAATACATTGTTTTTTTTAAAACATTTTTTTCATTTTCAGTCTATTTACTTACTGACTTGAATAGGTTCTCCCAGCCATGTGGACAATTGGAAACAGGGCAGCAAAGTTTGTCACCAGAGCGTTTTCGAGGATATTAATATTGAACTATGTACCCATTAAATAACCAGACCTTCATACAAACTTGCTCTGCTGAATTCTTGACTGAGTCACAATGGGCGGCCTAAGCCGCATCTAGTCCATCTGCTGACTGGACGCAGTTGAGTAAAATGTATATTTTATTTTCAGACAACAAGTTAAAGTGTAGGAAGCATGAGTTTTTACTCACCAGTGTAACAACACAGTGTGGCTAAAGACTTAGTAACTTAGTTGTAGCCACGATTTGGTTACCTATAAGTACAAACATTTCTGTTTCTGTTGTAAATAAAATTTTATACATTTAAATTTTAAATGTTTTCTTTACTCAAGTATGACAATTGGGTACTTTTTCCATCACTGTATTTATATAACGATTCCTTGCGTCAAGCAGCCATTCCTCTGGGTAACCCCGCTGTCTGAAACTCTCATCCAGCCATTCCTCTGGGTAACCCCGCTGTCTGAAACGCTCATCCAGCCATTCCTCTGGGTAACCCCGCTGTCTGAAACACTCATCCAGCCATTCCTCTGGGTAACCCCGCTGTCTGAAACACTCATCCAGTCATTCCTCTGGGTAACCCCGCTGTCTGAAACACTCATCCAGACAGTCCTCTGGGTAACCCCTCTGTCTGAAACACTCATCCAGACATTCCTCTGGGTAACCCCGCTGTCTGAAACGCTCATCTAGACAGTCCTCTGGGTAACCCCTCTGTCTGAAACACTCATCCAGACAGTCCTCTGGGTAACCCCTCTGTCTGAAACACTCATCCAGACATTCCTCTGGGTAACCCCGCTGTCTGAAACACTCATCCAGTCATTCCTCTGGGTAACCCTGCTGTCTGAAACTCTCATCCAGCCATTCCTCTGGGTAACCCCCCTGTCTGAAACACTCATCCAGCCATTCCTCTGGGTAACCCCGCTGTCTGAAACACTCATCCAGCCATTCCTCTGGGTAACCCCGCTGTCTGAAACGCTCATCCAGCCATTCCTCTGGGTAACCCCGCTGTCTGAAACACTCATCCAGACATTCCTCTGGGTAACCCTGCTGTCTGAAACACTCATCCAGCCATTCCTCTGGTTAACCCCGCTGTCTGAAACACTCATCCAGTCATTCCTCTGGGTAACCCCGCTGTCTGAAACACTCATCCAGCCATTCCTCTGGGTAACCCCGCTTTCTGAAACGCTCATCCAGCCATTCCTCTGGGTAACCCCGCTGTCTGAAACGCTCATCCAGACAGTCGGCTTGTTTGTCATAGTCACTCTGTGTACTACAAATCCTGTGTATGCAACTTTATTGGCTGATGGGGAGGCTCTTTTTTAGGGGTGTAGGGTGGAAGCTGTCTCCGCGTAACAGGGAATTCCTGTCCGTCGGCTTCCTGTATAGCTCTGTGCTAAAGCCACTCTTCTCCCACTAAATCAAAATGTCCAGATAACTTGTTTCATGTGCATCAAAGGTGAGGGTGAATTTCAGATGTTCACTGCTTGTATTGATGGAGTGGAATCGATGAAGTTCCTCTGCTGTGACCTGGAATAGAAGGAACACGTCATCAATGAAGCCTTTTTCAGAGCCTGATGAGGTGCTAGAATGAATTGTTAGGGCTGACAATCACATTCTTCTCTAACAACCCCACATACAGATTGGCATAATTAGATGCAATTTTTTAAACTACAATGACCATAATGCACTGCGTGTCTACTTGTCTTGCCTGTTTATTTTACACCTGCTATGTAAGAGACAGAAGAATGCACGATGGTCAATGCTATCCGGGATCCTTGGGACATCCCTACTCTAAACCCTAACCCTTACCTTAAAACTTCTTGTCAATAGGGGGAGCTGTTAGCACTATTTTTTTCTTGATGTTTCCAAATTAAACTGCCTCGTACTCAATTCTTGCTCGTACAATATGCATATTATTATTACTATTGGATAGAAAACACTCTCTAGTTTCTAAAACCGTTTGAAGTATGTCTGTAAGTGAATCAGAACTGGACTTAGAGCAATTTCCCTATGTGGAGTTGAGAATGCAGATTTTTCCAAACCTGTTCCCAAACCTGTGTATAACTTTGCCTGTCTTCTATTGGTTGAGATACACTGCATACGCCTTCCCCTGGGTGTCAGCGAATAGAGGGCCTTGAAATGGAGTCTCTACGCAGTTCAGGAAGTCTATAAATTGATTGGAATCGATGTGCCCTTCCTTTTGATTCTCTGCGCTGACACACCGAGGACCTTGGAATGTCGTTTTAGAAGCTCCCGTTTTAGCTTCTAGTTATATCCGGCTCTTTTTTTAATTCGATATAGGCTTTAAAGACATCATAATGTTGTTATTTTGAACCAAATTATATCAGTTTATGTCAGTATATTGCGATTTTCAGGTATTTATTTTCTTGGCGCTGTAGGAAGTTGGGTAGCTCTCTCTCTCAAGCTAATGTTTACTGCTAATTGCAACATGGAAGACGACATAATACAACCTAGCAACGATTATTTTGGACAAAGGACACCTATCCCAAGATTCTGATGGGAGTTCATCGAAAAGTAAGAACTATTTATGCTGATAATTCGTTGCTCTGTTGAAAAAAGTAAAATGCATAAGACGCCATTTCTTGCAGTGTAGCCTTGCGTTATCGCACCCTGTATTGCGCAGTAACGTTAATTTTAAAAATGTAATTCAGCAATTGCATTAAGAACTAATTTGTCTTTCAATTGCTGTCCAACCTGTATTTTTTTAGTCAAGTTTATGAATAGTTTTCGATAAGAATAGGTGCCTTTCCAAGATGGCGCAGGACAGATTGCGTGACTATTTGGACACTATTCATATTGTATAAGTACGATTTGTGCTGCTAAATATGCACATTTTCGAACAAACTCTATATTCCTTGTGTAATATGATGTTACAGGACTGTCATCTGAAGAATTCTGAAAAGGTTAGTGAATAAATTAATATATTTTGGTGGTTTATACTTTATCGCTCTTTTTGCCTTGAATCAATGCAGTTGTGATGTTTGCTATTGTGGTAAGCTACTACACTGCTCAAAAAAATAAAGGGAACACTTAAACAACACAATGTAACTCCAAGTCAATCACACTTCTGTGAAATCAAACTGTCTACTTAGGAAGCAACACTGATTGACAATAAATTTCACATGCTGTTGTGCAAATGGAATAGACAAAAGGTGGAAATTATAGGCAATTAGCAAGACACCCCTCAAAACAGGAGTGATTCTGCAGGTGGTGACCACAGACCACTTCTCAGTTCCTATGCTTCCTGGCTAATGTTTTGGTCACTTTTGAATGCTGGCGGTGCTCTCACTCTAGTGGTAGAATGAGACGGAGTCTACAACCCACACAAGTGGCTCAGGTAGTGCAGTTCATCCAGGATGGGATGCGAGCTGTGGCAAAAAGGTTTGCTGTGTCTGTCAGCGTAGTGTCCAGAGCATGCAGGCGCTACCAGGAGACAGGCCAGTACATCAGGAGACGTGGAGGAGGCCGTAGGAGGGCAACAACCCAGCAGCAGGACCGGTACCTCCGCCTTAGTGCAAGGAGGTGCACTGCCAGAGCCCTGCAAAATGACCTCCAGCAGGCCACAAATGTGCATGTGTCAGCATATGGTCTCACAAGGGGTCTGAGGATCTCATCTCGGTACCTAATGGCAGTCAGGCTACCTCGGGCGAGCACATGGAGGGCTGCGCGGCCCAACAAAGAAATGCCACCCCACACCATGACTGACCCATCGCCAAACCAGTCATGCTGGAGGATGTTGCAGGCAGCAGAACGTTCTCCACGCGTCTCCAGACTCTGTCACGTCTGTCACATGTACTCATGTGCTCAGTGTGAACCTGCTTTCATCTGTGAAGAGCACAGGGCGCCAGTGGCGAATTTGCCAATCTTGGTGTTCTCTGGCAAATGCCAAACGTCCTGCACGGTGTTGGGCTGTAAGCACAACCCCCACCTGTGGACGTCGGGCCCTCATACCACCCTCATGGAGTCTGTTTCTGACCGTTTGAGCAGACACATGCACATTTGTGGCCTGCTGGAGGTCATTTTGCAGGGCGCTGGCAGTGCACCTCCTTGCACTAAGGCGGAGGTAGCGGTCCTGCTGCTGGGTTGTTGCCCTCCTACGGAGTGAGAGCACCGCCAGCATTCAAAAGTGACCAAAATATCAGCCAGGAAGCATAGAAACTGAGAAGTGGTCTGTGGTCACCACCTGCAGAATCACTCCTGTTTTGGGGGGTGTCTTGCTAATTGCCTATAATTTCCACCTTTTGTCTATTCCATTTGCACAACAGCATGTGAAATTTATTGTCAATCAGTGTTGCTTCCTAAGTGGACAGTTTGATTTCACAGAAGTGTGATTGACTTGGAGTTACATTGTGTTGTTTAAGTGTTCCCTTTATTTTTTTGAGCAGTGTATAACGCTATATTGTGTTTTCGCTGTAAAACACTTAGAAAATCTGAAATATTGGCTATATTCACAAGATCTGTGTCTTTCATCTGCTGTACGCTGTGTATTTTTAAGAAATGTTTTATGATGAGTAATTAGCTAATACACGATGGTCTCTGTAGTTATTCTAGTCACTTAGGGGAGAGTTGGGATGGTGGCTGCAATGGTAAACTATGATTTATACCTGAAATATGCACATCTTTCTAACAAAACATATGCTATACAATAAATATGTTATCAGACTGTCATCTGATGAGGTTGTTTCTTAGTTAGTGGCTATTTATATCTTTATTTGTCCGAATTTATGATAGCTACTGATGGAGTAAAAAAATGGAGTAAGAAAAGTGTTGTCTTTTGCTAACGTGGTTAGCTAATAGATTTACATATTGTGTCTTCCCTGTAAAACATTTTAAAAATCAGAAATGATGGCTTGATTACCAAGATGTGTATCTTTCATCTGATGTCTTGGACTTGTGATTTAATAATATTTAGATACTACTATTTACTTGTGACGCTATGCTAGCCTATGCTAGTCAGCTTTTTTACTGGTGGGGGTGCTCCCGGACCCGGGTTTCTGAGGAAGTAGAGGTTAACCATTTTAAATGTCAATTTCAACGGGCTAGGGACATCCCAATGATGTATCTCTACCTGGAAATACATGATCTAAGTGATTGATAGTTGGTATTCAGCAATCATAAAGCCTTATTTACTTTAATGAACTACTAAAATAGTGATTTTGTCAGACAGCATAGACAGCAGCTCTACACTTTGACTGACTGATCCATTCATTCTTCCATCCCTCTTCAGCCTTCCTCTCCTCTGAAGACCCAGTGAGGGTGGAGCTCAGTCAGAGAGCTGTTGAGGGACTGGTTAGGAAGAACACTTCTACTGCCAGAGAGTTGAGAGGTCACACATGATTTAGATGATAAATATGTATGTCCCCTTAGCGGTTCATCACGTCAGCAAAAGGTAATATGTTCCATCATCCATGTTTATTTACATTAGTGCAAATTGTCCACAGATATTGGTGTAATTTCTCCCCCTTTTGGCTGTATGAAAGTTAATTTCCCCTCAGGCACATTCATTTGTTCTTTGATATTAGATGTAGATGCTCAATATCCATTACTTCGAGTGTTTTATATAATATGATTAAATGTGTTTCTTTCTGTGTTGCAGGGGCAGTCAAGAAATGGAACGGCAAGGCCACAGAACATGACATAAGCAGAGCTGTGGGAGACTACCTCAAGCCCCTGGTAGAGCGGGGGGGGGGGGGGGGGGGTGTTTACCACTCCTTCAGCAGGCTGGAAGTGGGATTGATCTGTTTTTCATACTAAGATGGACCAAGAGTCTGTTGATTGGTCGGTCATTGGGTTAATTTGTTTTACAATATGTTGAAATCAAATGAGGCTTTATTTATACAGCACATTTTAGACATGGATGCAACACAATGGCTTCACATTAAAAAACTATGAAAATAAACAGAATATTTATTAGTATATTTAGTACACAACATAAGAGGATAAAAAAACAGAAAGACTAATGAGCATTCTAAGGAAATTCTATTGATTCAAATATTAATTGGACACAATATCTAACCCAAAATATAAGCAGTTTTTTTTAGGAGGGGCACTGAAAGTTGACTACTAACAACAACTGGGACATAAGACACCCACCATAAGACCCACTAAATCTGCCCAAGTAGCAAACAAAAGAAAAACCCACACCAAACTTACAGACAGGAAGCAAACCAAAAAGGTGGAGCAACTAAAGGTGTTGACTCTCCACATCTATCAAGACAACTGGAGCACTGGGCCAGACACTCTTAAATAGAACCTGGACCAGCTCAGGTGAAACACCTTCCCACTAATGAGATGGACAAGCCAGCACAGGTGTTACACATACTGACTAACGGGGTGACACCAATCGGTGTGCCAAAGACACATTTCAGTTGAACAACTGACTAGAAAACAACTTCCATTTCACATAATCAACTACAATGCTTCACCTTCTACAATATAAACATGGTGTCTACTGGCTGTCAACAATTAAAACAAGAAAAAAACATGTATTTCTAAATAATAATATACAATGGTATAATTTCTTCTCCTTTTTCTTTCTATAGAATCCTAAAACTCACTAGCTTCTAGAACTCTCGTCCACTTGGAATGAGCGCAAACAAAACTCAAATCAAATTGTATTAGTCACATTCGCTGAATAGATGTGTAGACCTAACAGTGAAATGCTTACTGACGAGCCCAACCGACAGTGCAGGTGAAAAAAAAATACAGATAAGAATAAGAGATAAAACTCATCTCCAAACGGAAAAACGTGTCAAAATAAATTGTGATCCATGGTAACACACTGGTTAAATGCACAACACAAATATTTTGACTGCCCATCCTTGAAACAATCAGCTACCAAGTTGTCGTTACCACATGCTCTAGTACATTTGGGTTGGCACATCTGAGAATGAATCCTGATATTCTAAAAGCAGGGCAACAATGTCAATATAATTGTACCCAAAAATAGTCAGTTGGTTACAATATGATTACTAAATGTTACATGAAATGTAAATATTAAATATTTGGTTGCATAGTCTTATTTTCAATTACATTTTGCTAGGTGGGATAGCCCAATGTTAAAACACAGTTTGTACACAGTTTAATCAATAACCAATATGCAGAAACAGTTTGTGATATATTAAAACCTAAACATAAAATGGGCTGTATACACAAACATCTGCCACAATAATCACATTACTTGCATTTTTTAAAACAAGCACCTTATAAACTGCACGAGCACCAGAAACGCTGTTGTTTTGACAAGCGGCAATAAATCACTGATATCGATTAGGGGGAAAATCAGGTTGTACGTGCTGTTGAAACTAACACAACTAAACAAAACACATGGAAATGGGAGATATCTTTTACCTCACTGGTTAGAGGACAACCTGCAGAAGACAGTCAGCTACATTTTGGAGTGATGCATTTCAATTTAAGGGTCGCTAAACAAAGGAACACAACACTTATTTGTCATAACTCATCGGTAAAATCATTTGTGCGAGAGGAGGGAGATGAGGTTGCACGTCCTGTTAAAACTAACAGCTCAAAAACCACACGGAATCTGGGAATAATGTGTACATCACTGGTTAGAGGACAATTTGTAGAAAACAGCTCGCTACATTTCGAAGTGTTTCATTTTGATTCAAGTGGGTCACCAATGTGGTAAGTGTAACACAACTCTTTTTGTTAGTCACTTTTTGTTAAATCTCATAAATAGTACTCTTTCAATTCAGAGCCTGGATTTTTCCGTGAGCATCCATATCATGCTGAAATCAATAGAACAGGGGCAAACGTTCAGAGTTCTACATTGTGACATTATTAAAATACTCCTACTACAATGTTAAAACATTCTACATTTTGACATCATTAAAATACTCTTCCTACAATGTCAAAACATTCTACATTGTGACATTAATTCACTGATATCATGAAACAACTCCTTCATGTATGTCTTTTCTGATATTTGATCAGAGATCTTTTATCAGATTATCTCTGGTCACAGCTATGAGATTTCTCTCCTGTGTGTGTTCTCTGGTGCACTGTCAGATCGCTAGATTGACCAAAACTCTTCCCACATTGACCACAGCTATACGATTTCTCTCCTGTGTGTGTTCTCTAGTGCAATGTCAAATGGCCAGATCGAACAAAACTCTTCCCACATTGATCACAGCTATAAGTTTTCTGTCCTTCATGTATGTATTTTCTGATGTTTGATCAGAGGTATTTTATCAGATTATCTCTGGTCACACTGATCACAGCTGAGATTTCTCTCCTGTATGTGTTATTTGGTTTGTAGTCCGCTTGCTAGACTTAGTAAAACTCTTCCCACATTGAGCACAGCTATAAGATTTCTCTCCTGTGTGTGTTTTCTCTGGTGTGATATCAGTCTGGTTGACTGAGTAAAACTCTTCCCACATTGATTACAGCTAAAAGGCTTCTCTCCTGTGTGTGTTTTCTGGTGTCTAGTCAGACAGCTAGACTCAGTAAAGCTTTTCCCACATTGAGCACAGCTATAAGATTTCTCTCCTGTGTGTATTCTACGGTGTGATGTCAGTCTGGTTGAACGAGTAAAACTCTTCCCACATT
The DNA here is from genome assembly GCF_029448725.1 of Salvelinus fontinalis. Taxonomy (NCBI): domain Eukaryota; kingdom Metazoa; phylum Chordata; class Actinopteri; order Salmoniformes; family Salmonidae; genus Salvelinus; species Salvelinus fontinalis. The sequence goes on along the minus strand of NC_074704.1, from coordinate 26,567,185 downwards.
GAGCACAGCTATAAGGTTTCTCTCCTGTGTGTGTTCTACGGTGTGAACTCAGGCTGGTTGACTGAGTAAACCTCTTCCCACATTGATTACAGCTAAAAGGCTTCTCTCCTGTGTGTGTTCTCTGGTGTCTAGTCAGACAGCTAGACTCAGTAAAGCTCTTCCCACATTGAGCACAGCTATAAGATTTCTCTCCTGTGTGTGTTCTCCGGTGTTTAGTCAGACTGTTAGATGTAACAAATCTCTTCCCACATTCATCACAGCTATAAGATTTCTCTCCTGTGTGTGTTCTACGGTGTGATGTCAGGCTGGATGAACGAGTAAAACTCTTCCCACATTGAGCACAGCTATAAGGTTTCTCTCCTGTGTGTGTTCTACGATGTGATTTCAGGCTGGTTGACTGAGTAAACCTCTTCCCACATTGATTACAGCTAAAAGGCTTCTCTCCTGTGTGTGTTCTCTGGTGTCTAGTCAGACAGCTAGACTCAGTAAAGCTCTTCCCACATTGAGCACAGCTATAAGATTTCTCTCCTGTGTGTGTTCTCCGGTGTTTAGTCAGACTGTTAGATGTAACAAATCTCTTCCCACATTCATCACAGCTATAAGGTTTCTCTCCTGTGTGTGTTCTATGGTGTGATGTCAGGCTGGATGAACGAGTAAACCTCTTCCCACATTGATTACAGCTAAAAGGCTTCTCTCCTGTGTGTGTTCTCTGGTGTCTAGTCAGACAGCTAGACTTAGTAAAACTCTTCCCACATTGAGCACAGCTATAAGATTTCTCTCCTGTGTGTGTTCTACGGTGTTTAGTCAGACTGCTAGATGTAACATAACTCTTCCCACATTCATCACAGCTATAAGGTTTCTCTCCTGTGTGTGTTCTCTGGTGTGATATCAGGCTGGCTGATTGAGTAAAACTCTTTCCACATTGAGTACAGCTAAAAGATTTCTCTCCTGTGTGGATTCTCTGATGAATTTTAATGCCCGTTGATGAGGTGAATCTCTTCCCACAGTCAGAGCAGCAGTGAGTTCTCTTCCCTGTGGGTCTCTGCTGGTATTTCTTGAGGTGTTCTAATGTGGAGAGACTCTTCTCTGCCTTGTCAGCATCATGAGGTTGTTGAGGCTCCCTAGAGGATCCACGACAGTCACATCTCTCTCCTGCGTGAATAACAAAGTCAGACAGATGGTTAAAGGCCCACAAAATGAGCAAGAATAGTCATATTTTGTCTTGTTTTCACATTAGTAGTAACATCGATGATTGAGTTATTCAAGTTATTAAGGTTAATTATTAATTCAGGTTAAATATTAATGAGGGTTTGTACACTAAGTGTTTGCCAAATTGGCACAAAACTTCCCCTAACAACAACATAGACCTACTGTAGGACCCCTAACTTCATCTAACATAGACCTAGTATAGGACCCATAACTTCACCCAACAACATAGATCTACTGTGGGACCCCTAACAACAACATAGACCTACTGTAGGACCCATAACAACAACAACAAATTAGACCTACTGTAGGACCCCTAACTTAACCTAACAACATAGATCTACTACGCATATAGAAGTAGGACTAGTCTACCTGGCCTGAGCCCAAATGTAGGCCTATAAATGTGCCAATTTGGGGATGTCATAGTATTTCTGATTGTCTTAACACACCACCACCAATGAGCTGAGGAGCTTCTCAAAGCAAATTTCTCTTCACCTCAAACAGCAAGTAAACAAAGTCTAATCAAAATCAATTGCAAATGAGAATAGTTCCTCAAAGTATTTGAAAGACATTTCCAGCTCCCGCCCTTTCGATAACCACCCGGCACAAAAGGGAAAAACGTAATGCGCTGATCCAGTGGAAATGTCGTAAAATACCTGATTACTTCTTATCCCTTTCACAAATAGCCGACAACTGTGTCTGTCTCGAACTCACTGGCGCGAGAAACCGAGAACCCAGAATTATTTTAAACAATGTTTCAAGTTCGTTGTAGACAGGCCATGTGATTTACAGGATATTTATTTTCAATGTTTTTATTTGATGGCTTTATGTAGGCAATTTTTTACATAGTTGGCAATGGCAATAAAAGTTACTTTTAGATTTGTATAATTTTCATTTAGATTTAGATAGAATGTAGATTAATCACAGACAATGATTTTGGAATACTATTATCAATGAAATTAAACTGCTCCAGTAAAATGTGAATATGAGAATCATAACTGGCACCAGATCAGTAGAAATGGTAAGATAACTTCGCACTCCAAATGTAGGTTGCTGACTGCTTGTGTAGCCGATTACCAGCAATGTCAGAATTTACGAAGGCCAGCAGAAGGAGGTGGTTTGGGAAGAGTTTCTTCTCAACTGGTTAGGCTATATTGATGTAATGGCATGAAAATAAATTGGCTGAATATTATACAATGAATTATCAACAGCTCTAACAATTTGAACCCCACAGGAAATCTACATTGGCAATTCTAGAATATACTATATAGTCTAAAATCCTGGTTAAACTATCATTATGACATCATGGATGAATTCTAGAATATACACTGCTCAAAAAAATAAAGGGAACACTTAAACTACACAATGTAACTCCAAGTCAATCACACTTCTGTGAAATCAAACTGTCCAATTAGGAAGCAACACTGATTGACAATAAATTTCACATGCTGTTGTGCAAATGGAATAGACAAAAGGTGGAAATTATAGGCAATTAGCAAGACACCCCCAAAAAAGGAGTGATTCTGCAGGTGGTGACCACAGACAACTTCTCAGTTCCTATGCTTCCTGGCTGATGTTTTGGTCACTTTTGAATGCTGGCGGTGCTCTCACTCTAGTGGTAGCATGAGACGGAGTCTACAACCCACACAAGTGGCTCAGGTAGTGCAGTTCATCCAGGATGGCACATCAATGCGAGCTGTGGCAAAAAGGTTTGCTGTGTCTGTCAGCGTAGTGTCCAGAGCATGGAGGCGCTACCAGGAGACAGGCCAGTACATCAGGAGACGTGGAGGAGGCCGTAGGAGGGCAACAACCCAGCAGCAGGACCGCTACCTCCGCCTTTGTGCAAGGAGGAAGACTGCCAGAGCCCTGCAAAATGACCTCCAGCAGGCCACAAATGTGCATGTGTCTGCTCAAACGGTCAGAAACAGACTCCATGAGGGTGGTATGAGGGCCCGACGTCCACAGGTGGGGGTTGTGCTTACAGCCCAACACCGTGCAGGACGTTGGGCATTTGCCAGAGAACACCAAGATTGGCAAATTCGCCACTGGCGCACTGTGCTCTTCACAGATGAAAGCAGGTTCACACTGAGCACATGAGCACATGTGACAGACGTGACAGAGTCTGGAGACGCCATGGAGAACGTTCTGCTGCCTGCAACATCCTCCAGCATGACTGGTTTGGCGATGGGTCAGTCATGGTGTGGGGTGGCATTTCTTTGTGGGGCCGCACAGCTCGCCCGAGGTAGCCTGACTGCCAATATGTACCGAGATGAGATCCTCAGACCCCTTGTGAGACCATATGCTGACACATGCACATTTGTGGCCTGCTGGAGGTCATTTTGCAGGGCTCTGGTAGTGCTCCTCCTTGCACAAAGGCGGAGGTAGCGGTCCTGCTGCTGGGTTGTTGCCCTCCTACGGCCTCCTCCACGTCTCCTGATGTACTGGCCTGTCTCCTGGTAGCGCCTCCATGCTCTGGACACTACACTGACAGACACAGCAAACCTTTTTGCCACAGCTCGCATTGATGTGCCATCCTGGATGAACTGCACTACCTGAGTCACTTGTGTGGGTTGTAGACTCCGTCTCATGCTACCACTAGAGTGAGAGCACTGCCAGCATTCAAAAGTGACCAAAACATCAGCCAGGAAGCATAGGAACTGAGAAGTGGTCTGTGGTCACCACCTGCAGAATCACTCCTTTTTTGGGGGTGTCTTGCTAATTGCCTGTAATTTCCACCTTTTGTCTATTCCATTTGCACAACAGCATGTGAAATTTATTGTCAATCAGTGTTGCTTCCTAAGTGGACAGTTTGATTTCATAGAAGTGTGATTGACTTGGAGTTACATTGTGTTGTTTAAGTGTTCCCTTTATTTTTTTGAGCAGTGTACTATATAGCCTAGAAACCTGGTTGAACTATAATTATGACATCATGGATGAATTCTAGAATATACTATATATCCTAGAAACCTGGTTATACTATCATCATGAAATCATGGATGAATTCTAGAATATACTATATAGCCTAGAAACCTGGTTAAACTATCATTATGACATCATGGATGAATTCTAGAATATACTATATAGCCTCGAAATCTGGTTAAACTATAATTTTGACCTCATGGATGGCCAGTCCTTGTATTCATAGTGTAGTGAATTCAGGGGTTTACCCTGAGCTGAACTCAAACCTGGGTCCAGCGACTGTCAAGTCAACACCTTATAACTGTTACACCAAGATGTCTGAACTTCTTGACGAGGTCACTAGGTGTTGGATTACGGTTGATACAATAGCTTTCTCTATGAATTTGGGAGTGGTTACATTTCTCCAGCCCCCATCCCTCAGCTGTTTACCAAACCAAGTCTATGGGCAGCCATTTTGTTGCTGTTTAAATACTAGGTGTCCCCTTTAAAAAAGCCACACAACAATCAATCAACCAATAACAAAGCTTTAAGTCCACCACTGTTTTGCTAATAAGACAATGGATGGTGCTGGAGAAATGTAACTACTTTCAAATTCATAGACAGACCTATGGATACAAGGACTGACCATCCATGATATCAACATTATAGTTGTAACTATGTTTTGGGGCTATACAGTGTTGATTTACATTGTTTCTAGACATTGGAGTAAAAAAGCTTATTTGGGGTTCTGATGGGGTACAACAGTTGAACTAAGCTCATGAGGCACGTGTTATGTTCTTCAAGAATCAATGGCTATAAATAAATAATAATAAAATCAAAATATGGATGTAGTAATTGCAGATTTCGCCTTTAACACCACACATCCTTCCAGTTCTCTGCTGCCAGTGACTGGAACAAATTTCAAAAATCGCTGAAGCTGGAGACTTATTTCCCTCACCACCTCTAAACATCAGCTATCTGAGCAGCTAACCGATCGCTGCAGCTGTACATAGTCCATCTGTAAATAGCCCACCCACGCTACCTACCTCATCCCCAAACTGTTTTTATTTATTTTTCTGCTCTTTTGCACAACAGTATCTCTACTTGCACATCATCATCTGCTCATTTATCACTCAAGTGTTAATCTGCTAAATTGTAATTCTTTGTTACTATGGCCTATTTATTGCCTACCTCCTCATGCCTTTTGCACACACTATATATATACACTTTCTTTTTTTCTACTGTGTCATTGACTTGTTTATTGTGTTATTGGCTTTTTATTGTTTATTCCATGTGTAACTCTGTGTTGTTGTCTGTGTCACACATCTTGGCCAGGTCGCAGTTGTAAATGAGATCTTGTTCTCAACTAGCCTACCTGGTTAAATAAATAAAGGTGACATAAAAAAAATAAAACATCAGTTCAACAACTGCAGAGTTTGTGCCTCTGTTTTTAAGGCAGTACTTACTTGTGTTAACCAGGGCCCGTTCATCGTTAGAACCATTGGATGCCTTAAGATGCGTTTGGGAAACCGAGCCCAGAAATCCAGTTTCCTCCTCCTCCTTTTTCGATGTGACAGTCATCTCCCCATCCTCTTCCTCGTCTTTTACTGTAACATCCTCTTTCAATCTGAACGCGTCTTCTTTCACTGTAACGTCTTTATCTTCTTTTTTCACTGTAACAACCTCACCCTCTACTTCTTGTTTTACTGTGATACCCTCCTCTTCCTTCTCCTCTTTGACGAGAGCTTCTTTCTCCGTCCAGCAGACCTCCTCTTCATTAACAAGAGAGTAGCTTAGTGACCTCATGGTTGGAGATGTTAGCTAGCTAGGCTAATGCTAACTTAACCAGCCCACTAGATGAATAATAAAAACAAAACCGTAAATATGAAATTAAAAGGGATAACTAACTAGACGACAGAAGTGGGTTTAAAATACAGTGGCTAATATACACTTAAGCGTCTAAAAAGCTTTATTGGTTCGTCTATTTTGTCTAGCAAGCTACCGAGGTGGCTGAATAACTGTTGCTGCCGTTGAAAGAAGCGACCCGTCCACTAGATTATACGTCACACTAGCAGCATTGCCTTAAAGTCGCAGACCGCCATTTGCTGACTGGAGTGGGCAACGCAGTTGAGTAAAATGTAAATTTAATTTTCAGACAAAAAGTTAAAGGGTAGGAATCAGGGACGTAGCTAGTCCTAAAATATTAATTAGCCCCCCCTGAATAAATCATTGTCAGTCAACATATTTTTTATGTGATTTCTTATTTTCGTCAACCGTTCCATCGCATCTTAAACTTCTTAACGTGCCGGCATTAGGGCGGGGGGGCTGCTGCTGCGCTAGTGACTGTTAGACTTTCTTCAGCAAAGATGGCGGACAGAAATACTAGGAGAGGGGTACACCTACACAGAACTGAACTGGATCAAAGATGGCGGACAGAAATACCAGGAGAGAGTGGTACATCTACACAGAACTGAACTGGATCAAATATGGCGGACAGAAATACTAGAAGAGAGGGGTAACCCCTACACAGAACTGAACTGGATCAAAGATGGCGGACAGAAATACTTGGAGAGAGTGGTACACCTACACAGAACTGAACTGGATCAAAGATGGCGGACAGAAATGCTAGGATGGAAGCAAATGTAAGGGATTATAACGTCATAACGAATCGTGCAAAAACATGTACAGTTGACAGGAATGTTAGTTAATGTAGAAACAAACGATTTTTATCATAAAGTTAATTTACAAAAATCGTGATTTAGCCAGCTAGCTGACTAGCTAACATCAGCTAGCTGGCTAGCTTTATGTCTGTTGTGACATGAGTATAAAATTGTACTTCTGGTTGTTTTTAGGGACTCCTGAAACAACCAGAAAACCAGGCGGTCGTTTTGTGAAACAGTGGATGTATAGAATCTAACTAGCAAGAATGTTCTTGCTTATTGTGCAGTGGATGATTAAAATACCTGTATGCCTATGGATGTGTAGCTAGATATCTAGCCGATCTGTGTATGGACCCAAACGTTTGGTATACATATTAGTTCAGAACCTAGCTATGAACCTCAGCTATCATAGCCAGTTGTATCAACTTCAAAACAGCCTGAATGAAATTAAAACATCTCTAGGATAGGGGGCAGCATTTTCACGTTTGGATGAAAAGCATACCCAAATTCAACTGCCAGCTACTCATCCCCAGAAGATAAGATATGCATATTATTAGTAGATTTGGATAGAAAACACTCGGAAGTTTCTAAAACTGTTTGAATCATGTCTGTGAGTATAACATAACTTATATAGCAGGCGAAACCCCGAGGACAAACCATTCAGATTTTCTTTTTTGAGGTCAAACTCTTTTTAATGGGGTTTCATTGGGAATCCAGATTTCCAATTGACCTTCTTGCAGTTCCTACCGCTTCCACTGGATGTCAACAGTCTTTAGAAATTGGTTGAGGTTTTTTCCTTTGTGTAATGAAGAAGTACGGCCATCCAGAACGAGGGTAACTTGAAGTGTACTGTTAGATAGAGGCACGTGACCAGAAAGCTAGCTACAGTTTGTTTTAATCCTGTATTGAACACAAATCATCCCGTCTTCAATTTTATCGATTATTTACGTTAAAAAATACCTAAAGTTGTATTACAAAAGTAGTTTGAAATGTTTTGGCAAAGTTTACAGGTAACTTTTGAGATATTTTGTAGTCACGTTGCAGAAGTTGGAACCAGTGTTTTTCTGGATCAAACGCGCCAAATAAATGGACATTTTGGATATATATCGACGGAATTCATCGAACAAAAGGACCATTTGTGATGTTTATAGGACATATTGGAGTGCCAACAACAGAAGCTCGTCAAAGGTAAGGCATGAATTATATTTTTATTTCTGTGTTTCGTGTCGCGCCCGCAGGGTTGAAATATGCTTCTCTCTCTTTGTTTACTATGGTGCTATCCTCAGATAATAGCATTGTTTGCTTTTGCCCGAAAAGCCCATTTGAAATCTGACATGTTGGCTGGATTCACAAGTGTAGCGTTAATTTGGTGTATTGCATGTGTGATTTCATGAAAGTTAGATTTTTTTAGTAATTTATTTGAATTTGTCTCTCTGCATTTTTAGCATCCCACATATCCCAGAGAAGTTAATGAAGCCTATGGATTGAGTAGAATATATTATCATGTTGTGCCAAGGATGCAAGTCGTATACACATGTATTTACTACCATGCATGAGATCCCCACATTGTAGCCTGTACATTTAATATATTCACTGATCATGTACTCTACCTTGGCAAATAAAGGTGCAGTTTAGGTATGAATGTCTTTGAGATTATTTTTCAGTCATATCCAATACCAGGAGTATCAAATTCCAGTCTTTGAATGACTGTGTCTGCATGTATGTATTAGAATTATACACTTCAACAGTGTTTACCAATCTTGGTCCTGAGACATCAATGGTTACACATTGTAACTAATAGACTAGAAACAGGATTTAACTAGTTAATTCATATATACAGAAATATAATGTTAAAAAACAGAACACTACACTCCCTATGCATCATGTAAATACTCTAACACCGGTTCATCTCAATATCTAATGCCCTTCATCTGCATTGATCTGATAAACACAGGATAGGTGTAGTATTTCATCAAATTACACTTAATTTCAACCAATAGAGAATGTGAAACGCTTTATTGAAAAGCTCATTATTCAAGTGTGATAAATACAAGTTTCAATCTGTACTTCAATGCATATCTGTTGTGCATTATAAAAACAGAGGAAGAAAGAGGTGGCGGGAGAGGTGTAAAAGACAGAAAGGGAAAGAGGTAAGCACGTAGGAGCAGGGAAGGCAACACATGATTAATGAATCACAGTGCTACATAAATATTCTCTCAGTTCATCACAATTACATAAGTGTCTCACGCCGGCCCAAAGGTTATCTTAAAAGAGGGTGAGGTGGTGATGATGGGACTAGCGGTTGGCATCCTCTCACATCAAAACATATCTGCAGACGAGAGACAGATGGAGAGAGAGAGCATGTTTAAGCCTTGTGGTTTTATTTTTTATTCTGACATTGTTAGTCATCAATCAGGATGTAACGGCGGTCCTCCTCCTCTTCGACCGAAAAGGAGGAGTATTGAGGGAACCAAGGCGCAGCGAAGTTTGAACACATATTTATTTAACAAAGACACGAACTTGTATAAACTAACAAAACGGTGAAGACAGACCTATACGACGAACTTACATAAAACACGAAGAACGCACGAATAGGACAATTAGACTACACAAACCGAACAAACTGTAACAGTCCCGTATGGTGCAAACAATTACACAGACACGGAAGACAATCACCCACAACGAACACTGTGACAACGCCTACCTAAATATGACTCTTAATTAGAGGAACGCCAAACACCTGCCTCTAATTAAGAGCCATACCAGGCAACCCAAAACCAACACAGAAACAGAAAACATAGAATGCCCACCCAACCTCACGTCCTGACCAACTAACACACATAACAAACTAACATAAATAGGTCAGGAACGTGACATAACCCCCCCCCATAAGGTGCGAACTCCGGGCGCACCAGCACAAAGTCTAGGGGAGGGTCTGGGTGGGCATCTAACCACGGTGGTGGCTCAGGCTCCGGGCGAGGTCCCCACCCCACCATAATCCATCCTAGCCTCCATCTCCCCCTAAGAATGTCCACCCTCCTTTTACCCCCACAAAATCTTCTTAGTAACATCACTGATAGGGACAGCACCGGGACAGAGAGATAGATCAAGACAGAGGGATAGATAAGAATATAGAGGTAGATCAAGATAGAGAGGGAGATAATGATAGAGGGGCAACTCCGGACTGAAAGGCAGCTCCGGACAGAGAGACAGCTCTGGACTGATGGGCAGTTCTGGGTATATAGCCGTTTCAGGCTGAAGGGCAGCTCATGGCTGACTGACGAATCTGGACGCTCATGGCAGGCTGACGGCTCTCGACGCTCATGGCAGGCTGACGGCTCTCGACGCTCATGGCTGGCTGACGGCTCTCGACGCTCATGGCTGGCTGACGGCTCTCGACGCTCATGGCTGGCTGACGGCTCTCGACGCTCATGGCAGGCTGACGGCTCTCGACGCTCATGGCTGGCTGACGGCTCTCGACGCTCATGGCAGGCTGACGGCTCTCGACGCTCATGGCTCTCTGGCAGATCCTGTCTGGTTGGCGGCTCTGGCAGATCCTGTCTGGTTGGCGGCTCTGGCAGATCCTGTCTGGTTGGCGGCTCTGGCAGATCCTGTCTGGTTGGCGGCTCTGGCAGATCCTGTCTGGTTGGCGGCTCTGGCAGATCCTGTCTGGTTGGCGGCTCTGGCAGATCCTGTCTGGTTGGCGGCTCTGGCAGATCCTGTCTGGTTGGCGGCTCTGGCAGATCCTGTCTGGTTGGCGGCTCTGGCAGATCCTGTCTGGTTGGCGGCTCTGGCAGATCCTGTCTGACGGGTGGCTCTAGCGGCTCCTGTCTGACGGGCGGCTCTAGCGGCTCCTGTCTGGCGGGCGGCTCTAGCGGCTCCTGTCTGGCGGACGGCTCTGTAGGCTCATGGCAGACGGGCGGCTTTGCAGGCTCATGGCAGACGGGCGGCTTTGCAGGCTCATTGCAGACGGATGGCTCAGACGGCGCTGGGGAGACGGATGGCTCAGATGGCGCTGGGGAGACAGATGGCTCAGATGGCGCTGGGGAGACGGATGGCTCAGATGGCGCTGGTGAGACGGATGGCTCTGGCCGGATAAGGCGCACTGTAGACCTGGTGCGTGGTGCCGGAACTGGAGGCACCAGGCTAAGGACACGCACCTTCATACTAGTGCGGGGAGCAGGGACAGGGCACACTGTACTCTCAAAGACCACTCTATACCTGGTGCGTGGTACCGGCACTGGTGACACCGGGCTGAGGACAAGCACATCAGGATTAGTAGGGGGAGAAGAAACAGTGTGTACAGGGCTCTGGAGACGCACAGGAGGCTTAGTGCGTGGTGCCGGAACTGGAGGCACCGAACTGGATACACTCACTACAGGGAGAGTGCGTGGAGGAGGAACAGGGCTCAGGAGACGCACTGGTAGCCTAGTGCGTAGTGTAGGCACTGTAGGTACTAGGCTGGGGCGGGGAGGTGGCGCCGGAAATACCGGACCGTGGAGGCGTACTGGCTCTCTTGAGCATTGAGCCTGCCCAACCTTACCTGGTTGAATGCTCCCAGTCGCCCGACCAGTGCGGGGAGGTGGAATAACCCGCACTGGGCTATGCACTCGTACAGGAGACACCGTGCGCTCTACTGCGTAACACGGCGCCTGCCCGTACTCCCGCTCTCCACGGTAAGCCTGGGAAGTGGGCGCAGGTCTCCTACCTGCCCTTGGCCCACTACCTCTTAGCCCCCCCAAGAAATTTTTGGGTGTTACTCACGGGCTTTTTGGGCTTCCGTGCCAGACGCGTTCCCTCATAACTCCGGTTCCTCTCTCCGGTAGCCTCTGCTCTCCTCAGTGCCTCCAGCTGTTCCCATGGGAGGCGATCCCTACCAGCCAGGATCTCCTCCCATGTGTAGCAACCTTTCCCGTCCAATATATCGTCCCAAGTCCATTCCTCCTTCTTTTCCTGTCCCTTACTCCATTTACTCCGCTGCTTGGCTCTGGATTGGTAGGTGATTCTGTAACGGTGGTCCTCCTCCTCTTCGACCGAAAAGGAGGAGTATTGAGGGAACCAAGGCGCAGCGAAGTTTGAACACATATTTATTTAACAAAGACACGAACTTGTATAAACTAACAAAACAACAAAACGGTGAAGACAGACCTATACGACGAACTTACATAAAACAAGAAGAACGCACGAATAGGACAATTAGACTACACAAACCGAACAAACCGTAACAGTCCCGTATGGTACAAACAATTACACAGACACGGAAGACAATCACCCACAACGAACACTGTGACAACGCCTACCTAAATATGACTCTTAATTAGAGGAACGCCAAACACCTGCCTCTAATTAAGAGCCATACCAGGCAACCCAAAACTAACACAGAAACAGAAAACATAGAATGCCCACCCAACCTCACGTCATGACCAACTAACACACATAACAAACTAACATAAATAGGTCAGGAACGTGACACAGGTGGTGAAATGCAAAACTGACCTTGGATCATTAACTCTGGGACTACTGCATCTCTGTCTGTATTTCAATGTAAAGCATCTCTTTATTAATACTTCCTGTATAATATAAACTGACCTTGGATCATTAACTCTGGCACTACTGCATCTATCTGTATTTCAATGTAAAGCATCTCTTTAATAATACTTCCTGTATAATATAAACTGACCTGGGATCATTAACTCTGAGACTACTGCATCTCTATCTGTATTTCAATGTAAAGCATCTCTTTATTAATACTTCCTGTATAATATAAACTGACCTTGGATCATTAACTCTGGGACTACTACATCTATCTGTATTTCAATGTAAAGCATCTCTTTAATAATACTCCCATTTGACCTGACCAAGTGACCCCTCACCTCTGATCATGATGTGCCCTCTATGTAGCCAGTTCAGATCCAGGAGGGGTTCACCGACACAGCTGATATAACCTAGAGGATTTAGGGAAAAGAGGAGGGATGAAGTGAAGGAGAAAGAATGTTATTGAGAAAATAAGGTAGTTAAAGTGACAGTGTTCAACAGGAATCTGTTTGTGGCCTCACCTGGTGTCCACACCACACTAAGTGGCTGCAGAGTACTTTATGCTGAAAAACATGAACGGACCCATGAGGACAAACAATATAGCGTTGTTATAGAAATAATGAAGTGTCTTACTATTCTCAATGGTTGGCCCTCTTGCCTATTCTTTGAAGGTGGAAGGAGCCACAGTTATACACCTGAGCCTGCTTACTGCACAACACAATCCATCAAGCAGATACATGAGTGTGTACATGAGTGGCCCACTACCTGAGTGTGTAGGTGTGCGTTATAGGGTGACTAATTGTTCCACATTTTTTCAATATGGGGGATTTAAAACAGCCTGTTTTGTTTTTGCACAGACCTTACCTAAACAGCACCCTCACCTGAGAAGTAGAAACCAAAGGGAGAGAAATTGAATTGAATAACTGCAGTTGACATAGCTAAGTAAATGGAAGAATACTCTTATTGCAATGTGAATGGGCTCTTATTAAAAGAGCCTTTGGTTGTGCATAGTGTAGTCTATGGTGTTGCCAGGGAACAGCACCCTCTTTGAAGAAGTAGGAGGTGAAGATCTCCTGTACACGGATTGTCTCTTGCTGCGTTGTTGGACCCCATCCTTGAAACATCCTGCAGAGCAGCAGACTCCTCCTCTGGGACACGGCGGCGAGCTGCAGATCCCCTCCTGGTCCTCAAGTCCATCCTCATGAAGTTACGCAGGACACAGGTAGCCTTCACACACCTGAATTTCTCCAGGAGGCAGTCCCAGATGACCCTGGTCACCCAACCTTGCAGTGCCCTACACGTTAACTGTAGACAATCGTTTTGAAGGAATCTCAAGTTACAAGGTATCTGTAGGAATATGGAAGACAATGTAATTATTAGACTTTTACATCACCAGGTCATTGTGGATTACTAAAGTATAATATCCCTGATAACAAATCATGATAACATTGGATTGATAGATGCATGGGCACACATATGTACATGTGTAGCATGTGACAATACCAGGATCATATCAAGGATAGCATCACAAATGAATACATAAATACCACTTCAAGCTTGATGATGAGTTGATCATTTGAATCAGCTGTGTAGTGCTGAGGCAAAAACAACTATGGTCCTCTATTTGAGTCCCCAGGACTGAGAACCACTGCTCTTCATTGGGACCTATTCATATGTAGACTGGCTTTCATAGCGCTCTTTATCTGAGGACAGAAAACCTCATAAGAAACAGACTTCATTACATTCAAATTACACCACACTGAATATTATGTTACTATTATCTCCATCTTCACTTCTAGGGACTGGAACTACACAAAAGTACCTGCCCTATCCAGAATAGCCTCCTCTCTCACTGACAGTTGGGGCTGCTATCCTTTCACCCTCCTCCATGGCTGTTAGCTAGCTACCTACAAATTCATTTGGAGTTTGTTTTTTACAGTGATAAATACATCAAGATAGCTAGCTAATATGAAGTTAGGTAGCTGATGATATTTAATTCACTTAGCTAGCTATCTATACAGAATGTGAAGTTGGCAGCTCATTTGAGTTAGCCTGCACTGTAATTGGCTAATAATACATTGTTTTTTTTAAAACATTTTTTTCATTTTCAGTCTATTTACTTACTGACTTGAATAGGTTCTCCCAGCCATGTGGACAATTGGAAACAGGGCAGCAAAGTTTGTCACCAGAGCGTTTTCGAGGATATTAATATTGAACTATGTACCCATTAAATAACCAGACCTTCATACAAACTTGCTCTGCTGAATTCTTGACTGAGTCACAATGGGCGGCCTAAGCCGCATCTAGTCCATCTGCTGACTGGACGCAGTTGAGTAAAATGTATATTTTATTTTCAGACAACAAGTTAAAGTGTAGGAAGCATGAGTTTTTACTCACCAGTGTAACAACACAGTGTGGCTAAAGACTTAGTAACTTAGTTGTAGCCACGATTTGGTTACCTATAAGTACAAACATTTCTGTTTCTGTTGTAAATAAAATTTTATACATTTAAATTTTAAATGTTTTCTTTACTTAAGTATGACAATTGGGTACTTTTTCCATCACTGTATTTATATAACGATTCCTTGCGTCAAGCAGCCATTCCTCTGGGTAACCCCGCTGTCTGAAACTCTCATCCAGCCATTCCTCTGGGTAACCCCGCTGTCTGAAACACTCATCCAGCCATTCCTCTGGGTAACCCCGCTGTCTGAAACACTCATCCAGCCATTCCTCTGGGTAACCCTGCTGTCTGAAACTCTCATCCAGCCATTCCTCTGGGTAACCCCGCTGTCTGAAACACTCCTCCAGCCATTCCTCTGGGTAACCCCGCTGTCTGAAACACTCATCCAGACAGTCCTCTGGGTAACCCCTCTGTCTGAAACACTCATCCAGACATTCCTCTGGGTAACCCCGCTGTCTGAAACGCTCATCTAGACAGTCCTCTGGGTAACCCCTCTGTCTGAAACACTCATCCAGACAGTCCTCTGGGTAACCCCTCTGTCTGAAACACTCATCCAGACATTCCTCTGGGTAACCCCGCTGTCTGAAACACTCATCCAGTCATTCCTCTGGGTAACCCTGCTGTCTGAAACTCTCATCCAGCCATTCCTCTGGGTAACCCCCCTGTCTGAAACACTCATCCAGCCATTCCTCTGGGTAACCCCGCTGTCTGAAACACTCATCCAGCCATTCCTCTGGGTAACCCCGCTGTCTGAAACACTCACCCAGCCATTCCTCTGGGTAACCCCGCTGTCTGAAACGCTCATCCAGCCATTCCTCTGGGTAACCCCGCTGTCTGAAACTCTCATCCAGACATTCCTCTGGGTAACCCCGCTGTCTGAAACACTCATCCAGCCATTCCTCTGGTTAACCCCGCTGTCTGAAACACTCATCCAGCCATTCCTCTGGGTAACCCCGCTTTCTGAAACGCTCATCCAGCCATTCCTCTGGGTAACCCCGCTGTCTGAAACGCTCATCCAGACAGTCGGCTTGTTTGTCATAGTCACTCTGTGTACTACAAATCCTGTGTATGCAACTTTATTGGCTGATGGGGAGGCTCTTTTTTAGGGGTGTAGGGTGGAAGCT
Organism: Salvelinus fontinalis; assembly: GCF_029448725.1. Lineage (NCBI taxonomy): Eukaryota > Metazoa > Chordata > Actinopteri > Salmoniformes > Salmonidae > Salvelinus > Salvelinus fontinalis. The sequence goes on along the minus strand of NC_074704.1, from coordinate 26,551,301 downwards.
GTCTCCGCGTAACAGGGAATTCCTGTCCGTCGGCTTCCTGTATAGCTCTGTGCTAAAGCCACTCTTCTCCCACTAAATCAAAATGTCCAGATAACTTGTTTCATGTGCATCAAAGGTGAGGGTGAATTTCAGATGTTCACTGCTTGTATTGATGGAGTGGAATCGATGAAGTTCCTCTGCTGTGACCTGGAATAGAAGGAACACGTCATCAATGAAGCCTTTTTCAGAGCCTGATGAGGTGCTAGAATGAATTGTTAGGGCTGACAATCACATTCTTCTCTAACAACCCCACATACAGATTGGCATAATTAGATGCAATTTTTTAAACTACAATGACCATAATGCACTGCGTGTCTACTTGTCTTGCCTGTTTATTTTACACCTGCTATGTAAGAGACAGAAGAATGCACGATGGTCAATGCTATCCGGGATCCTTGGGACATCCCTACTCTAAACCCTAACCCTTACCTTAAAACTTCTTGTCAATAGGGGGAGCTGTTAGCACTATTTTTTTCTTGATGTTTCCAAATTAAACTGCCTCGTACTCAATTCTTGCTCGTACAATATGCATATTATTATTACTATTGGATAGAAAACACTCTCTAGTTTCTAAAACCGTTTGAAGTATGTCTGTAAGTGAATCAGAACTGGACTTAGAGCAATTTCCCTATGTGGAGTTGAGAATGCAGATTTTTCCAAACCTGTTCCCAAACCTGTGTATAACTTTGCCTGTCTTCTATTGGTTGAGATACACTGCATACGCCTTCCCCTGGGTGTCAGCGAACAGAGGGCCTTGAAATGGAGTCTCTACGCAGTTCAGGAAGTCTATAAATTGATTGGAATCGATGTGCCCTTCCTTTTGATTCTCTGCGCTGACACACCGAGGACCTTGGAATGTCGTTTTAGAAGCTCCCGTTTTAGCTTCTAGTTATATCCGGCTCTTTTTTTATTCGATATAGGCTTTAAAGACATCATAATGTTGTTATTTTGAACCAAATTATATCAGTTTATGTCAGTATATTGCGATTTTCAGGTATTTATTTTCTTGGCGCTGTAGGAAGTTGGGTAGCTCTCTCTCTCAAGCTAATGTTTACTGCTAATTGCAACATGGAAGACGACATAATACAACCTAGCAACGATTATTTTGGACAAAGGACACCTATCCCAAGATTCTGATGGGAGTTCATCGAAAAGTAAGAACTATTTATGCTGATAATTCGTTGCTCTGTTGAAAAAAGTAAAATGCATAAGACGCCATTTCTTGCAGTGTAGCCTTGCGTTATCGCACCCTGTATTGCGCAGTAACGTTAATTTTAAAAATGTAATTCAGCAATTGCATTAAGAACTAATTTGTCTTTCAATTGCTGTCCAACCTGTATTTTTTTAGTCAAGTTTATGAATAGTTTTCGATAAGAATAGGTGCCTTTCCAAGATGGCGCAGGACAGATTGCGTGACTATTTGGACACTATTCATATTGTATAAGTACGATTTGTGCTGCTAAATATGCACATTTTCGAACAAACTCTATATTCCTTGTGTAATATGATGTTACAGGACTGTCATCTGAAGAATTCTGAAAAGGTTAGTGAATAAATTAATATATTTTGGTGGTTTATACTTTATCGCTCTTTTTGCCTTGAATCAATGCAGTTGTGATGTTTGCTATTGTGGTAAGCTACTACACTGCTCAAAAAAATAAAGGGAACACTTAAACAACACAATGTAACTCCAAGTCAATCACACTTCTGTGAAATCAAACTGTCTACTTAGGAAGCAACACTGATTGACAATAAATTTCACATGCTGTTGTGCAAATGGAATAGACAAAAGGTGGAAATTATAGGCAATTAGCAAGACACCCCTCAAAACAGGAGTGATTCTGCAGGTGGTGACCACAGACCACTTCTCAGTTCCTATGCTTCCTGGCTAATGTTTTGGTCACTTTTGAATGCTGGCGGTGCTCTCACTCTAGTGGTAGCATGAGACGGAGTCTACAACCCACACAAGTGGCTCAGGTAGTGCAGTTCATCCAGGATGGGATGCGAGCTGTGGCAAAAAGGTTTGCTGTGTCTGTCAGCGTAGTGTCCAGAGCATGCAGGCGCTACCAGGAGACAGGCCAGTACATCAGGAGACGTGGAGGAGGCCGTAGGAGGGCAACAACCCAGCAGCAGGACCGGTACCTCCGCCTTAGTGCAAGGAGGTGCACTGCCAGAGCCCTGCAAAATGACCTCCAGCAGGCCACAAATGTGCATGTGTCAGCATATGGTCTCACAAGGGGTCTGAGGATCTCATCTCGGTACCTAATGGCAGTCAGGCTACCTCGGGCGAGCACATGGAGGGCTGCGCGGCCCAACAAAGAAATGCCACCCCACACCATGACTGACCCATCGCCAAACCAGTCATGCTGGAGGATGTTGCAGGCAGCAGAACGTTCTCCACGCGTCTCCAGACTCTGTCACGTCTGTCACATGTACTCATGTGCTCAGTGTGAACCTGCTTTCATCTGTGAAGAGCACAGGGCGCCAGTGGCGAATTTGCCAATCTTGGTGTTCTCTGGCAAATGCCAAACGTCCTGCACGGTGTTGGGCTGTAAGCACAACCCCCACCTGTGGACGCCGGGCCCTCATACCACCCTCATGGAGTCTGTTTCTGACCGTTTGAGCAGACACATGCACATTTGTGGCCTGCTGGAGGTCATTTTGCAGGGCGCTGGCAGTGCACCTCCTTGCACTAAGGCGGAGGTAGCGGTCCTGCTGCTGGGTTGTTGCCCTCCTACGGAGTGAGAGCACCGCCAGCATTCAAAAGTGACCAAAATATCAGCCAGGAAGCATAGGAACTGAGAAGTGGTCTGTGGTCACCACCTGCAGAATCACTCCTGTTTTGGGGGGTGTCTTGCTAATTGCCTATAATTTCCACCTTTTGTCTATTCCATTTGCACAACAGCATGTGAAATTTATTGTCAATCAGTGTTGCTTCCTAAGTGGACAGTTTGATTTCACAGAAGTGTGATTGACTTGGAGTTACATTGTGTTGTTTAAGTGTTCCCTTTATTTTTTTGAGCAGTGTATAACGCTATATTGTGTTTTCGCTGTAAAACACTTAGAAAATCTGAAATATTGGCTATATTCACAAGATCTGTGTCTTTCATCTGCTGTACGCTGTGTATTTTTAAGAAATGTTTTATGATGAGTAATTAGCTAATACACGATGGTCTCTGTAGTTATTCTAGTCACTTAGGGGAGAGTTGGGATGGTGGCTGCAATGGTAAACTATGATTTATACCTGAAATATGCACATCTTTCTAACAAAACATATGCTATACAATGAATATGTTATCAGACTGTCATCTGATGAGGTTGTTTCTTAGTTAGTGGCTATTTATATCTTTATTTGTCCGAATTTATGATGGAAAAAAAATGGAGTAAGAAAAGTGTTGTCTTTTGCTAACGTGGTTAGCTAATAGATTTACATATTGTGTCTTCCCTGTAAAACATTTTAAAAATCAGAAATGATGGCTTGATTACCAAGATGTGTATCTTTCATCTGGTGTCTTGGACTTGTGATTTAATGATATTTAGATACTACTATTTACTTGTGACGCTATGCTAGCCTATGCTAGTCAGCTTTTTTACTGGTGGGGGTGCTCCCGGACCCGGGTTTCTGAGGAAGTAGAGGTTAACCATTTTAAATGTCAATTTCAACGGGCTAGGGACATCCCAATGATGTATCTCTACCTGGAAATACATGATCTAAGTGATTGATAGTTGGTATTCAGCAATCATAAAGCCTTATTTACTTTAATGAACTACTAAAATAGTGATTTTGTCAGACAGCATAGACAGCAGCTCTACACTTTGACTGACTGATCCATTCATTCTTCCATCCCTCTTCAGCCTTCCTCTCCTCTGAAGACCCAGTGAGGGTGGAGCTCAGTCAGAGAGCTGTTGAGGGACTGGTTAGGAAGAACACTTCTACTGCCAGAGAGTTGAGAGGTCACACATGATTTAGATGATAAATATGTATGTCCCCTTAGCGGTTCATCACGTCAGCAAAAGGTAATATGTTCCATCATCCATGTTTATTTACATTAGTGCAAATTGTCCACAGATATTGGTGTAATTTCTCCCCCTTTTGGCTGTATGAAAGTTAATTTCCCCTCAGGCACATTCATTTGTTCTTTGATATTAGATGTAGATGCTCAATATCCATTACTTCGAGTGTTTTATATAATATGATTAAATGTGTTTCTTTCTGTGTTGCAGGGGCAGTCAAGAAATGGAACGGCAAGGCCACAGAACATGACATAAGCAGAGCTGTGGGAGACTACCTCAAGCCCCTGGTAGAGCGGGGGGGGGGGGGGGGGGGGGGGGGGGGGGGGGTTTACCACTCCTTCAGCAGGCTGGAAAAGTGGGATTGATCTGTTTTTCATACTAAGATGGACCAAGAGTCTGTTGATTGGTCGGTCATTGGGTTAATTTGTTTTACAATATGTTGAAATCAAATGAGGCTTTATTTATACAGCACATTTTAGACATGGATGCAACACAATGGCTTCACATTAAAAAACCATGAAAATAAACAGAATATTTATTAGTATATTTAGTACACAACATAAGAGGATAAAAAACAGAAAGACTAATGAGCATTCTAAGGAAATTCTATTGATTCAAATATTAATTGGACGCAATATCTAACCCAAAATATAAGCAGTTTTTTTTAGGAGGGGCACTGAAAGTTGACTAGTAACAACAACTGGGACATAAGACACCCACCATAAGACCCACTAAATCTGCCCAAGTAGCAAACAAAAGAAAAACCTACACCAAACTTACAGACAGGAAGCAAACCAAAAAGGTGGAGCAACTAAAGGTGTTGACTCTCCACATCTATCAAGACAACTGGAGCACTGGGCCAGACACTCTTAAATAGAACCTGGACCAGCTCAGGTGAAACACCTTCCCACTAATGAGATGGACAAGCCAGCACAGGTGTTACACATACTGACTAACGGGGTGACACCAATCGGTGTGCCAAAGACACATTTCAGTTGAACAACTGACTAGAAAACAACTTCCATTTCACATAATCAACTACAATGCTTCACCTTCTACAATATAAACATGGTGTCTACTGGCTGTCAACAATTAAAACAAGAAAAAAACATGTATTTCTAAATAATAATATACAATGGTATAATTTTTTCTCCTTTTTCTTTCTATAGAATCCTAAAACTCACTAGCTTCTAGGACTCTCGTCCACTTGGAATGAGCGCAAACAAAACTCAAATCAAATTGTATTAGTCACATTCGCTGAATAGATGTGTAGACCTAACAGTGAAATGCTTACTGACGAGCCCAACCGACAGTGCAGGTGAAAAAAAAATACAGATAAGAATAAGAGATAAAACTCATCTCCAAACGGAAAAACGTGTCAAAATAAATTGTGATCCATGGTAACACACTGGTTAAATGCACAACACAAATATTTTGACTGCCCATCCTTGAAACAATCAGCTACCAAGTTGTCGTTACCACATGCTCTAGTACATTTGGGTTGGCACATCTGAGAATGAATCCTGATATTCTAAAAGCAGGGCAACAATGTCAATATAATTGTACCCAAAAATAGTCAGTTGGTTACAATATGATTACTAAATGTTACATGAAATGTAAATATTAAATATTTGGTTGCATAGTCTTATTTTCAATTACATTTTGCTAGGTGGGATAGCCCAATGTTAAAACACAGTTTGTACACAGTTTAATCAATAACCAATATGCAGAAACAGTTTGTGATATATTAAAACCTAAACATAAAATGGGCTGTATACACAAACATCTGCCACAATAATCACATTACTTGCATTTTTTAAAACAAGCACCCTATAAACTGCACGAGCACCAGAAACGCTGTTGTTTTGACAAGCGGCAATAAATCACTGATATCGATTAGGGGGGTAATCAGGTTGTACGTGCTGTTGAAACTAACACAACTAAACAAAACACATGGAAATGGGAGATATATTTTACCTCACTGGTTAGAGGACAACCTGCAGAAGACAGTCAGCTACATTTTGGAGTGATGCATTTCAATTTAAGGGTCGCTAAACAAAGGAACACAACACTTATTTGTCATAACTCATCGGTAAAATCATTTGTGCGAGAGGAGGGAGATGAGGTTGCACGTCCTGTTAAAACTAACAGCTCAAAAACCACACGGAATCTGGGAATAATGTGTACATCACTGGTTAGAGGACAATTTGTAGAAAACAGCTCGCTACATTTCGAAGTGTTTCATTTTGATTCAAGTGGGTCACCAATGTGGTAAGTGTAACACAACTCTTTTTGTTAGTCACTTTTTGTTAAATCTCATAAATAGTACTCTTTCAATTCAGAGCCTGGATTTTTCCGTGAGCATCCATATCATGCTGAAATCAATAGAACAGGGGCAAACGTTCAGAGTTCTACATTGTGACATTATTAAAATACTCCTACTACAATGTTAAAACATTCTACATTTTGACATCATTAAAATACTCTTCCTACAATGTCAAAACATTCTACATTGTGACATTAATTCACTGATATCATGAAACAACTCCTTCATGTATGTCTTTTCTGATATTTGATCAGAGATCTTTTATCAGATTATCTCTGGTCACAGCTATGAGATTTCTCTCCTGTGTGTGTTCTCTGGTGCACTGTCAGATCGCTAGATTGACCAAAACTCTTCCCACATTGACCACAGCTATACGATTTCTCTCCTGTGTGTGTTCTCTGGTGCAATGTCAAATGGCCAGATCGAACAAAACTCTTCCCACATTGATCACAGCTATAAGTTTTCTGTCCTTCATGTATGTATTTTCTGATGTTTGATCAGAGGTATTTTATCAGATTATCTCTGGTCACACTGATCACAGCTGAGATTTCTCTCCTGTATGTGTTATTTGGTTTGTAGTCCGCTTGCTAGACTTAGTAAAACTCTTCCCACATTGAGCACAGCTATAAGATTTCTCTCCTGTGTGTGTTTTCTCTGGTGTGATATCAGTCTGGTTGACTGAGTAAAACTCTTCCCACATTGATTACAGCTAAAAGGCTTCTCTCCTGTGTGTGTTTTCTGGTGTCTAGTCAGACAGCTAGACTCAGTAAAGCTTTTCCCACATTGAGCACAGCTATAAGATTTCTCTCCTGTGTGTATTCTACGGTGTGATGTCAGTCTGGTTGAACGAGTAAAACTCTTCCCACATTGAGCACAGCTATAAGGTTTCTCTCCTGTGTGTGTTCTACGGTGTGAACTCAGGCTGGTTGACTGAGTAAACCTCTTCCCACATTGATTACAGCTAAAAGGCTTCTCTCCTGTGTGTGTTCTCTGGTGTCTAGTCAGACAGCTAGACTCAGTAAAGCTCTTCCCACATTGAGCACAGCTATAAGATTTCTCTCCTGTGTGTGTTCTCCGGTGTTTAGTCAGACTGTTAGATGTAACAAATCTCTTCCCACATTCATCACAGCTATAAGATTTCTCTCCTGTGTGTGTTCTACGGTGTGATGTCAGGCTGGATGAACGAGTAAAACTCTTCCCACATTGAGCACAGCTATAAGGTTTCTCTCCTGTGTGTGTTCTACGATGTGATTTCAGGCTGGTTGACTGAGTAAACCTCTTCCCACATTGATTACAGCTAAAAGGCTTCTCTCCTGTGTGTGTTCTCTGGTGTCTAGTCAGACAGCTAGACTCAGTAAAGCTCTTCCCACATTGAGCACAGCTATAAGATTTCTCTCCTGTGTGTGTTCTCCGGTGTTTAGTCAGACTGTTAGATGTAACAAATCTCTTCCCACATTCATCACAGCTATAAGGTTTCTCTCCTGTGTGTGTTCTATGGTGTGATGTCAGGCTGGATGAACGAGTAAACCTCTTCCCACATTGATTACAGCTAAAAGGCTTCTCTCCTGTGTGTGTTCTCTGGTGTCTAGTCAGACAGCTAGACTTAGTAAAACTCTTCCCACATTGAGCACAGCTATAAGATTTCTCTCCTGTGTGTGTTCTACGGTGTGATGTCAGTCTGGTTGAACGAGTAAAACTCTTCCCACATTGAGCACAGCTATAAGATTTCTCTCCTGTGTGTGTTCTCCGGTGTTTAGTCAGACTGCTAGATGTAACATAACTCTTCCCACATTCATCACAGCTATAAGGTTTCTCTCCTGTGTGTGTTCTCTGGTGTGATATCAGGCTGGCTGATTGAGTAAAACTCTTTCCACATTGAGTACAGCTAAAAGATTTCTCTCCTGTGTGGATTCTCTGATGAATTTTAATGCCCGTTGATGAGGTGAATCTCTTCCCACAGTCAGAGCAGCAGTGAGTTCTCTTCCCTGTGGGTCTCTGCTGGTATTTCTTGAGGTGTTCTAATGTGGAGAGACTCTTCTCTGCCTTGTCAGCATCATGAGGTTGTTGAGGCTCCCTAGAGGATCCACGACAGTCACATCTCTCTCCTGCGTGAATAACAAAGTCAGACAGATGGTTAAAGGCCCACAAAATGAGCAAGAATAGTCATATTTTGTCTTGTTTTCACATTAGTAGTAACATCGATGATTGAGTTATTCAAGTTATTAAGGTTAATTATTAATTCAGGTTAAATATTAATGAGGGTTTGTACACTAAGTGTTTGCCAAATTGGCACAAAACTTCCCCTAACAACAACATAGACCTACTGTAGGACCCCTAACTTCATCTAACATAGACCTAGTATAGGACCCATAACTTCACCCAACAACATAGATCTACTGTGGGACCCCTAACAACAACATAGACCTACTGTAGGACCCATAACAACAACAACAAATTAGACCTACTGTAGGACCCCTAACTTAACCTAACAACATAGACCTACTACGCATATAGAAGTAGGACTAGTCTACCTGGCCCGAGCCCAAATGTAGGCCTATAAATGTGCCAATTTGGGGATGTCATAGTATTTCTGATTGTCTTAACACACCACCACCAATGAGCTGAGGAGCTTCTCAAAGCAAATTTCTCTTCACCTCAAACAGCAAGTAAACAAAGTCTAATCAAAATCAATTGCAAATGAGAATAGTTCCTCAAAGTATTTGAAAGACATTTCCAGCTCCCGCCCTTTCGATAACCACCCGGCACAAAAGGGAAAAACGTAATGCGCTGATCCAGTGGAAATGTCGTAAAATACCTGATTACTTCTTATCCCTTTCACAAATAGCCGACAACTGTGTCTGTCTCGAACTCACTGGCGCGAGAAACCGAGAACCCAGAATTATTTTAAACAATGTTTCAAGTTCGTTGTAGACAGGCCATGTGATTTACAGGATATTTATTTTCAATGTTTTTATTTGATGGCTTTATGTAGGCAATTTTTTACATAGTTGGCAATGGCAATAAAAGTTACTTTTAGATTTGTATAATTTTCATTTAGATTTAGATAGAATGTAGATTAATCACAGACAATGATTTTGGAATACTATTATCAATGAAATTAAACTGCTCCAGTAAAATGTGAATATGAGAATCATAACTGGCACCAGATCAGTAGAAATGGTAAGATAACTTCGCACTCCAAATGTAGGTTGCTGACTGCTTGTGTAGCCGATTACCAGCAATGTCAGAATTTACGAAGGCCAGCAGAAGGAGGTGGTTTGGGAAGAGTTTCTTCTCAACTGGTTAGGCTATATTGATGTAATGGCATGAAAATGATTTGGCTGAATATTATACAATGAATTATCAACAGCTCTAACAATTTGAACCCCACAGGAAATCTACATTGGCAATTCTAGAATATACTATATAGTCTAAAATCCTGGTTAAACTATCATTATGACATCATGGATGAATTCTAGAATATACACTGCTCAAAAAAATAAAGGGAACACTTAAACTACACAATGTAACTCCAAGTCAATCACACTTCTGTGAAATCAAACTGTCCAATTAGGAAGCAACACTGATTGACAATAAATTTCACATGCTGTTGTGCAAATGGAATAGACAAAAGGTGGAAATTATAGGCAATTAGCAAGACACCCCCAAAAAAGGAGTGATTCTGCAGGTGGTGACCACAGACAACTTCTCAGTTCCTATGCTTCCTGGCTGATGTTTTGGTCACTTTTGAATGCTGGCGGTGCTCTCACTCTAGTGGTAGCATGAGACGGAGTCTACAACCCACACAAGTGGCTCAGGTAGTGCAGCTCATCCAGGATGGCACATCAATGCGAGCTGTGGCAAAAAGGTTTGCTGTGTCTGTCAGCGTAGTGTCCAGAGCATGGAGGCGCTACCAGGAGACAGGCCAGTACATCAGGAGACGTGGAGGAGGCCGTAGGAGGGCAACAACCCAGCAGCAGGACCGCTACCTCCGCCTTTGTGCAAGGAGGAAGACTGCCAGAGCCCTGCAAAATGACCTCCAGCAGGCCACAAATGTGCACAAATGGAGTTACATTGTGTTGTTTAAGTGTTCCCTTTATTATTTTGAGCAGTGTACTATATAGCCTAGAAACCTGGTTGAACTATAATTATGACATCATGGATGAATTCTAGAATATACTATATATCCTAGAAACCTGGTTATACTATCATTATGAAATCATGGATGAATTCTAGAATATACTATATAGCCTAGAAACCTGGTTAAACTATCATTATGACATCATGGATGAATTCTAGAATATACTATATAGCCTCGAAATCTGGTTAAACTATAATTTTGACCTCATGGATGGCCAGTCCTTGTATTCATAGTGTAGTGAATTCAGGGGTTTACCCTGAGCTGAACTCAAACCTGGGTCCAGCGACTGTCAAGTCAACACCTTATAACTGTTACACCAAGATGTCTGAACTTCTTGACGAGGTCACTAGGTGTTGGATTACGGTTGATACAATAGCTTTCTCTATGAATTTGGGAGTGGTTACATTTCTCCAGCCCCCATCCCTCAGCTGTTTACCAAACCAAGTCTATGGGCAGCCATTTTGTTGCTGTTTAAATACTAGGTGTCCCCTTTAAAAAAGCCACACAACAATCAATCAACCAATAACAAAGCTTTAAGTCCACGACTGTTTTGCTAATAAGACAATGGATGGTGCTGGAGAAATGTAACTACTTTCAAATTCATAGACAGACATATGGATACAAGGACTGACCATCCATGATATCAACATTATAGTTGTAACTATGTTTTGAGGCTATACAGTGTTGATTTACATTGTTTCTAAACATTGGAGTAAAAAAGCTTATTTGGGGTTCTGATGGGGTACAACAGTTGAACTAAGCTCATGAGGCACGTGTTATGTTCTTCAAGAATCAATGGCTATAAATAAATAATAATAAAATCAAAATATGGATGTAGTAATTGCAGATTTCGCCTTTAACACCACACATCCTTCCAGTTCTCTGCTGCCAGTGACTGGAACAAATTTCAAAAATCGCTGAAGCTGGAGACTTATTTCCCTCACCACCTCTAAACATCAGCTATCTGAGCAGCTAACCGATCGCTGCAGCTGTACATAGTCCATCTGTAAATAGCCCACCCACGCTACCTACCTCATCCCCAAACTGTTTTTATTTATTTTTCTGCTCTTTTGCACAACAGTATCTCTACTTGCACATCATCATCTGCTCATTTATCACTCAAGTGTTAATCTGCTAAATTGTAATTCTTTGTTACTATGGCCTATTTATTGCCTACCTCCTCATGCCTTTTGCACACACTATATATATACACTTTCTTTTTTTCTACTGTGTCATTGACTTGTTTATTGTGTTATTGGCTTTTTATTGTTTATTCCATGTGTAACTCTGTGTTGTTGTCTGTGTCACACATCTTGGCCAGGTCGCAGTTGTAAATGAGATCTTGTTCTCAACTAGCCTACCTGGTTAAATAAATAAAGGTGACATAAAAAAAATAAAACATCAGTTCAACAACTGCAGAGTTTGTGCCTCTGTTTTTAAGGCAGTACTTACTTGTGTTAACCAGGGCCCGTTCATCGTTAGAACCATTGGATGCCTTAAGATGCGTTTGGGAAACCGAGCCCAGAAATCCAGTTTCCTCCTCCTCCTTTTTCGATGTGACAGTCATCTCCCCATCCTCTTCCTCGTCTTTTACTGTAACATCCTCTTTCAATCTGAACGCGTCTTCTTTCACTGTAACGTCTTTATCTTCTTTTTTCACTGTAACAACCTCACCCTCTACTTCTTGTTTTACTGTGATACCCTCCTCTTCCTTCTCCTCTTTGACGAGAGCTTCTTTCTCCGTCCAGCAGACCTCCTCTTCATTAACAAGAGAGTAGCTTAGTGACCTCATGGTTGGAGATGTTAGCTAGCTAGGCTAATGCTAACTTAACCAGCCCCTTTAGATGACTAATAAAAACAAAACCGTAAATATGAAATTAAAAGGGATAACTAACTAGACGACAGAAGTGGGTTTAAAATACAGTGGCTAATATACACTTAAGCGTCTAAAAAGCTTTATTGGTTCGTCTATTTTGTCTAGCAAGCTACCGAGGTGGCTGAATAACTGTTGCTGCCGTTGAAAGAAGCGACCCGTCCACTAGATTATACGTCACACTAGCAGCATTGCCTTAAAGTCGCAGACCGCCATTTGCTGACTGGAGTGGGCAACGCAGTTGAGTAAAATGTAAATTTAATTTTCAGACAAAAAGTTAAAGGGTAGGAATCAGGGACGTAGCTAGTCCTAAAATATTAATTAGCCCCCCCTGAATAAATCATTGTCAGTCAACATATTTTTTATGTGATTTCTTATTTTCGTCAACCGTTCCATCGCATCTTAAACTTCTTAACGTGCCGGCATTAGGGCGGGGGGGCTGCTGCTGCGCTAGTGACTGTTAGACTTTCTTCAGCAAAGATGGCGGACAGAAATACTAGGAGAGGGGTACACCTACACAGAACTGAACTGGATCAAAGATGGCGGACAGAAATACCAGGAGAGAGTGGTACATCTACACAGAACTGAACTGGATCAAATATGGCGGACAGAAATACTAGAAGAGAGGGGTAACCCCTACACAGAACTGAACTGGATCAAAGATGGCGGACAGAAATACTTGGAGAGAGTGGTACACCTACACAGAACTGAACTGGATCAAAGATGGCGGACAGAAATGCTAGGATGGAAGCAAATGTAAGGGATTATAACGTCATAACGAATCGTGCAAAAACATGTACAGTTGACAGGAATGTTAGTTAATGTAGAAACAAACGATTTTTATCATAAAGTTAATTTACAAAAATCGTGATTTAGCCAGCTAGCTGACTAGCTAACATCAGCTAGCTGGCTAGCTTTATGTCTGTTGTGACATGAGTATAAAATTGTACTTCTGGTTGTTTTTAGGGACTCCTGAAACAACCAGAAAACCAGGCGGTCGTTTTGTGAAACAGTGGATGTATAGAATCTAACTAGCAAGAATGTTCTTGCTTATTGTGCAGTGGATGATTAAAATACCTGTATGCCTATGGATGTGTAGCTAGATATCTAGCCGATCTGTGTATGGACCCAAACGTTTGGTATACATATTAGTTCAGAACCTAGCTATGAACCTCAGCTATCATAGCCAGTTGTATCAACTTCAAAACAGCCTGAATGAAATTAAAACATCTCTAGGATAGGGGGCAGCATTTTCACGTTTGGATGAAAAGCATACCCAAATTCAACTGCCAGCTACTCATCCCCAGAAGATAAGATATGCATATTATTAGTAGATTTGGATAGAAAACACTCGGAAGTTTCTAAAACTGTTTGAATCATGTCTGTGAGTATAACATAACTTATATAGCAGGCGAAACCCCGAGGACAAACCATTCAGATTTTCTTTTTTGAGGTCAAACTCTTTTTAATGGGGTTTCATTGGGAATCCAGATTTCCAATTGACCTTCTTGCAGTTCCTACCGCTTCCACTGGATGTCAACAGTCTTTAGAAATTGGTTGAGGTTTTTTCCTTTGTGTAATGAAGAAGTACGGCCATCCAGAACGAGGGTAACTTGAAGTGTACTGTTAGATAGAGGCACGTGACCAGAAAGCTAGCTACAGTTTGTTTTAATCCTGTATTGAACACAAATCATCCCGTCTTCAATTTTATCGATTATTTACGTTAAAAAATACCTAAAGTTGTATTACAAAAGTAGTTTGAAATGTTTTGGCAAAGTTTACAGGTAACTTTTGAGATATTTTGTAGTCACGTTGCAGAAGTTGGAACCAGTGTTTTTCTGGATCAAACGCGCCAAATAAATGGACATTTTGGATATATATCGACGGAATTCATCGAACAAAAGGACCATTTGTGATGTTTATAGGACATATTGGAGTGCCAACAACAGAAGCTCGTCAAAGGTAAGGCATGAATTATATTTTTATTTCTGTGTTTCGTGTCGCGCCCGCAGGGTTGAAATATGCTTCTCTCTCTTTGTTTACTATGGTGCTATCCTCAGATAATAGCATTGTTTGCTTTTGCCCGAAAAGCCCATTTGAAATCTGACATGTTGGCTGGATTCACAAGTGTAGCGTTAATTTGGTGTATTGCATGTGTGATTTCATGAAAGTTAGATTTTTTTAGTAATTTATTTGAATTTGTCTCTCTGCATTTTTAGCATCCCACATATCCCAGAGAAGTTAATGAAGCCTATGGATTGAGTAGAATATATTATCATGTTGTGCCAAGGATGCAAGTCGTATACACATGTATTTACTACCATGCATGAGATCCCCACATTGTAGCCTGTACATTTAATATATTCACTGATCATGTACTCTACCTTGGCAAATAAAGGTGCAGTTTAGGTATGAATGTCTTTGAGATTATTTTTCAGTCATATCCAATACCAGGAGTATCAAATTCCAGTCTTTGAATGACTGTGTCTGCATGTATGTATTAGAATTATACACTTCAACAGTGTTTACCAATCTTGGTCCTGAGACATCAATGGTTACACATTGTAACTAATAGACTAGAAACAGGATTTAACTAGTTAATTCATATATACAGAAATATAATGTTAAAAAACAGAACACTACACTCCCTATGCATCATGTAAATACTCTAACACCGGTTCATCTCAATATCTAATGCCCTTCATCTGCATTGATCTGATAAACACAGGATAGGTGTAGTATTTCATCAAATTACACTTAATTTCAACCAATAGAGAATGTGAAACGCTTTATTGAAAAGCTCATTATTCAAGTGTGATAAATACAAGTTTCAATCTGTACTTCAATGCATATCTGTTGTGCATTATAAAAACAGAGGAAGAAAGAGGTGGCGGGAGAGGTGTAAAAGACAGAAAGGGAAAGAGGTAAGCACGTAGGAGCAGGGAAGGCAACACATGATTAATGAATCACAGTGCTACATAAATATTCTCTCAGTTCATCACAATTACATAAGTGTCTCACGCCGGCCCAAAGGTTATCTTAAAAGAGGGTGAGGTGGTGATGATGGGACTAGCGGTTGGCATCCTCTCACATCAAAACATATCTGCAGACGAGAGACAGATGGAGAGAGAGAGCATGTTTAAGCCTTGTGGTTTTATTTTTTATTCTGACATTGTTAGTCATCAATCAGGATGTAACGGCGGTCCTCCTCCTCTTCGACCGAAAAGGAGGAGTATTGAGGGAACCAAGGCGCAGCGAAGTTTGAACACATATTTATTTAACAAAGACACGAACTTGTATAAACTAACAAAACGGTGAAGACAGACCTATACGACGAACTTACATAAAACACGAAGAACGCACGAATAGGACAATTAGACTACACAAACCGAACAAACTGTAACAGTCCCGTATGGTGCAAACAATTACACAGACACGGAAGACAATCACCCACAACGAACACTGTGACAACGCCTACCTAAATATGACTCTTAATTAGAGGAACGCCAAACACCTGCCTCTAATTAAGAGCCATACCAGGCAACCCAAAACCAACACAGAAACAGAAAACATAGAATGCCCACCCAACCTCACGTCCTGACCAACTAACACACTAACATAAATAGGTCAGGAACGTGACATAACCCCCCCCATAAGGTGCGAACTCTGGGCGCACCAGCACAAAGTCTAGGGGAGGGTCTGGGTGGGCATCTAACCACGGTGGTGGCTCAGGCTCCGGGCGAGGTCCCCACCCCACCATAATCCATCCTAGCCTCCATCTCCCCCTAAGAATGTCCACCCTCCTTTTACCCCCACAAAATCTTCTTAGTAACATCACTGATAGGGACAGCACCGGGACAGAGAGATAGATCAAGACAGAGGGATAGATAAGAATATAGAGGTAGATCAAGATAGAGAGGGAGATAATGATAGAGGGGCAACTCCGGACAGAGAGACAGCTCTGGACTGATGGGCAGTTCTGGGTATATAGCCGTTTCAGGCTGAAGGGCAGCTCATGGCTGACTGACGAATCTGGACGCTCATGGCAGGCTGACGGCTCTCGACGCTCATGGCAGGCTGACGGCTCTCGACGCTCATGGCTGGCTGACGGCTCTCGACGCTCATGGCTGGCTGACGGCTCTCGACGCTCATGGCTGGCTGACGGCTCTCGACGCTCATGGCTGGCTGACGGCTCTCGACGCTCATGGCAGGCTGACGGCTCTCGACGCTCATGGCTGGCTGACGGCTCTCGACGCTCATGGCAGGCTGACGGCTCTCGACGCTCATGGCTCTCTGGCAGCTCTGGCAGATCCTGTCTGGTTGGCGGCTCTGGCAGATCCTGTCTGGTTGGCGGCTCTGGCAGATCCTGTCTGGTTGGCGGCTCTGGCAGATCCTGTCTGGTTGGCGGCTCTGGCAGATCCTGTCTGGTTGGCGGCTCTGGCAGATCCTGTCTGGTTGGCGGCTCTGGCAGATCCTGTCTGGTTGGCGGCTCTGGCAGATCCTGTCTGGTTGGCGGCTCTGGCAGATCCTGTCTGGTTGGCGGCTCTGGCAGATCCTGTCTGGTTGGCGGCTCTGGCAGATCCTGTCTGACGGGCGGCTCTAGCGGCTCCTGTCTGACGGGCGGCTCTAGCGGCTCCTGTCTGGCGGGCGGCTCTAGCGGCTCCTGTCTGGCGGGCGGCTCTAGCGGCTCCTGTCTGGCGGACGGCTCTGTAGGCTCATGGCAGACGGGCGGCTTTGCAGGCTCATGGCAGACGGGCGGCTTTGCAGGCTCATTGCAGACGGATGGCTCAGACGGCGCTGGGGAGACGGATGGCTCAGATGGCGCTGGGGAGACGGATGGCTCAGATGGCGCTGGGGAGACGGATGGCTCAGATGGCGCTGGTGAGACGGATGGCTCTGGCCGGATAAGGCGCACTGTAGACCTGGTGCGTGGTGCCGGAACTGGAGGCACCAGGCTAAGGACACGCACCTTCATACTAGTGCGGGGAGCAGGGACAGGGCACACTGTACTCTCAAAGCCCACTCTATACCTGGTGCGTGGTACCGGCACTGGTGACACCGGGCTGAGGACAAGCACATCAGGATTAGTAGGGGGAGAAGAAACAGTGTGTACAGGGCTCTGGAGACGCACAGGAGGCTTAGTGCGTGGTGCCGGAACTGGAGGCACCGAACTGGATACACTCACTACAGGGAGAGTGCGTGGAGGAGGAACAGGGCTCAGGAGACGCACTGGTAGCCTAGTGCGTAGTGTAGGCACTGTAGGTACTAGGCTGGGGCGGGGAGGTGGCGCCGGAAATACCGGACCGTGGAGGCGTACTGGCTCTCTTGAGCATTGAGCCTGCCCAACCTTACCTGGTTGAATGCTCCCAGTCGCCCGACCAGTGCGGGGAGGTGGAATAACCCGCACTGGGCTATGCACTCGTACAGGAGACACCGTGCGCTCTACTGCGTAACACGGCACCTGCCCGTACTCCCGCTCTCCACGGTAAGCCTGGGAAGTGGGCGCAGGTCTCCTACCTGCCCTTGGCCCACTACCTCTTAGTCCCCCCCCCCAATAAATTTTTGGGTGTTACTCACGGGCTTTTTGGGCTTCCGTGCCAGACGCGTTCCCTCATAACTCCGGTTCCTCTCTCCGGTAGCCTCTGCTCTCCTCAGTGCCTCCAGCTGTTCCCATGGGAGGCGATCCCTACCAGCCAGGATCTCCTCCCATGTGTAGCAACCTTTCCCGTCCAATATATCGTCCCAAGTCCATTCCTCCTTCTTTTCCTGTCCCTTACTCCATTTACTCCGCTGCTTGGCTCTGGATTGGTGGGTGATTCTGTAACGGTGGTCCTCCTCCTCTTCGACCGAAAAGGAGGAGTATTGAGGGAACCAAGGCGCAGCGAAGTTTGAACACATATTTATTTAACAAAGACACGAACTTGTATAAACTAACAAAACAACAAAACGGTGAAGACAGACCTATACGACGAACTTACATAAAACAAGAAGAACGCACGAATAGGACAATTAGACTACACAAACCGAACAAACCGTAACAGTCCCGTATGGTGCAAACAATTACACAGACACGGAAGACAATCACCCACAACGAACACTGTGACAACGCCTACCTAAATATGACTCTTAATTAGAGGAACGCCAAACACCTGCCTCTAATTAAGAGCCATACCAGGCAACCCAAAACCAACACAGAAACAGAAAACATAGAATGCCCACCCAACCTCACGTCCTGACCAACTAACACACATAACAAACTAACATAAATAGGTCAGGAACGTGACACAGGAGGTGAAATGCAAAACTGACCTTGGATCATTAACTCTGGGACTACTGCATCTCTGTCTGTATTTCAATGTAAAGCATCTCTTTATTAATACTTCCTGTATAATATAAACTGACCTTGGATCATTAACTCTGGCACTACTGCATCTATCTGTATTTCAATGTAAAGCATCTCTTTAATAATACTTCCTGTATAATATAAACTGACCTGGGATCATTAACTCTGAGACTACTGCATCTCTATCTGTATTTCAATGTAAAGCATCTCTTTAATAATACTTCCTGTATAATATAAACTGATCTTGGATCATTAACTCTGGGACTACTACATCTATCTGTATTTCAATGTAAAGCATCTCTTTAATAATACTCCCATTTGACCTGACCAAGTGACCCCTCACCTCTGATCATGATGTGCCCTCTATGTAGCCAGTTCAGATCCAGGAGGGGTTCACCGACACAGCTGATATAACCTAGAGGATTTAGGGAAAAGAGGAGGGATGAAGTGAAGGAGAAAGAATGTTATTGAGAAAATAAGGTAGTTAAAGTGACAGTGTTCAACAGGAATCTGTTTGTGGCCTCACCTGGTGTCCACACCACACTAAGTGGCTGCAGAGTACTTTATGCTGAAAAACATGAACGGACCCATGAGGACAAACAATATAGCGTAGTTACAGAAATAAATAAGTGTCTTACTATTCTCAATGGTTGGTCCTCTTGCCTATTCTTTGAAGGTGGAAGGAGCCACAGTTATACACCTGAGCCTGCTTACTGCACAACACAATCCATCAAGCAGATTGATACATGAGTGTGTAGGTGTGCGTTATAGGGTGACTAATTGTTCCACATTTTTTCAATATGGGGGATTTAAAACAGCCTGTTTTGTTTTTGTACAGACATCACACCCTTACCTAAACAGCACCCTCACCTGAGAAGTAGAAACCAAAGGGAGAGAAATTGAATTGAATAACTGCAGTTGACATAGCTAAGTAAATGGAAGAATACTCTTATTGCAATGTGAATGGGCTCTTATTAAAAGAGCCTTTGGTTGTGCATAGTGTAGTCTATGGTGTTGCCAGGGAACAGCACCCTCTTTGAAGAAGTAGGAGGTGAAGATCTCCTGTACACGGATTGTCTCTTGCTGCGTTGTTGGACCCCATCTTTGAAACATCCTGCAGAGCAGCAGACTCCTCCTCTGGGACACGGCGGCGAGCTGCAGATCCCCTCCTGGTCCTCGTGTCCATCCTCATGAAGTTACGCAGGACACAGGTAGCCTTCACACACCTGAATTTCTCCAGGAGGCAGTCCCAGATGACCCTGGTCACCCAACCTTGCAGTGCCCTACACGTTAACTGTAGACAATCGTTTTGAAGGAATCTCAAGTTACAAGGTATCTGTAGGAATATGGAAGACAATGTCATTATTAGACTGTTACATCACCAGCTCATTGTGGATTACTAAAGTATAATATCCCTGATACCAAATCATAATAACATTGGATTGATAGATGCATGGGCACACATATGTACATGTGTAGCATGTGACAATACCAGGATCATATCAAGGATAGCATCACAAATGAATACATAAATACCACTTCAAGCTTGATGATGAATTGATCATTTGAATCAGCTGTTCAGTGCGAAGGCAAAAACAACTATGTTCCTCTCTTTGAGTCCCCAGGACTGAGAACCACTGCTCTTCATTGGGACCTATTCATATGTTGACTGGCTTTCATAGTGCTCTTTATCTGAGGACAGAAAACCTCATAAGAAACAGACTTCATTACAGTCAAATTACACCACACTGAATATTATGTTACTATTATCTCCATCCTCACTTCTAGGGACTGGAACTACACAAAAGTACCTGCCCTATAGCCTCCTCTCTCACTGACAGTTGGGGCTGCTATCCTTTCAGCCTCCATGGCTGTTAGCTAGCTACCTACAAATTCATTTGGAGTTTGTTTTTTACAGTGATAAATACATCAAGATAGCTAGCTAATATGAAGTTAGGTAGCTGATGATATTTAATTCACTTAGCTAGCTATCTATACAGAATGTGAAGTTGGCAGCTCATTTGAGTTAGCCTGCACTGTAATTGGCTAATAATACATTGTTTAAAAAAAAAAAAAAAAAATCATTTTCAGTCTATTTACTTACTTACTTGAATAGGTTCTCCCAGCCATGTGGACAATTGGAAACAGGGCAGCAAAGTTTGTCACCAGAGCGTTTTCGAGGATATTACTATTGAACTATGTACCCATTAAATAACCAGACCTTCATACAAACTTGCTCTGCTGAATTCTTGACTGAGTCACAATGGGCGGCCTAAGCGGCATCTAGTCCATCTGCTGACGACGCAGTTGAGTAAAATGTATATTTTATTTTCAGACAACAAGTTAAAGTGTAGGAAGCATGAGTTTTTACTCACCAGTGTAACAAAACAGTGTGGCTAAAGACTTAGTAACTTAGTTGTAGCCACGATTTGGTTACCTATAAGTACAAACATTTCTGTTTCTGTTGTAAATTAAATTTTATAAATTTAAATTTTAAATGTTTTCTTTACTCAAGTATGACAATTGGGTACTTTTTCCATCACTGTATTTATATAACGATTCCTTGCGTCAAGAAGCCATTCCTCTGGGTAACCCTGCTGTCTGAAACGCACATACAGCCATTCCTCTGGGTAACCCCGCTGTCTGAAACTCTCATCCAGCCATTCCTCTGGGTAACCCCGCTGTCTGAAACGCTCATCCAGCCATTCCTCTGGGTAACCCCGCTGTCTGAAACGCTCCTCCAGCCATTCCTCTGGGTAACCCCGCTGTCTGAAACTCTCATCCAGCCATTCCTCTGGGTAACCCCGCTGTCTGAAACTCTCATCCAGCCATTCCTCTGGGTAACCCCGCTGTCTGAAACACTCATCCAGACAGTCGGCTTGTTTGTCATAGTCACTCTGTGTACTACAAATCCTGTGTATGCAACTTTATTGGCTGATGGGGAGGCTCTTTTTTAGGGGTGTGGGTTGGAAGCTGTCTCCGTGTAACAGGGAATTCATGTCCGTCGGCTTCCTGTATAGGTCTGTGCTAAAGCCACTCTTCTCCCTCTAAATCAAAATGCCCAGATAACTTGTTTCATGCACATCAAAGGTGAGGGTGAATTTCAGATGTTCACTGCTTGTATTGATGAAGGAGTGGAATCGATGAAGTTCCTCTGCTGTGACCTGGAATAGAAGGAACACGTCATCAATGAAGCCATTTTCAGAGCCTGATGAGGTGCTAGAATGGATTGTTAGGGCTGACAATCACGTTCTTCTCTAACCCCACATACAGATTGGCATAATTAGATGCAATTTTTTAAACTACAATGACCATAATGCACTGCGTGTCTACTTGTCATGTCTGTTTATTTTACACCTGCTATGTAAGAGACAGAAGAATGCACGATGGTCAATGCTATCCGGGATCCTTGGGACATCCCTACTCTAAACCCTAACCCCTACCTTAACCATTTTAAATGTCAACTTCAATGGGCTAGGGACGTCCCAAGGATGTATCTCTACCTGAAAATACATGATCTAAGTGATTGATCGTTGGTATTCAGCAGTCATAAAGCCTTATTTACTTTAATGAACTACTTAAATAGTGATTTTGTCAGACAGCATAGACAGCAGCTCTACACTTTATTGACTGACTGATCCATTCATCCTTCCATCCCTCCTCAGCCTTCCTCTTCTCTGAAGACCCAGTGAGGGTGGAGCTCAGTCAGAGAGCTGTTGAGGGACTGGTTAGGAAGACCACTTCTACAGCCAGAGAGGTGAGAGGTCACACATGGTTTAGATGGTAAATATTTATGTCCCCTTAGTGGTTCATCACGTCAGCAAAAGGGAATACGTTCCATCATCTATGTTAATTTACATTAGTGCAAATTGTCCCCTGATATTGGTGTAATTTCTCACCCCTTTTGGCTGTATAAAAGTTAATTTCCCCTCAGGCACACACATTTGTTCTTTGTTATTACCCGGCCACTGCCTGTTCAGCCCGCTATCATCCGGAAGTCGAGGTCAGGACAGGTGCATCAAAGCTGAGACCAAGAGACAGAATCTGTTTTTCAATCTCAAGGCCATCAGACTGTTAAATAGCCATCACTAACACAGAGAGGCTGCTGCCTACATACACAGACTTGAAATCATTGGCCACTTTAAGGAATGCAACACTAGTCACTTTAATAATGTTTACATATCTGGCATTACTCATCTCATATGTATATACTGTATTCTATCCTATTCTACTGTATCTTAGTCCATGTATTACTCATCTCATATGCATATACTGTATTCTATCCTATTCTACTGTATCTTAGTCTATGCCGCTCTGACATCACTCATCCAAATATTTATATATTCTTAATTCCATTCCTTTAGATTGCGTGATTGTTAGATATTACTGGACTGTTGGAGCTAGAAACACAAGCATTTTGCTACACCCACAATAACATCTGCTAAACAAGTGTATGTGACAAATAAAATGTGATTTGATGTATAGAGGTCTGGTGTTGGAGATCATTCCCACACTTCGTGGATCTCCTGCATGTATTTTCTGATGTTTAATCAGACCACTTGAATGAGAGTATCTCCTGTCACATTGCTCTCAGCTATATGACTGCTCTCCTGTGTGTGCTCTCTGGTGTGATACCAGGTTGCTTGACTGAGTAAAACTCTTCCCACACTGATTACAGCTATAAGGCTTCTCTCCTGTGTGTGTGTTCTCTGGTGTCTATCCAGGTTGTTTGACTGAGAAAAACTCCTGCCACATTGCTTACAGCTATATGACTGCTCTCCTGTGTGTGTTCTCTGGTGTGATACCAGGTTGTTTGACTTAGTAAAACTCTTGCCACACTGATCACAACTATAAGGTTTCTCTCCTGTGTGTACTCGCTGGTGTATTTTAAGTTTTGATGAAGATTTGCAATGTTTCCCGCAGTCAGAGCAGCAGATAGATTTCTTCCCTGTGGGTTTCTGCTGGTGTTTCTTGAGGAGTTCTGATCTGGAGAGACTCTTCTCTGCCTCGTCAGCATCATGATTTTGTTGAGACTCCCCAGAGGATCCACAATAGTCCGGTCTCTCTCCTGTGTGAATGACAACGTCAGACAGACGGTTAAAGGCCCACAACAGCAGAAATCCACTGTTTATTTGAGGTAAAAGGTGATGCCCAGAGGGTACCCATGAAGTTGTACAACAATTGACATCTGTTGAATTATTTGACAATTGTCTTAAGACAGTCAATTGAGCAACAATAGTCATATTTTGTCTTGTTTTCACATTAGTAGTAACATGGATGATTGTAGACTAGAAATAAGTTAAAGTTGTTGAAACTCTAAGCAGTGTGCCAGATGACTTTTGGTCTCCAATATAGACCCCTTTCTGTGTTTGTTAAAATTGTGGCACAAGGGCAATTTGGTTGTAGAAACTCCTCCATGCTAATGAGGAAACCCCTTCTAGCACCAGGGTCAGCGCACTCTCAAGTGTTGTTTTTTGCCATTATTGTTAGCCTGCCACACACACACTATACAATACATTCATTAAACATAAGTTTGTCACAACCCGGCTGGTGGAAATTGACAGAGGACCAGGACACAAATAATAACATAAATCAATAATTTTGCTCTTTATTTAACCATCTTACAAATAAAACCTTCTTTGTTCATTGAAAATTGTGAATAATTCACCACAGGTTAATGAGAAGGGTGGGCTTGAAAGGATGCACATAACTCTGCAATGTTGGGTTGTATTGGAGAGTCTCAGTCTTAAATCATTTTCCACACACAGTCTGTGCCTGTATTTAGTTTCATGCTAGTGAGGGCCGAGAATCCACTCTCACATAGGTACGTAGTTGCAAAGGGCATCAGTGTCTTAAATATGGCTGCAATCCCGGTAATGGGATCGATATGACAACAGCCAGTGAAAGTGCAGGGCGCCAAATTCAAACAACAGAAATCTCATAATTAAAATTCCTCAAACATACATGTGTCTTATACCATTTTAAAGGTAATCTTGTTGTTCATCCCACCAAAGTGTCCGATGGCAAATAGGCTTTTCAGCAAAAGCACCACAAACGATTATGTTAGGTCACCACCAACTCAAAGAAAAATTCAGCCATTTTTCCAACCAAAGAGAGGAGCCACAAATAGCACAAAGAGATAAAATGAATCACTAACCTTTGATGATCTTCATCAGATGACACTCATAGAACTTCATGTTACACAATACATGCATGTTTTGTTTGATAAAGTTCATATTTATATAAAAAAATCTGAGTTTACATTGGCGCGTTACATTCACTAGTTCCAAAAACATAAAGTGATTTTGCATAGCCACATCGTTTCAACAGAAATACTCATCATAAATGTAGATGATAATACAAGTTATACACATGGAATTATAGATATACCTCTCCTTAATGCAACCGCTGTGTCAGATTTCAAAAAAACTTTACGGAAAAAGCAAACAATGCAATAATCTGAGACGGCGCTCAGAACAATAGCCAAATTAGCCGCCATGTTGGAGTCAACAGATGATGAACTTCATCAGAATGCAGTCCTAGGAATCCCAGGTCCACAATAAATGCTTGATTTGTTCGATAATGTCTGTTATTTATGTCCAATTAGCTACTTTGGTTAGCGCGTTTGGTAAACAATTCCAAAGTCACAAAGCGCGTCCACTATAACGTGACGAAATGTCCAAAAGTTCCGTAACAGTCAGTAGAAACATGTCAAACGATGTACTGAATCAATCTTTAGAATGTTGTTAACATACATCTTGAATAACGTTCCAACCGGAGAATTACATTGACTTCAGTTGAGCGATGGAACGGAGCTGCCTCTCACATGAACGTGCGTGGTCACCTCATGGCAGTGGTGAATCATTCCTGTCTCCTTCGGCCCCCCTTCACATTAGAGTCATCAGACAAAGTTCTATTGACATCTAGTGGAAGCCGTATGAAGTGAAAACTCATCCATATCTCGCTGTAATTTCAATGGGAGCTTGGTTGAAAATCTAGCAGCCTCAGAAAAAATCCAAACAGGAAGTGGAACTTCTCAGGTTTTTGCCTGCCATATGAGTTCTGTTATACTCACAGACATACTTGAAACAGTTTTAGAAACTTCAGAGTGTTTTCTATCCAATACTACTACTATTAATAATAATAATATGCATATATTAGCAACTATGACTGAGGAGCAGGCCGTTTACTCTGGGCACCTCTGTGCACCTTTCATCCAAGCTACTCAATACTGCCTCTGCAGCCATAAGAAGTTAACAGTGCGATTTGCCAAGGCAGGATACTCTGAGTGCAGCCCAATCCTTCTGATTAAATAACATTTTCACAGAACCGCTTGTTGCAATTTTGATGAGGTTTTCTTGTTAAGATATCGGTAAGTGGACTGGCGGCAGGGCATGAAAGGGATAACGAATCCAGTTGTTTGTGTCATCCGTTTCGGGAAAGTACCTGCGTAATTGCGCACCCAACTCAGGTGCTTCGCTATATCACATTTGACATAGTCAGTAAGCTTGAGTTCATTTGCACACAAGAAATCATACAATGATGGAAAGACCTGTGTGTTGTCCTTGGTAATGCAGACAGAGAACAGCTCCTACTTTCTTAAATCATAGCCTCAATTTTGTCCCGCACATTGAATATAGTTGCGGAGAGTCCCTGTAATCCTAGATTCAGATCCTTCAGGCGAGAAAAAACATCACCCAGATAGGCCAGTCGTGTGAGAAACCCGTCATCATGCAAGCGGCCAGACAAGTGAAAATTATGGTCAGTAAAGAAAACGTTAAGCTCGTCTCTCAATAAAAAAAAAAAAGGTGTCTATACTTTGCCCCTTGATAACCATCGCACACCTGTATGTTCTAAAAGCGTTAGATGGTTGCTGCTCATATCATTGCATAGTGCAGAAAATACACGAGAGTTCAGGGGCCTTGCTTTAACAAAGTTAACCATTTTCACTGTAGTGTCCAAAACGTTTTCCAAACTGTCAGGCATTCCCTTGGCAGCAAGAGCCTGTCGGTAGATGCTGCAGTGTACCTAAGTGGCGTCTGGGGCAACTGCTTGCACGCACGTTACCACTCTACTATGTCTCCCTGCGCCATCAGTACAGAAACCAACATGAGCAGGAGCTACGTTTGGCTACATATATTAGTGGAATTCCCGCGAGAGATCAACGGTTAATGTGATTGGAAGTTAATTATTTGACTAAGCTACCTGTATTTGACATTGTGTTGCTTTTTCGCTAAACACTAGATGGTTTAATTCTATTTTTGGCAATGAAATGAGGCTACTCAGGTGAGAAAAAAACCTCACCCAAATGTATAGCCCCATTGGAAAATATAAATTGACTGTTTGAAAATGTGAAGAAAATGTATTATTTGTACATTTTTAAAAATGTGAATCACATTATTACTTGGTGTACCCCTGACGGCATACTCCAGTTTGGGAATACCTGCCATAGACCTACCGTAGGACCCATAACGTCACCTAACAACAACATAGACCTACTGTAGGACCCATAACTTCACCTAACAACAACATAGACCTACTGTAGGACCCATAACTTCACCTAACAACAACATAGACCTACTGTAGGACCCATAACAACAACATAGACCTACTGTAGGACCCATAACTTCATCTAATAACAACATATACCTACTGTAGGATCCATAACTTCACCTAACAATAACATAGACCTAATGTAGGACCCATAACTTCACCTAACAAGAACATAGACCTAGAACTATAAATCATTTAATATTTCAGGTGAAACATGGAAACTAAAATCTCTTTGTCATGACATTTCATAACCTGATCACCAGATAATTTTGTGAATAATCCCACTAGGCTACTCTGTAATGTGTTGTCATTCTAAATGTTCTGAATAAAGGAAAATAGCTGTGTGTGTTGTACAATAGCCTATCCATCAAGGAACAGTTCTCTACACATTATGAGCTAAGTATCTCTGTGTCCAAACAGACTAACGAGACCCTACTGTAAAACAACCAGACAATAACACATTATAAACATTCATTTGTTAGGGATGTTGGATCCAACGTGGAGCACGGCATAACTGTCTTTACCGGTGTAATGACCGAAGAAGCACTTTGGTTGTTGCATGTTGTGATGTTTGTCATGTGACTGTCATTTAGAAAATGATTTCCTGGATCAGCTGATGATAGTTGAACATGTGACTGTAACTAAACAGCTACAGTATTAAGTATTATGTGTAATTATTGAAGAACCGCGTTAATGACCGTATCAATTTGGGTGTTGTGAATCAACTTAAGGTGACTCTCGGTTAGAACCATTGTATTTAGCAAACTCTGAAATTATTTCGGATTTCTGTGCACATAAACTGTTTTCACAGCGTAACATAAGGAGCCACTAAATGATACGTAGTTCGAGTGCATTTTTTAAACTTAGACTTGCACTGTTGGTTAGAGCCTGTAAGTCAGCATTTCACTGTAAGGTCTACTACACCTGTTGTATTTGGCGCACGTGACAATTACATTTTGATTTGATAGAAGGAGGACTAGTCTACCTGTCCTGCATGCAAATGTAGGCCTATAAATGTGCCAATTTGGGGATGTCTGATAGTATTTCTGATTGTCTTAACGCACCACCACTAATGAGCTGTGGAGCTTCTCAAAGTAATTTTTTCTTCTTCACCTCACACAGCAAGTAAACAAAGTCTAATCAAAATCAATTGCGAATGAGAATAGTTCCTCAAAGTATTTTCGTAAAATATTTCCAGCTCTCACCCTTTCGATAACCACTCAGCATAAAAGGGAAAGATGTAATGCTCTGATCCAGTGGAAATGTTATAAAATATCTGATTACTTCTTATTCTTTGCACAAATAGCCAACAGCTGTGTCTGTCCCGAACTCACTGGCGCGGGAAACTGAGGGCCAAGAATATTTTATACCATGTTGCAAGCTTGCTATCTCGAGTTTTGGGCCAACCCAGTTGATACAATGTTTCAAGTTTGTTGTAGACATGCCATGTGCAGCAAATGTGAATTATTGGATATTTATTTTTATCAGGATATTTTCTACCTGCAGGCTGTGATGTTTTTATCTGTTGGCTTTATGTAGACTATTTGTACATAGTTGGCAATGGTAATAAAAATTACTTTTAGATCAGAAAAAATCAGAACTGGCACCAGATCAGTAGAAATGGTCAGATAAATTAGCACCAAATGGAAAAGGTTGCTGACTGCTGGTGTAGTCGATTACCAGAAACTATAGGAGCATAACGACTGCTGGTGTAGTCTATTACCAGAAACGATAGGAGCATAACGACTGCTGGTGTAGCCTATTACCAGAAACTATAGGAGCATAACGACTGCTGGTGTAGTCTATTACCAGAAACGATAGGAGCATAACGACTGCTGGTGTAGTCTATTACCAGAAACTATAGGAGCATAACGACTGCTGGTGTAGCCTATTACCAGAAACTATAGGAGTATAACGACTGCTGGTGTAGCCTATTACCAGAAACTATAGGAGCATAACGACTGCTGGTGTAGTCTATTACCAGAAACTATAGGAACATAACGACTGCTGGTGTAGCCTATTACCAGAAACTATAGGAGTATAACGACTGCTGGTGTAGCCTATTACCAGAAACTATAGGAGTATAACGACTGCTGGTGTAGTCTATTACCAGAAACAATAAGAGCATAACGACTGCTGGTGTAGCCTATTACCAGAAACTATAGGCGCATAACGACTGCTGGTGTAGCCTATTACCAGCAACTATAAGAGCATAACGACTGCTGGTGAAGCCTATTACCAGAAACGATAAGAGCATAACGACTGCTGGTGTAGCCTATTACCAGAAACTATGGGAGCATAACGACTGCTGGTGTAGTCTATTACCAGAAACTATAGGAGCATAACGACTGCTGGTGTAGCCTATTACCAGAAACTATAGGAGCATAACGACTGCTGGTGTAGTCTATTACCAGAAACTATAGGAGCATAACGACTGCTGGTGTAGCCTATTACCAGAAACTATAGGAGTATAATGACTGCTGGTGTAGTCTATTACCAGAAATGATAGGAGCATAACGACTGCTGGTGTAGCCTATTACCAGAAACTATAGGAGCATAACGACTGCTGGTGTAGTCTATTACCAGAAACTATAGGAGCATAACGACTGCTGGTGTAGCCTATTATCAGAAACTTTAGGAGCATAACATCAGAATTTACGAAGGCAAGCAGCAGTGGGAGGAGTAGGCGAAGGAAGATGTTTTTCTGATGGTTAGGCTCTTGTTTCAGAGGGGTGTCATCAATAGCCCATAATGACAAAGTGAAAACAGGTAAAAAAAAACATAAATACCTTATTTACATAAGTATTCAGACCCTTTTCCATGAGACTCAAAATTGCTTTCAGGTGCATCTTGTTTCCATTAATAATTCTTGAGATGTATCTACAACTTGTTCGTAGTCCACCTGTGGTAAATTCAATTGATTGGATATGATTTGGTAGGCACACACACACCTGTCTATATATGGTCCCACAGTTGACAGTGCATGTCAGAGCAAAAACCAAGCCATGAGGTCGAAGGAACTGTCCGTAGAGCTCCAAGACAGGATTATGTCGAGGCACAGATCTGGGGAAGGGTACCAAAGAAATTCTGCAGCATTGAAGGTCCCCAAGAACACAGTGACCTCCATCATATTTAAATGGAATACTCTTCCCTAGAGCTGGTCACCCGGCCAAACTGAGCGATTGGGGGAGAAGGGCCTTGGTCAGGGAGGTGAACAAAAACCTGATGGTCACTCTGACAGAGCTCCAGAGTTCATCTGTGGAGATGGGAGAACCTTCCAGAAGGACAACCATCCCTGCAGCACTCCACCAACCAGACCTTTATGGTAGAGTGGCCAGATGGAAGCCACTCCTCAGTAAAAGGCACATGACATCCTGCTTGGAGTTTGACAAAAGGCACCTTAAGGACTCTAAAACCATGAGAAACAAGATTCTCTGGCTTGATGAAACCAAGATTGAACTCAATGGCCTGAACGCCAAGAGTCACGTCTGGAGGAAACCTGGCACCATCCCCACAGTGAAGCATGGTGGTGGCAGCATCATGCTGTGGGGATTGTTTTTCAGCAGCAGGGACTGGGAGACTAGTCAGGATCAAGGGAAATATTAACGGAGAAAAGTGCAGAGAGATCCTTGATGAAAGACCTGATCCAGAGCGCTCAGGACCTCAGGCTGGGGCAAAGGTTCACCGTCCAACAGGACAACGACCTTAAGCACACAACCAAGACAACACAGGAGTCGCTTCGGGACAAGTCTCTGAATGTCCTTGAGTGGCCCAGCCAGAGCCCGGACTTGAGCCTGATCTAACATCTCTGGAGAGACGTGAAAATAGCTGTGCAGTGATGTTCCCCATCCAACTTGACAGAGCTAGAGAGGACCTGCAGAGAAGGATGGGAGAAACTCCCCAAGTGTAGGAGTGCCAAATAAATTAGCTAAATGAAAGGGGGAAAAAATAATTGAATCAATTTTAGAATAAGGCTTTAAACAAAATGTGGACAAAGTCAAGGGGTCTGACTACTTTCCGAATGCACTGTATACAGCAACACCTCCCCCATAAGCATTCCTGTCTTTTCTGTAGATGTTATATCCCTGTATTGCTACTGCTGTATGAAAGGAATTATCTCAATGAGTTTCAGAGATGAACAGTACTGTGCATTCCAAATTCAATAGGCAGGCAAGTAAACAAAAACGTTTTCAAATAAAAACTATTCCAGAAAATGTCAAAGCGTATATAACGCCGTCCAAGAGACTGTCGACCAATCACGTTCACATTGTCATGCTGTGACACGCAGTTCCTAAGGTAATTCTCACAAAAATCCCAATGTTCTTTTCTTTAAGCTGTTAATACGAATCGAAAGTAGTTTCCAATATCCTCATTTCTTAAAGTATTTCTGGTGATCGCAACTGATAGTGATACACAAGCTAGGTCTATTTGAAACATTGCCATTCCATGGCAGCATTTACCAGCCACAGGTTCAGAATTTTAAAACCACATAAAAAATTATTTCAAACACAATTATATTTTTGCCCAAAGTTAAGACATAAATTATTCAAACTGAACATAATTCATGCTGGTTATTATTTTAGGCTATTTTAGTTTTGGAGTCAAAGATAGTTTTGGAATATGTTTCACTTTTCAAACAGGTTTGTTATTTTATTTCAGTTTACTAAATAGTTGTCCCCTAATTACTTTTTCTATAATAAGCATGGAGGTTTGCCGTATCAACCAGTCATAGGTACTGATGATAAAGCACCTCGTAACCTAGCTGGGAATGGGACAGACGGAACCGATCTGTGGTAACAGACAGGGGCCATTTGTAATCAAATCCAATTCCCAGGAATGGGGTTCATATGAACCACAGAGACTGTGTGTGGGATAATAACATGGCCCTGTCCAACCCTGCTTGTTCCCTCGACTCCGCTACCAACCACCAATCTCCAACAGGGCCCTTAACCCGTATCACTAGACACCTCATAGTGAGCTTCAGGTAGGAATCAGCAATGAATCCCAATAATGAGACACCTCTGGGGAGCGGTGTCAGGGAAATAAAAAAAAAATATATATAGTTTTTTATGACAAACCGTTTTTTACAAATCCGTCAAGACACCAACTTAGACTTTACCGAGAAATGCTTTAATTACAAGCCCTTAACCAACAGTGCAGTTAGTTGAAGAAGGAAACGTTTACCAAGTAGACTAAAATAAAAAGTAATAATAAAAAGTAACACAATGAGAATAACGAGGTTATATACAGGGGGCACCGGTACCGAGTCAGTGTGCGGGGGTACAGGCTAGTTGAGGTAATCTGTACATGAAGGTCGGGGCGTAGTGACTATGCATAGGTAACAAACAACCAGCGAGTAGCAGCAGTGCACAAAAGGGAGGAGGGTGGGGGGTAGGGGGGTCAATGTAAATTGTCCGGTGGTGATTTTATTAATTGTTCAGCAGTCTTATGGCTTGGGGGTA
This sequence comes from Salvelinus fontinalis, assembly GCF_029448725.1. Classification (NCBI taxonomy): domain Eukaryota; kingdom Metazoa; phylum Chordata; class Actinopteri; order Salmoniformes; family Salmonidae; genus Salvelinus; species Salvelinus fontinalis. The sequence continues at coordinate 26,518,550 of NC_074704.1, read as the reverse complement.
GAAGCTGTTGAGGAGGCTTTTGGTCCTAGACGTGGCGCTCCGGTACCGCTTGCCGTGCGTTAGCAGAGAAAACAGTCTATGTGACTGGAGTCTCTGACAATTTTGTGGGCTTTCCTCTGACACGCCTATTATATAGGTCCTGGATGGCAGGAAGCTTGGCCACAATGATGTACTGGGCCGTTCGCACTACCCTCTGTAGCGTCTTACGGTCAAATGCCGAGCAGTTGCCATACCAGGCGGTGATGCAACCGGTCAGGATGCTCTCGGTATTACCTTTTGAGGATCTGGGGACCCATGCCAAATCATTTCAGTCTCCTGAGGGGGAAAAGGTTTTGTTGTGCCCTCTTCATGACTGTCTTGGTATATACCAACGTGGGTGAATAAAAGATGAACTGAGGTCCACACTCCAGTCCAGTTGATGGTGGTAATGCAGCTTAAAGTTGGTTGCCAACCGCCATAAAAAGTCCAAAGAAGAAAAAGAAGCCTGAAGGAAGGTGAAATTACGAGAAACAAATTTGGTTTACCGTTTGGGGCGTCGCGACTGGTTACTTATTTTGATGTGATATGAAAGTTTTGTGTGAAATTATTTTGATGTGATATGAAAGTACAGCGATTTATGTTTCTAGAAATGTATCGCAATTGAGAATCGATTCACATTTAGATGGAATATTTGACTATTTTAGCTGCCAGAGCCAGTCTACCTCTGAAAATAACATACAGTCCTTGGACCTTGAGGAGTAGCGGAGGCAGCAATTAGCAGTAGAAACAATCGTTTCGGTAAAAAGCTGAGGGATGGGGCTGGAGAAATGCAACCATCCATGATATCGACATGATAGTTTTAACCATGCTTTGAGGATATACAGTGTTTGTTTATATTTACTGACAAACATTGGAGTAAAAAAAAGCTCATATTTTGGGTTCTGATGGGGTACGACAGACAACTGCTGATTGCCCTTTTAAAGAGTACATCTTGGGCTAAGATAATAGGAGATATTGAGGACTACAGTATTTCAGGTATTGTCATCGGATGCATTTGATCAATTGTTAACGTTTTGTTGATGGTCCACTCTTGATGTTCTATACACGTTAGTGTAGCTTTAGCCATTCCTACAGAACAACATTAAAGTGTAGAACCCCTTTACTGCATATTGGTTCAACGACTGCAGAGATGGTACTTACTGGTGTTAAACAGATCTCCAACCTCCTCCTCTTCCTCCAATGTGACAGTCATCTCCCCCTCCTCTTCTTTCACTCCAAAAACTGCATCCTCCTCTTTCTCTCCTCCTCTTCTTTTACTGTAACATCCTCCTCCTCTTTCACTCTGAACGCATCTTCCTCTTCTTTCACTGTAACGTCTTTCTCTTCTTCTTTCACGGTAACAGCCTCACCATCTACTTGTTTTTGTATTGTAACAGCCTTCTCTTCGTGCTCCTCTTTCACGAAAGCTTCTTTCTCCGTCCAGCAGACCACCTCTTCTTTAGCAGGAGGAGAGTAGCTTAGTGAACTCATGGTCGGAGATGTTAGCTAGCTAGCATTAGTGACTAGCCTAGTTCTAAGCTAACTTAGCAAACCAGCTAGCTGACAAACAACGTAAATATATAATTAAATGGGCCAACAAGTACATACGACAGAAGTGTGTTTAATACACAGCGACTAATATACACCAAAACATTGTAAAGAGCGTGAATGTTGTAGCTATGTTTGCTCGAACGCTACCGAGGTGTCTGACTAGCTGTTGTTGTTGAAGAAGCGCCACGTCCACTAGATTATACGTCACACTGGCAGCATCGCCTGAACCTAAAAGAAGCAAATCGCCATCTGCTGGCTGGAGTGGGCAACGCAGTTGAGGAACCAAACGTTTATTTTTAATATATTTAATAAAAGTTTATTATTATATTAAGTCGTTCAAAGTGAAGCGTGTGTTGATTGATTCGTGTTTAATGAGTGAGAATTTAAAACAAACTTTACACACCACTACATATTTGCATTGATCCACACTTCTGACATGGATCATTTTGACCCCAGATGCATATATTTTATCATAGCCAAAATGTGGTTTATTCAATTCTTCCAATTTTTCATGACTTTGTCAATCAACTTATTCTTAATAAATATAAATCATGGTTTTGTGTTTCTGTATCAATATGGACTTTTAACAAATTCAAATCCTTTGGATTCATGTTGACCCCAACCAAAAGCACCTTTGATAAATAGGACGTTTATTTCAAATCAAAATCACATTTTATTGGTCACTTACACGTATTTAGCAGATGTTATTGCGGGTGTAGTGAAATGCTTGTGTTTCTAGCTCCGACAGTGCAGTAATATCTAACAAGTGATATCTAACAATTTCACAACATACAGTATAACCAATACACACAAATCAAAGTATTTGAATCTAAGTTTCTCTGTAGACATGATCCATCCCACCAGAGGGTGGAGGGGCACCTGTATCAGTGGTTTTGACCAGATAGACACCTGCAGACACACAGTATAGGGCCTCCCATGTACTATCTTAAGATTGGACTTTTCTATACCACGTATCACGTGACTACGTACAAAACTGCCAATGGTAGAGAACTCTGCAAAAATTTGCCAGTGAAATACAGCACATTCATTAAGTATTCAGACCCCTTCACTTTTTCCACATTTAGTGACATTACAGCCTTATTCTAAAATGTAATATTTTTTCCCCTCATCAATCTACACACAATAGCCCATAATGACAACCCCAAAACAGGTTTAGACATTTTTGCAAATGTATTTACTTAAGTATTCAGACCCTTTGCTATGAGACTCGAAATTGAGCTCAGATGTATCCTGATTCCATTGATCATCCTTGAGATGTTTCTCCAGCTTGATTGGAGTCCACTTGTGGTAAATTCAATTGATTAGACATGATTTGGAGAGGCACACACCTGTCTATATAAAGTCTCACAGTTTACAATGCATGTCAGAGCAAAAACCAAGCCATGAGGTCAAAAGAATTCGAGGCACAGATCTGGGGAAAGGTACCAAATAATGTCTTCAGCGTTGAAGGTCCCCAAGAACACAGTGGCCTCCATCATTCAAGTTTGGAACCACCAAGACTCTTACTAGAGCTGGCCGCCTGGCCAAACTGAGAAATCGGGGGAGAAGGGCCTTGGTCAGGGAGGTGAACAAGAACCCGATGTTCACTCTGACAGAGCTCCAGAGTTCCTCTGTGGAGATGTGTCACGCCCTGTGTAACAGTATAACTTTAGTACCGTCCCCTCGCCCCGACACGGGCGCGAACCAGGGACCCTCTGCACACATCAACAACAGTCACCCACGTATCGTCGTTACCCATCGCTCCACAAAAGCCGCGGCCCTTGCAGAGCAAGGGGCAACACTACATCTAGGTTTTCAGAGCAAGTGACGTAACTGATTGAAACGCTACTAGCGCTTACCCGCTAACTAGTTAGCCATTTCACATCCGTTACACTCACCCCCCCTTTCAACCTCCTCCTTTTCCGCAGCAACCAGTGATCCGGGTCACGGCACCAATGTAACAGTATAACTTTAGTACCGTCCCCTCGCCCCGACACGGGCGCGAACCAGGGACCCTCTGCACACATCAACAACAGTCACCCACGAAGCGTCGTTACCCATCGCTCCACAAAAGCCGCGGCCCTTGCAGAGCAAGGGGCAACACTACATCTAGGTTTTCAGAGCAAGTGACGTAACTGATTGAAACGCTACTAGCACGTACCCGCTAACTAGCTAGCCATTTCACATCCCTTACACCTGGCCTTAGTTATCTTTGTTTTTCTTTATTATTTTAGGTCAGGGTGTGACAGGGGGGGATGTTTGTGTGTGTTTGTCTCGTCTTTGGTGGTTGTATGGTATAGGGGGTTTAGGTAGAGTAGATGGGTTTGTGTTTGAGTGTAGGTGTCTAGGTATGTCTATGGTTGCCTGAATGGTTCTCAATCAGAGACAGCTGCCATTCATTGTCTCTGATTGGGAGCCATATTTAAGGCAGCCATAGGCAGTAGGCTTTTGTGGGTAGTTGTCTATGTCTATGTTGCATGTTAGCACTTAGTCTTTCATAGCTTCACAATCGTCTGTTTGTTGTTTTGTTTTCGTTCGTTTTCGTCTTCAAATAAAAGAAGATGTATTTTTCACACGCTGCGCCTTGGTCCACCCATTGTCCTCAAGACGATCGTGACAGCCATGTTGGAGTCAACATAAGTCAGAAATAGAATTATAAATATTCACTTACCTTTGATCTTCATCAGAATGCACTCCCAGGAATCCCAGTTCCACAATAAATGTTTGATTTGTTCCATAAAGTCCATCATTTATGTCCAAATTACTCCTTTTGGTTCGCGCGTTCAGTACACAATCTAAACTCTCGCGGGCAGGTCCAGGCAAAAGTTCAGGCGAAAAGTCATATTACAGTCCTTAGAAACATGTCAAACTAAGTATAGAATCAATTTTTAGGATGTTTTTATCATAAATCTTCAATAATGTTCCAACCGGAGAATTCCTTTGTCTTCAGAAAAGCAATGGAACAGAGCTCGCTCTTACGTGAACGAGCGTCATGAGCTCAAGGCATTCTGGCAGACCTCTGACCCACTTCACAGTAGAAGCATCAAACAAGGTTCTAAAGACTGTGGACATCTAGTGGAAGCCTTAGGAAGTGCAAAATGACCCCATATACACTGAGTATTCGATAGGCCAAGAGTTGAAAACCTACAAACCTCAGATTTCCCATTTCCTGGTTTGATTTTTCTCAGGTTTTCACCTTCCATATAAGTTCTGTTATAATCACAGACATCATTCAAACAGTTTTAGAAACTTCAGAGTGTTTTCTATCCAAATATACTAATAATATGCATATATTAGCAACTGGGACTGAGTAGCAGGCAGTTTACTCTGGGCACGCTTTTTATCCAAACGTGAAAATGCTGCCCCCTATCCATAACAAGTTTTAACACATTTCAATACATTCAGGATTTCTTAGGGTCCATGTGCAATGTATATGGTTACCCTCTCCCTCCATCTCTTCTTTAACAAGCAGCCATGTTGTTGTCGTTCTGCTAGGGACCTGTTTTCAGCATATGGTTACCTCTCTCTCTCCAGTCAATAAACAGTTATCCCTCTACACCCTCTACACATGTACTGCACTGGAATTATCCCTCTACACATGTACTGTACTGGAATTATCCCTCTACACATGTACTGTACTGGAATTATCCCTCTACACATGTACTGCACTGGAATTATCCCTCTACACACGTTGTCACGATCGTCGTAACGTGAAAGAGAGGAGGACCAAGGCGCAGCGTGAAATGAACACATATTTAATTAACGAAGACGAAGAACACTTTACAAACTTAAACAAAACAACAAACCGACGAACGTGAAGCTATATAAACAATAAGTGCAGACACAGGCAACTTAGACATAGACAATCACCCACAAACTACCTAATGACTATGGTTGCCTAAATATGGCTCCCAATCAGAGACAACGATAGACAGCTGTCTGTAAATGAGAACCAATCTAGGCAACCAGAGACATACATACACCTAGACTAAACACTGCCCCATAAACATACAAAAACCCCTAGACAATACAAAACACATACATCCCCCATGTCACACCCTGACCTAACTAAAATAATAAAGAAAACAAAGATAACTAAGGCCAGGGCGTGACACATGTACTGCACTGGAATTATCCCTCTACACCCTTTATACATGTACTGTACTGGAATTATCCCTCTACACATGTACTGCACTGGAATTATCCCTTTACACATGTACTGTACTGGAATTATCCCACTACACATGTACTGTACTGGAATTATCACTCCACATGTACTGCACTGGAATTATCCCTCTACACGTACTGCACTGGAATTATCCAATTGGCTGGCAGAAACTTGCTGTTTTATTATTGGGCCATCAACGCTGGCTCAGTGATTTTTGTGATTGGTTACATTTCAGTCACATGTGCATAGGGGAGAGGTGGTGTCTGATGTCTGCAGGTCAATGCTACTGAGAAATATGATCCTTGTAATTATTCTCTGTGAATACCAGCAGTGGGAATGATTGTGAAATATTTAGTTCATTTCATGAGAGCAAAATGATAATTAATGATTTCTGAACAACCATTTTTTATTTAATGTCTATTAAGAGTATCTTATCAACTTTATTTCACTTGGTGATGTTTCATTATAGAGAACATAACATGACAATACATGACATCTAAGTAGCTGAATATGATAATGGACTAACAGTTTAACAGTCTGAAGGACACAACTCATGTTATTCTGGTTAAACAGAGAGAGACTAGTTGATTGTGGAGTGGGGATTTTTTTTACAATTAGGAAATAATATGTCATGTTTTACTCGTACCTCAGCCAGAATTGTGAATGGTTAGGAAATAATATGTCATGTTTTACTGGTACCTCAGCCAGCATTGTGAATGGTTCGGAAATAATATGTCATGTTTTACTTGTACCTCAGCCAGCATTGTGAATGGTGTCTGAGGCGGATACAAACCAGGGCAGTAAATTTTACATTTACATTTAAGTCATTTAGCAGATGCTCTTATCCAGAGCGACTTACAAGTACATACATTCATACTTTTTTTGTACTAAATCTAATACTTAGGTGTTTTTAGTCATGCATGAAAGATCTGTGTTGGTTCTGTGGTTATAAGTTACATCTCTGGCCATGCTGGCAGGGTCTGAATCAAACCAAATGTCCACCTGGTTCACTGGCAAGGTCTGAATCAAACCCAATATCCAGTGGGATTGATCTGTTTGATCCATTTGTTTGTTTCAGTTTTCAGTAGTTGAATCCTTTGACGTATTGTTGATTTCAAAATGTTTAATTTTCAACAAATGCACTGGATTGGTTGAAAAGTGATTCTAAACGTACATATCATGCACTATATTGACATAGCGGAATAATTTATATATATTTATATATATATATATACACACTGCTCAAAAAAATAAAGGGAACACTTAAACAACACAATGTAACTCCAAGACAATCACACTTCTGTGAAATCAAACTGTCCACTTAGGAAGCAACACTGATTGACAATAAATTTCACATGCTGTTGTGCAAATAGAATAGACAAAAGGTGGAAATTATAGGCAATTAGCAAGACACCCCCAATAAAGGAGTGATTCTGCAGGTGGTGACCACAGACCACTTCTCAGTTCCTATGCTTCCTGGCTGATGTTTTGGTCACTTTTGAATGCTGGCGGTGCTCTCACTCTAGTGGTAGCATGAGACGGAGTCTACAACCCACACAAGTGGCTCAGGTAGTGCAGCTCATCCAGGATGGCACATCAATGCAAGCTGTGGCAAGAAGGTTTGCTGTGTCTGTCAGCGTAGTGTCCAGAGCATGGAGGCGCTACCAGGAGACAGACCAGTACATCAGGAGACGTGGAGGAGGCCGTAGGAGGGCAACAACCCAGCAGCAGGATCGCTACCTCCGCCTTTGAGCAGGAGGAGCACTGCCAGAGCCCTGCAAAATGACCTCCAGCAGGCCACAAGATGGTCTTGGACAGGTGGGGGATCGCGCCAAGCTATGCCTGTACATGATGAAATGTACCGGCAAGCACTTGTGGAGGCTCAACCAATTCAGGTCCTTGAGCCTGTTGTCTATACCTTACTTTAACTAAATCCCACCACTGTAACACCCCTTCACACATGGACCGGAGGCCTTCAATTCCACGAAGCAAACCAGTAAAGGCTTCAATGAAAGCTCATCCAGCACATCCCGATCTAATTTCCAGTACGCCCTACCGAAGAGGCAGACTGGTGACCTCACCTGCAGGAGCACCCCGTCGTGATCCAAAAATAAAACAGGCGACAGCTGCCTAGACAACTGACCCAAGGACCTAGACATAAAAATATAGTCAAGCCTCCGCGCAACCCCCCGGGAGTTGCACCAAGTGGAACCAACCATTGTCGGAGTAGTGTGCAGGCCTCCATCAACCAGACCATGGCAAGCCATTAGCCCGGTGATGGCGCCTGCACTGCTATCCCCCCTACCCCTAAACCTATATTAAAATCCCCCATATCACCACTTGCCTATTTGTGGCACACAGGGGCGCCAGACAGTCCACCATCTCCTTCCTGTCTGCCGCCACCTGTTGCCCGTACACCCCCACTAATCTATATCTGCAATCCCTTAAGGTGACATCCAACCCCAAAACCCTCCACTGCATAACCACAAATGAACCCTCAACCTTGACCCACACAAAATCCCTACCCCGATGAGTGCAACCCACCTATACCCCAAACCAACTCCCCTTTCCCTCTCCCTCCTAAATCTGTTAACATCCCCTCCATCCCTCAGGTGAACCACCTTTAAAAAACAAAAGTCAAAACCCACACCCTCTAAATAACAAAAAAACCGCCCTCTTAACAAAATCCCTTAAATGCTTACATTTAAACTAACAAAAGTTACCCAACCATCACCCAACTACTAACCCCCCCCCCCCCCCCCCCCCCCAAAAAAAACAGGAGTCTCACTCGATGCTCCCCTGCTCCATCTCCAGGGACGCCGTCTCTCTCCCCGACGTCCACCCGTCTTCCTCCATCTCACCAACCCAGGATGCAGGAAGGGTGTTTGGCTCCCGAGTGCCCTGCATTCTGGGTTGACCACCAAACTCCTCCACTTCCCCAGCCCCCAAACAGGAACTGTTCGTGTCCCCAAACAGGAACTGCGATCCCCCCCCTCAGTTGAACAGCCCTGAGCCGTGCTTGGTGTATCAAGCTCCACCAGGAGTTGAGAGGCTGGGGAAGCCAGCAAGGACACAGTTTCTCCCGCCCCCATCACTCGCTTGGCCACCCCCTCCCCCCCATACCCCCGTTCCTCTCGCTGTCTGTCAAGTGCCCCTTCCTCTTCCCTCTCTTCTTTGGAGATGACGGTAACAGGGAGACACCACCCTCCCTCCCCGCAAGCTCCTCCACCATTCCCCCCATCTCTTCCACGAGGGCGCTCGACATTCTGCTGTCTCCCCATTCCCTCTCTCCCCTCTCCTCCACTGGTCCTGCCACCGACTCCTTTTCCATCACCTCTCCCTCCATTGATGCCCTCTCTGGCTCCTCCACTCCCTTGCTTCCTTCCGGCTCTTTTCCCTCCTCTCCTCCCGGTTCTTCTGCTCCCAGTTTCTTCTCTGTCCCCCTCTCCTCCTGCTGCCACTCTTTGCTCCTCCTCCTTCCGTGAGGCCGTCCCCTCTGGGCCTGTGCTCGGTTCTTGGTCTGGGCCTCCCCTTCTTCCCCCATCCCCCGCTCCTGCTCCCCCCCCCTAGCCACAGACACGTGTGACCTCTGACGAGCCGGGCATTCCTGCCACAGGTGTGCTGATGAGCCACACCCGTGGCACGCCTTGAGCTCGTCACAGTCCTTCGCCTCGTGCTCCCCAGATCCACAAAATCTGCTCTTTCTTGTGCTGCACAAGGCTAGGATGTGGCCGTAGGCCATACAACGCCTGCAAAACGGGGGCTGATGTGCATAAAACAATGTCCCCCTGTCAGCCCTCAGGGAGAACATAGCTGGAGGATGAAGGTAGCCGCCCAGTCCCTTTGGGTCCTCCCTGAGGAGGGCCTGGAAGTCTCTCCTCCCGTTCCAAAAATCCAGGGAGTCCTTGAGGTGCCTTGCTGAGAAGATGTCATCCATGTATCTCCCCAAAAAGGCCCTCACCTCCTCGTTCTTGACGTACGGGTTATAAATGTTCACAGTTACAATCCTGAAATTGTTTTTTGCCAAGCTGGTTACCTCGTAGTGGCACATCGGCCTCGCACCTCCCACTTCTCTCACCTTTTTCAGGATCTCGTTACGTTTTTCTTCTGTGTGTAAAGCCACATCATAAGTTCCCTCCAACGGGTAAACTAGGAGGCAAAACACATCCTTCCCTGTCAGTTTAAGGATCCACGTTAAGATAGTCCTTCCAAAAGTTTCACGTCCGAAAGGCTCCATCTCCTTGTCCTTCCATGCAAAGCGAACCGTATTCGCCAGCCCGATCCCAGGGACCGACCTATTTGAAGAATTTTGCTCCATCTCCACTCCCGCTCTCTTCTAAAAAAGGAAAAACTGAAAGGAAAAGCAAAAACGGCTGAGAATCATTACCCCCAAAAAACTTTACTACCCTTTGGCCTTCGACTTTCAGCTAAGAGGTTACGGTACCTCAGTACCCAACTTGAACTTAGTCACACAGGAGAGAAGCCTAATCAGTGTGACAAGAGATACTCTCGTTCAAGTGGTCTGATTAAACATCCGAAAATACATGCATGAGATCCACAGAGTGTGGAATGATCTCCAACACCAGACCTGGGTAGTAGAACACAGAGTGTGGAATGATCTCCAACACCAGACCTATATACTTCAAATCACATTTTATTTGTCACATACACATGTTTAGCAGATGTTATTGCGGGTGTAGCAAAATGCTTGTGTTTCTAGCTCCAACAGTCCAATAATATCTAACAAGTAATATCTAATAATACACACAATCTAAAGGAATGGAATTAATAATATATAAATATTTGGACGAGTGATGTCAGAGCGGCATAGACAGATACAGTAGAATAGAATACAGTATATACATATGAGATGAGTAATACATAGACTAAGATACAGTAGAATGATAGAATACAGTATATACATATGAGATGAGTAATACATAGACTAAGATACAGTAGAATAGGATAGAATACAGTATATACCAGAGGTGGGACCAAGTCATTGTTTTACAAGTAAGTCTCAAGTCTTAGCACTCAAGTTCCAAGTCAAGACAAGCTATGTAGGCTTGTACACAATTGCCCAACACACACACACACACACACACACACACACACACACACACACACACACACACACACACACACACACACCCTCTCTGTGTGTGGTTACAGTAGGCTAACGTATGTCAATGGTTTTACGAACAGCAGTAACATCAGGCAGGATTTAGGCTACCAACTGCCTAGCCAGTTGTAGCTCAATCTTGGGTGCAATGTTCACGTTCCCGCACTGACTGACTGTGTGGAGGCTCATTGATGTAATGTTACGTTAGCCTACATGCTATACTAGCAACAACAAAAAATGTATATAGCTGTCGGCTATATTAGCCACGACTTACCGTTCTTTGTGCAGCTTCAAATGTCGAACAAAGTTGGAAGTTGTTGCTCCTCCGGCTGTAATTTTCTTCCCAGATGTTTTGCAAGTTGCAATCTGTTTTTTGTTGATACAGCGTAGTCTTTATATCCGAAAATAACAATTACTTAATTACATCAAGTGTTTAAAAGGTAAAACGTTTGAGTTAGTTACGTCAAGCGTTCCAATGGTAAAACGTTTGAGTTCATTTTGTCCTGACACGGTCACTTTGCTTGCTGTTTATTGCCACGTTGGGATGCAACCTTTTTTCAATATCCTTTTTTATCATTTTACTCCCTTTTTTTCTCCCCAATTTCGATCTTGTCCCCTATTTTCAACGGGCTGGGGAGGCAAAGGTCAAGTCATACGTCCTCTGAAACATGACCCGCCAAACCGAGCTTCTTCACACCCGCCTGCTTAACCCTGAAGCAAGCCGCACCAATATGTCGGAGGAAACACCGTTCACCTGGCGACCGAGGTCATCCTGCAGGCGCCACAAGGAGTCGCTGGAGCGCGATGAGCCAAGTAAAGCCCCCCATGTGTAACTCTGTGTTGTTGTTTTTGTCGCACTGCTTTGCTTTATCTTGGCCAGGATGCAGTTGTAAATGAGAACTTGTTCTCAACTGATCGACCTGGTTAAATAAAGGAGAAATAAATACAACATAATAATACATAAAAATGTAGGAGCAGTCTGTTCATTATATACATCTACATGATGTATTGTTACACCATGTAGGAGCAGTATAGACCTAGTCTGTTCATTATATACATCTACATGATGTTTTGTTACACCATGTAGGAGCAGTATAGACCTAGTCTGTTCATTATATACATCAACAGTATCTATTGTTACACCATGTAGGAGCAGTATGGACCTAGTCTGTTCATTATATACATCTACATGATGTATTGTTACACCATGTAGGATCAGTATAGACCTAGTCTGTTCATTATATACATCTACATGATGTATTGATTCAACAAAAATAAAGGGAAATTATATTATTTTATACTAATACAATTGCTCAGAGGAAGAGATTTAGTTTAACATGTAATTCTCAAAAGGTAGGGGTCTGAATTATTGCCACCCATGTTTTAAATACTCCAGCAACCTCCCCTTGGGAGGATAACGACACTGAAATGTTCAATGAGATTATAGAACACATTGGGTGGGATCTTGACCATTCCTCCATACAGAATCTCTCCAGGTCCTTGATTTATTTTGTCTGCGTGTATGGACTGCCCTGTTCCAATCAAACCACAGGTTTTCAATGGAGTTCAAGTATGATGACTGAGATGGCCATTGAAAATGTTGATTTTGTGCCCAATTAACCATTTATTTGTGGATGTTGATGTGTCTTGCTGGAAGATCCACTTATGGCCAAGTTTCAGCCTCCTAGCAGAGAGGTAAACAGGTTTTGTGCTAAAATATCCTGGTAGTGGGTAAAGTTTATTTATTTATTTCATACAGTAATTTTTGCTCATCTTTATCAAGGGTATCAATAACTAGTTGCTTATTTTGATATCTAGTAATTTGACTGAATCAGGAATACAGATGTGGAGTAGATGTAGAGTTTGTTTTAAATTCTCATTAAAAAACTGAACTAATCAAACAACACTTGTTGCTCTTTGTACGTGTTGATATAATATTCTTATTTAATGGAGAAGAAAAAAAACGTTTCCCTAAATTGCTTCATAATATTATAATTCATTGAAGGAAAAAAATGTTTTCCCTCAACTGCGTTTACTCCCTCCAGACAGCAGATGGCGATATGTGTCTTCCAGGCGATGTTTGTAGTGTGACGTATAATCTAGTGGACGGAACGCTTCTTCAACAACTGTAGCCACCTTGGTAGCTCGCTAGCCAACAAAGTCGGAACATTCAAGTTCTATAGACAATTTCGTGGTTTATTTGCCACTATGATTTAAACATACGTATGTGGAAACAACTAGCTACCCCATTTAATTTAATATTTACGTTGTAAGTCAGCTAGCTGGCAGGTTAAGTTAGCACTAGTCTAGTCGCTAATGCTAACTAGCTATTAACCCCGACCATGAGCTCACTAAGCTACTCTCCTCTGGAAGAAGAGGCTGTCTGCTGGACGGAGAAAGAAGCTCTTGTGAAAGAGGAGGAGGGAGAGGAAGCTGTTACAATACAAAAACAACTAGAGGGTGAGGCTGTTACCGTGAAAGAAGAAGAGAAAGACGTTACAGAGAAAGACGCCTTCAGAGTGAAAGAGGAGGAGGGTGTTACAGTGAAAGAAAAGGAGGAAGATGCAGTTTTTGGAATGAAGGATGAAGAGGGGGAGATTACTGTCACATTAGAGGAGGACGAAGAAGAGGAGACTGGATTACTGATTAACACCAGTAAATACAGTGAGTACTATCTTATACAACAGGGACATTGATCTGATTAACACCAGTAAATACAGTGAGTACTATATTAACAGGGGCACAAACGCTGCAGTTGTGGAACTAATGTGTGATTTTTAAAAGGGCATTCTACACTTGAATATGTTTTTGTAGTCGGAATTGTTCATGACGTCCTCCAGTGATTTAAAAAAAAAAAAAAACTTTTCCTGTTAAAGTGATATATAAATCAAATCAAATTTTATTTGTCACATACACATGGTTAGCAGATGTTAATGCGAGTGTAGCGAAATGCTTGTGCTTCTAGTTCCGACAATGCAGTAATAACCAACAAATAATCTAACCTAACAATTCCACAACTACTACCTTATACACACAAGTGCAAAGGGATAAAGAATATGTACATAAAGATATATGAATGAGTGATGGTACAAAACGGCATAGGCAAGATGCAGTAGATGGTATAGAGTACAGTATATACATATGAGATGAGTAATGTAAGGTATGTAAACATTATATTAAGTGGCATTGTTTAAAGTGGCTAGTGGTACATTTATACATAATTTCCATCAATTCCCATTATTAAAGTGGCTGGAGTTGAGTCAGTATGTTTGCAGCGGCCGCTAAATGTTAGTGGTGGCTGTTTAACAGTCTGATGGCCTTGAGATAGAAGCTGTTTTTCAGTCTCTCGGTCCCTGCTTTGATGCACCTGTACTGACCTCGCCTTCTGGATGATAGCGGGGTGAACAGGCAGTGGCTTGGGTGGTTGTTGTCCTTGATGATCTCTATGGCCTTCCTGTGACATCGGGTGGTGTAGGTGTCCTGGAGGGCAGGTAGTTTGCCCCCGGTGATGCGTTGTGCAGACCTCACTACCCTCTGGAGAGCCTTACGGTTGTGGGCGGAGCAGTTGCCGTACCAGGCGGTGATACAGCCCGACAGGATGCTCTCGATTGTGCATCTGTAGAAGTTTGTGAGTGCTTTTGGTGACAAGCCAAATTTCTTCAGCCTCCTGAGGTTGAAGAGGCGCTGCTGCGCCTTCTTCACAACGCTGTCTGTGTGGGTGGACCAATTCAGTTTGTCCGTGATGTGTACACCGAGGAACTTAAAACTTTCCACCTTCTCCACTACTGACCCATCGATGTGGATAGGGGGTGCCCCCTCTGCTGTTTCCTGAAGTCCACAATCATCTCCTTTGTTTTGTTGACGTTGAGTGTGAGGTTATTTTCCTGACACCACACTCCAAGGGCCCTCACCTCCTCTCTGTAGTCCGTCTCGTCGTTGTTGGTAATCAAGCCTACCACTGTAGTGTCGTCCGCAAACTTGATGATTGAGTTGGAGGCGTGCATGGCCACGCAGTCGTGGGTGAACAGGGAGTGCAGGAGAGGGCTCAGAGCGCACCCTTGTGGGGCCCCAGTGTTGAGGATCAGCGGGGTGGAGATGTTGTTACCTACCCTCACCACCTGGGGGCGGCCCGCCAGGAAGTCCAGGACCCAGTTGCACAGGGCGGGGTCGAGACCCAGGGTCTCGAGCTTGATGACGAGTTTGGAGGGTACTATGGTGTTAAATGCTGAGCTGTAGTCGATGAACAGCATTCTCACATAGGTATTCCTCTTGTCCAGATGGGTTAGGGCAGTGTGGTTGCGATTGCGTCGTCTGTGGACCTATTGGGTCGGTAAGCAAATTGGAGTGGGTCTAGGGTGTCCGGTAGGGTGGAGGTGATATGGTCCTTGACTAGTCTCTCAAAGCACTTCATGATGACGGAAGTGAGTGCTACGGGGCGGTAGTCGTTTAGCTCAGTTACCTTAGCTTTCTTGGGAACAGGAACAATGGTTGCCCTCTTGAAGCATGTGGGAACAGCAGACTGGGATAAGGATTGATTGAATATGTCCGTAAACACACCAGCCAGCTGGTCTGCGCATGCTCTGAGGACGCGGCTGGGAATGCCGTCTGGGCCTGCAGCCTTGTGAGGGTTAACACGTTTAAATGTTTTACTCACCTCGGCTGCAGTGAAGGAGAGCCCGCAGGTTTTGGTAGCGGGCCGTGTCAGTGGCACTGTATTGTCCTCAAAGCGAGCAAAAAAGTTATTAAGGCTGTCTGGGAGCAAGACATCCTGGTCCGTGACGGGGCTGATTTTCTTTTTGTAATCCGTGATTGACTGTAGACCCTGCCACATACCTCTTGTGTCTAAACTGTTGAATTGCGATTCTATTTTGTCTCTGTACTGGGACTTAGCTAGTTTGATTGCCTTGCGGAGAGAATAGCTACACTGTTTGTATTACGTCATGTTTCCGGTCACCTTGCCCTGGTTAAAAGCAGTGGTTCGCGCTTTCAGTTTCATGCGAATGCTGCCGTAAATCCACGGTTTCTGGTTTGGGAATGTTTTAATCATTGCTGTGGGTACGACATCGTCAATGCACTTTCTCATGAACTCGCTCACCGAATCAGTAAATACAGTAAAGTATAATTACACTAAAGGGAAACAAATAAATGTGTTGAACAAAAGTGTTTTTTTTAGACAATTGCAAACTAGAAGGAGTGAGTGATGTCATAGTAAGGCATTCAAGGAGTTGGCTTGATGGGAAGTCGTGATGTCATCCAATAGGAGACAGATCTTCATGTGAATATTCATTATTCTTTTAAAAATCCTTCCTGTTCTGTCAAGTTGGTTGTTGATCATTGCTAGAAATCCATTTTCAAGTCTTGCCATAGACTTTCAAGACAATTTCAGTCCAAACTGTAACTAGGCCACACAAGAACATTCAATGTCATCTTGGTAAGCTCCTCCAGTGTTGATTTGGCCTTGTGGTTTAGGTTATTGTCATGTTAGTACAGTTTTTTGTATTCAGGTCTCTGAAATGCTCTCTACCTACGTAACATTTAGTTTCCTTATGTTACGCTGGGAAAACAGTTTTCATGGGCACAGATCCTAAATAATTTCAGAGTTTGCTAAATCCAATGGTTCTAACTGAGAGTCACCTTAACTTTATTGACAACGCCCAAATGGATACTGTCATTAACGCGGTTCTTCAATAATTACACATAATACTTAATACTGTAGCTGTTTAGTTAGTCACATGTTCAACTATCATCAGAAGATCCAGGAAATCATTTTCGGAATGACAGTCACATGACAAACTTAACGACATGCAACAACAACCAACCAAAGTGCTTCTTCATTCATTACTCTGGTAAAGACAGTTATGCCGTGCTCCATGTTGGATCCAACATCCCAAACAAATTTATGTTTATAATGTTATTGTCTGCTTGATTTACAGTAGGGTCTCGTTTGTCTGTTTGCACACAGAGATACTTTGCTCATAATGTGTAGAGAACTGTTCCTTGATGGATAGGCTATTGTACAACAGACAGAGCTATTTTCCTATATTTGTTGTTAGGTGAAGTTATGGGTCCTACAGTAGGTATATGTTGTTGTTAGGTGAAGTTATGGGTTCTACAGTAGGTCTATGTTGTTGTTATGTGTCCTACAGAAGGTCTATGTTATTGTTAGGTGAAGTTATGGGTCCTACAGTAGGTCTATGTTGTTGTTATGGGTCCTAGAGTACACTATGTACAGTGGGGCAAAAAAGTATTTAGTCAGCCGCCAATTATGCAAGTTCTCTCACTTAAAAAGATGAGAGGCCTGTAATTTTCATCATAGGTACACTTCAACTATGACAGACAAAATGAGAAAAAAAATCCTGAAAAACACATTGTAGGATTTTTTATGAATTTATTAGCAAATTATGGTGGAAAATAAGTATTTGGTCAATAACAAAAGTTTCTCAATACTTTGTTATATACCCTTTGTTGGCAATGACAGAGGTCAAGCGTTTTCTGTAAGTCTTCACAAGGTTTTCACACACTGTTGCTGGTATTTTGGCCCATTCCTCCATGCAGATCTCCTCTAGAGCAGTGATGTTTTGGGGCTGTTGCTGAGCAACACGGACTTTCAATTCCCTCCAAAGATTTTCTATGGGGTTGAGATCTGGAGACTGGCTAGGCCACTCCAGGACCTTGAAATGCTTCTTACGAAGCCACTCCTTCGTTGCCCGGGCGGTGTGTTTGGGATCATTATCATGCTGAAAGACCCAGCCACGTTTCATCTTCAATGCCCTTGCTGATGGAAGGAGGTTTTCACTCAAAATCTCACGATACATGGCCCCATTCATTCTTTCCTTTACACGGATCAGTCGTCCTGGTCCCTTTGCAGAAAAACAGCCCCAAAGCATGATGTTTCCACCCCCATGCTTCACAGTAGGTATGGTGTTCTTTGGATGCAACTCAGCATTCTTTGTCCTCCAAACACGACGAGTTGAGTTTTTACCAAAAAGTTATATTTTGGTTTCATCTGACCATATGACATTCTCCTAATCTTCTTCTGGATCATCCAAATGCTCTCTAGCAAACTTCAGACGGGCCTGGACATGTACTGGCTTAACTTCTTCTGGCTGCAAGCCCGAAGCCGGGCACAATATGACAACAGCCACTTCAAGTGCAGGGCGCGAAATTCAAAATATATTTTTTCGAAATATTTAACTTTCACACATTAACAAGTCCAATACAGCATATGAAAGATAAACATCTTGTGAATCCAGCCAACATGTCCGATTTTTAAAATGTTTTACAGCGAAAACACCACATATATTTATGTTAGCTCACCATCAAATACAAAAAAAGGACAGACATTTTTCACAGCACAGGTAGCATGCACAAAGCCAACCTAACTAACCAAGAACCAACCAAACTAACCAAGAAACAACTTCATCAGATGACAGTCTTATAACATGTTATACAATAAATCTATGTTTTGTTCCAAAAATGTGCATATTTGAGGTATAAATCAGTTTTACATTGCAGCTACCATCACAGCTACCGTCACAAATAGGACCGAAGCAGCCAGAGTAGTTACAGACACCAACTTCAAATACCTAAATACTCATCATAAAACATTTCTGAAAAATCGATGGTGTATAGCAAATTAAAGACAAACATCTTGTGAATCCAGCCAATATTTCCGATTTTTTAAGTGTTTTACAGCGAAAACACAATATAGCATTATATTAGCTTACTACAATAGCCTACCACACTACCGCATTCATTCATCAAGGCACGTTAGCGATAGCAATAGGCACGTTAGCGATAGCGAATAAACCAGCAAAAGATATATAATTTTTGACTAACCTTGATAAGTGTAACGGATGTGAAATGGCTAGCTAGTTA